>NC_041388.1:473091204-473187514 GCF_002162155.2 Triticum dicoccoides | reverse complement strand
AACGTCAGATCGTGATCCTCATCACCATGGAAACGGTTGTCGTGGACGGACTTTTAGTTGGACGGAGTTGAAGGCATGGCGCAATCCAAGTACTCCAAGGTGTCTCCGGTATGATAGACATGCAAAAAGAGAAAACACAAGCGACACTCGGAAATACAATGGTTAGCGCACACAAAGTGTCCATCAAGTAAACATGTGTCCGTGCGACAATATTGATCATGACAAGGTGCATGAAGCTTATCCAAAAGATATGGAAATGTATGCACAACATTCATGGGAGCAAAAGCAAGAGTATGATCAATACAACCATGGTGCAAAATGATGTCATAATGAGACGGTTTATCAATAGCGTGAAGATGGTAATGGATGCAAAATATATGTGATGTGATCATGCAATTGATGGTAGGCAATAAGATCATGTTGTATGAATATGCCGTCAAGGTAGATCACAACAAATTTGCTAAGAAAATGCACAAGCTCATATATCATGGATGACATTGCAGTACAAGATGCAACAAGGCAATCATAATATGAGTCAATCCATGCATAAGGTGCAAATTTGTCATGTGTATGATATGTCCATCGAGCATGACATGTGTGAGCATAATCAACAAATATTGAGGTGTTGGTGTACCAATGCTCGATGTCATGGCATGAGTGGAGGTTCGAAGGTGCTCCCAATAAGTACGAGCGCTCCTCAATGTGAAGGTCCATAGAGCCAATCTTCAATGTTGCTCCTCCGTTCGCGAGATGTACCATGTAGACAACAAGAAGGAAACAACAATGAAAGAGTGACCCATCCAATATGCATATTTGAGGATGGCTCAAAGGGAAGGAGTTCACCTTTAGGAGATTCTCACAAATGTTGGTGTTGCACATCCTGTATGCCTTCACATGACCAAATTGTGTCATGACGGTATCGCCTTGTGAATCCTTCAACATGAAAGAACATGACAAACACTCAGAAAAACAAATGAGGTTAGCGGAGATGCAAAACCTATCATTCGTGTGGTAAAATACCCAACAAGTGGATGCATCATGCTCATCATAAGAAAGTACAAGGGAGAATTTCATAGTATGGAGGCATATGATGATGCGAGAACAACCAAATACAATAGGATCAATCAAGCAAGCATGCATCACAAGTAAAGTGTCCAAGTCTCCGCGATCAATAAGCATAGATGCAACAATTGGAGGCTAGCGACAATGAACAAAATATATCATGTGAGAGGCATGAACATATACGTCATCAACCCAAGAAAGCAAGTAAGAATGGAACATGGGTGATGCGATAAAGCAAGCAATCATGTGAATCGAGGCAAGCAAGCTAGTAGTGAGAAGATGTAACATACTAGAAGGAATCTTGTCAAGTATGTCATGTGTGTAAATAGTATGTATGAATAATTCACATGACATAGCACAAGCATGAAAGGAAGATATGAGCAAAATAGGATCAATAGCATGAGGCACATGATAAACATGGCAGTAGCAACAAGGATCGCCATCAAGCATGCAAATACACATATGAGAAGCATAATGGTGAATCATGGGTAGAGGCAAGCAAGGGTCAAAATTGCATGGCAAAGGCATAGAAGCAAGCATAGCATGCAAAGTGAACACGGTAAAATGAGCATGAAGCGACAAGCGGTATATAGCCCATAGCCGTGTGAGAGCCAAGTAAGAGAGATGCGCGTAGTCGTTGCGCGGAGAGAATGGTGGTAAGGATAGTCCACGGGATCCCAAGTCATATTTGCTCTCAAGAGCTCGTTTCGTCAACTCTTGGGATTGAGAGGTTGATGAGTATACGTGAGTACCTACACAAAACAAAGACAAAGGGAAAATTGTGTGTGGTAGATGTACACGTCATCCATCATGATGCACACGTGCTTGTGTTGGTTAGCACAAAATATCCAATGCTCAAACAAATGAGATGCACGATATAGAAACATGTCATCCATCATGATAGGTTTGTTGTTATGTATAGCATAATGGAGACTCAAAGGATGTAATGCATCGCTTGCAATATCTAGAGCATTGTGAGGAATGGTATGCAAATGGTGCACACAAGGGATGTAATCATGCAATACACAATAATTTTCATGGCATGGCATATGAGATGAATTGTGCAAATTATGTAAAGGAAGCATAGCAATATCATCACATGAAAAACAAAAAGCCAATGACCATCATCTCGTCATCTATGCCATAAGTACAAATGGGATTTGTGTGAATGGGGCATGCATAGTCACTATGTTGAGATTGAAAAAATGCAATATGGGATATCTCACTCATAGCATATGACAAGGTTAATGGATTGTCAAACATGATGTGACCAAAAGAATTTTCACGTGATATCCTATGGAGCAGAGCATCACAACTAGGCAAATCAACATGCTCATCATCATATTTATCATAAATAGGTAAGTCATGACATGAAGAAATCGCACTAGCATGAAGCATGGGTATAGGTGTGTCAACATCATGCAAGCAATCATTCGTAAAATAGTCCACTAGTGGGACAAGAGAAGCACCATCACCTATGTTACATTTGGAGCATCGCTCATGTGTTGTAGGTGAGGTGTCGAAGACCAAGTCGTGGTCATCTTCATCATGATGGAACCATGTGGGGGGTGCATCGTCATCCATCATGGCCATCATCGTCTCCATTGGAGGTATGGACTCGTCGAGGATAGGCATGTCGTCATTTAGGAGACCTAGCACCAAAGAAAACACATTCGGAGTAGAGGTTAAGTTGTTAGAAAGCATAGTGGCCTCACGTGTTCTGTCAACTACCTCACTCACTAAGTGTGGTGGCTCACTCACTCCCGGTATGATGCTCTCACTCATATGGTTGGTGGAGTCACTCAAATGGCTCTCAACCTCACATAGGATGTGTCGCATGCTCTCATGTATGAGGCTAGCGGTGGTCACACTCATCCGCTCATAGGAAATGCACTCAATGTCATATATGGTGGTCGGAGAGATGTAGGTGCAAATGTCTCCATGCTCAATCATGTCGTGGTCATAGCCGTGGATGAAGGCCGAAGATGGCACATCATCACTCTCCTCTAAGACCAAAGATAAGGTCTCATGTGCGGTCTTGTAGCTTGACTCGGAGTATGAGTCCAATATGGGCGCAGTCTTCATGTTGTTCAAGAGGTTCATGCTCGTCATCATGGTCGAAGGGGATGGCCCTAGCTCGACCTTCTTGCTTGGGGGGCTTACGAAGATGGAAGTGTCGCCCTTGCTCATAGGTGGTCGCCTTGTACTTGATGATGTCGATGTAGGCGAACTCACGGGAAATAGGCGAAGATGTCGTACGTCCAAAGGCGAAGATGCCTTGATAGCACTTCACGAAGATGCCGAAGTGGTTGTTGTAGCCGTAGCTCCGTCTTGGTGGTGCTCGTCTCGCGGTCTTCTCTTGTGGTAATGAAGTTTGGACTTGGCGTGAAGTAGGGCTTGTTGGGACTTGTAGGTAGGCACATCTCGAGCATCTTCATGATGATGTTGTCGTTGTCGTGCTTGAGCTCGATGGCGTTCGTCGTCGTCGTGCACATGATGCTTGGAGGTGACTTGCCCTTCATGATGAGGTGGATCACGAACGTGATGGTGGTCACCATGGAGATGTGGACGTGGACGACTTGTGCTTGTGTCGCTTGGGCGCTCCGAAGATGATCGATTTGCTCGCCGCCGCCTTGAAGATGACGAAGGGGAAGTAGACTTGATCAAGGCCCGAATCTCCTCCATTCTTGCATCTTGCTCCTCCTTTTGTGCGGAAAGCATGTTGTCGATGTAGTCCCTTTTCCTCTCTTCAGAGTGGCGAATGTCAATGGAGAGGTTCTCGATGCGCTCTCTCGATCTTGATTGTGTGCCTTGCATTTGTCATTGTAGGTCGAAGATTGACGCTTTGGTGATGTAGTTGTTCATGTCGTCGTTGTTGTGGAAGACCGGAGATGAAATGCCTTGCCTATTCATCACTCCAAGAGAAAAATGTGAGTGGTAAAAAGAGAAGAACGAATACCAAATGTACCTTGACCGAAGTTGAAAGTGGATCAATGATCACTCCAATGTGGACAAGGAAATAGCACAATTGGTACCAATTATTGTCGGTTTCTCACACCTACACAAGTAAGGCTTATGGTGGAGCTCGGTGAGGATAGTGGCACAAAAATTTGATGCAAAATGTTAGCAAGAGTCAATAATGTTGAAAGAGATTCACAAATTCCCAAGTGAAACAAGTAGACCAATAGCAATATGGGTGGCACACGGAAACACACACACTAATAGATAAAATGGGGTCGTGCAACCAAGGAATGAGAACAAAATGTGGAATCCATAGAAAACGCTCGTGTTGTACAACTCATGAGAGACCCTAGCACGATTGCTCTATAGGCGGATACGACACTTGTGCACAACCTATAAGATGCAAAATGTATCGACTTTCTATCCCAAGTATGCTATATATGTACCGCTATCATTTTGGGGTTATGCTTTAGAGACGGTTGCATTCACGTTAAATAGGGCACCATCGAAATCAGTTGAGACGACACCTTATGAACTGTGGTTTGGCAAGAAACCAAAGTTGTCGTTTCTTAAAGTTTGGGGTTGCGATGCTTATGTGAAAAAACTTCAACCTGATAAGCTTGAACCCAAATCAGATAAATGTGTCTTCATAGGATACCCAAAGGAAACTATTGGGTAGACCTTCTATGACAGATCCGAAGGCAAGCCATTTGTTGATAAGAATGGATCCTTTCTAGAGAAGGAGTTTCTCTCGAAAGAAGTGAGTGGGAGGAAAGTAGAACTTGATGAGGTAACTGTACCTACTCCCTTATTGGAAAGTAGTTCATCACAGAAACCGGTTCCTGTGACACCTACACCAATTAGTGAGGAAGCTAATGATGATGATCATGAAACTTCAGATCAAGTTACTATCAAACCTCGTAGGTCAACCAGAGTAAGATTCGCACCAGAGTGGTACGGTAATCATGTTCTGGAAGTCATGTTACTTGACCATGATGAACCTACGAACTATGAAGAAGTGATGATGAGCCCAGATTCCGAAAAATGGCTTGAAGCCATGAAATCTAAGATGGGATCCATGTATGAGAACAAAGTGTGGACTTTGGTTGACTTGCCGGATGATCGGCAAGCCATCAAGAATAAATGGATCTTCAAGAAGAAGACTGACGTTGACGGTAATGTTACTGTCTACAAAGCTTGACTTGTTGCGAAAGGTTTTCGACAAGTTCAAGGGGTTGACTACGATGAGACTCTCTCACCCATAGCGATGCTTAAGTATGTCCAAATCATGTTAGCAATTGCCGCATTTTATGATTATGAAATTTGGCAAATGGATGTCAAAACTGCATTCCTGAATGGATTTCTGGAAGAAGAGTTGTATATGATGAAACTAGAAGGTTTTTGTCGATCCAAAGGGTGCTAACAAAGTGTGCAAGCTCCAATGATCCATTTATGGACTGGTGAAAGCCTCTCGGAGTTGGAATAAACGTTTTGATAGTGTGATCAAAGCATATATATTGGGCATCAAGATCTATAGAGATAGATCAAGACGCTTAATTGGACTTTCACAAAGCACATACCTTGATAAAGTTTCGAAGAAGTTCAAAATGGATCAAGCAAAGAAAGGGTTATTGCCTATGTTACAAGGTGTGAAGTTGAGTAAGACTCAATGCCCGACCACTGCAGAAGATAAAGAGAAAATGAAAAGTGTTCCCTATGCTTCAGCCATAGGCTCTATCATGTATGCAATGCTGTGTACGAGACCTGATGTGTGCCTTGCTATTAGTTTAGCAGGGAGGTACCAAAGTAATGCGGGAGTGGATCACTGGACAGCGGTCAAGAACATCTTGAAATACCTGAAAAGTACTAAGGATATGTTTCTTGTTTATGGAGGTGACAAAGAGCTTGTTGTAAATGTTTACGTCGATGCAAGCTTTGACACTGATTCGGACGATTCTAAATCGCAAACCGGATACGTGTTTATATTGAACGGTGGAGCTGTTAGGTGGAGCTGTTAGTTGGAGCAGTTCTAAACAAACATTGTGGTGGGATCTACGTGTGAAGCGGAGTACATAGCTGCTTCGGCAGCAGCAAATGAAGGAGTCTGGATGAACGAGTTCATATCCGATTTAGGTGTCATACCTAGTGCATCGGGTCCAATGAAAATCTTTTGTGACAATACTGGTGCAATTGCCTTGGCAAAGGAATCCAGATTTCACAAGAGAACCAAGAACATCATGAGACGCTTCAATTCCATCTGGGATCAAGTCCAGGTGGGAGACATAGAGATTTGCAAGATACATACGGATCTGAATGTTGCAGACCCGTTGACTAAGCCTCTTCCACAAGCAAAACATGATCAGCACCAAGGCTCCATGGGTGTTAGAATCATTACTGTGTAATATAGATTATTGACTCTATTGCAAGTGAGATACTGAAGGAAATATTCCCTAGAGGCAATAATAAAGTTATTATTTATTTCCTCATATCATGATAAATGTTTATTATTAATGCTAGAATTGTATTAATCGGAAACATAATACATGTGTGAATACATAGACAAACAAAGTGTCACTAGTATGCCTCTACTTAACTAGCTCATTGATCAAAGATGGTTGAGTTTCCTAGCCATAGACATGAGTTGTCATTTGATTAATGAGATCACATCATTAGGAGAATGATGTGATTAACATGACCCATTCCGTTAGCTTAGCACTTGATCATTTAGTTTACTACTATTGCTTTCTTCATGACTTATACATGTTCCTATGACTATGAGATTATGCAACTCCCGATTACCGGAAGTACACTTTGTGTGCTACCAAATGTCACAACATAACTGGGTGATTATAAAGGTGCTCTACAGGTGTCTCCGATGGTGTTCGTTGAGTTGGCATAGATCGAGAAAAGGATTTGTCACTCCGATTGTCGGAGAGGTATCCCTGGGCCCTCTCGGTAATGCACATCACTACAAGCCTTGCAAGCAATGTGACTAATGAGTTACTTACAGGATGACGCATTGCGGAACGAGCAAAGAGACTTGCCGGTAACGAGATTGAACTAGGTATTGAGATATCGACGATCGAATCTCGGGCAAGTAACGTACTGATGACAAAGGGAACAATGTATGTTGTTATGCGGTTTGACCGATAAAGATCTTCGTAGAATATGTATGAACCAATATGAGCATCCAGGTTCCGCTAATGGTTATTGACCGGAGACATGTCTCGGTCATGTCTACATAGTTCTCGAACCCGCAGGGTCCGCACGCTTAAAGTTCTGTGACGATCGGTATTATGTGTTTTTGTGTTTTGATGTACCGAAGGTAGTTCAGAGTCCCGGATATGATCAAGGCCATGACGAGGAGTCTCGAAATGGTCGAGACGTAAATATCGATATATTGGACGACTATGTTCGGACACCGGAAGTGTTTCAGGAGGTTTCGAACATATACCGGAGTACAGGGGGGTTACCGGAAACCCCCGTGGAGTATATTAGGCCTAATGGGCCCTAGTGGGAGAAGAGGAGGGGCGGCCAGGGCAGCCACGCGCGCCTCCTTCTCTAGTCCAAATTGGACAAGGAGGGGGGCGACGCCCCCCTTTCCTTCTCTCCCTTCCTTCTGCTCTCCTACTCCTACTTGGAAGGGGGGAGTCCTACTCCTGGTGGGAGTAGGACTCCTCATGGGGCGCGCCATAGGAGGCTGGCCCCCTCCCCTCCTCCACTCCTTGATATACGGGGGGGGGGGCACCCCTTGGAGACACAACAAATGATCATTGATCTCTTAGCCGTGTGCAGTGCCCTCCTCCACCATAATCCACCTCGGTCATATCGTAGCGGTGCTTAGGCGAAGCCCTGCGTTGGTAGCTTCATCAACACTGTCACCACGCCATCGTGCTGGCGAAGCTCTTCCCGGAAGCTCTACTAGATCGTGAGTTCGCGGGACGTCACCGAGCTGAATGTGTGTTGAACCCGGAGGTGCCGTACGTTCGGTACTAAGGACCGGACGATCGTGAAGACGTACGACTACATCAACTATGTTGTCATAACGCTTCCGCTTACGGTCTACGTGGGTACGTAGACGACACTCTCCCTTCTCGCTGCTATGCATCACCATGATCTTGCGTGTGCGTAGGAATTTTTTTTGAAATTACTACGTTCCCCAACAACTATCCCCCTAGGAGCATGCGCATAGTACTTTGTTTCGATGACTAATAGATTTTTGCAATAAGTATGTGAGTTCTTTATGACTAATGTTGAGTCCATGGATTATACGCACTCTCACCCTTCCATCATTGCTAGCCTCTTCGATACCGTGCATTGCCCTTTCTCACCTTGAGAGTCGGTGCAAACTTCGCCGGTGCATCCAAACCCCGTGATATGATACGCTCTATCACACATAAGCCTCCTTATATCTTCCTCAAAACAGCCACCATACCTACCTATCATGGCATTTCCATAGCCATTCCGAGATATATAGCTATGCAACTTCCATCATCATCATATACATGACTTGAGCATCATTTTCATATTGCTTTGCATGATCGTAAAATATCTAGCATGATGTTTTCATGGCTTGTCCGTTTTTTGATGTCATTGCTACGCTAGATCATTGCACATCCCGATACACCGCCGGAGGCATTCATATAGAGGCATATCTTTGTTCTAGTATCGAGTTGTAATATTGAGTTGTAAGTAAATAAAAGTGTGATGATCATCATTATTAGAACATTGTCCCATGTGAGGTTATCAAAATAAAAGTGGCCAAATAAGCCCAAAAAAGGAGAGAGAGGCCAAAGAAGCCTACAAAAAAAAGAAAAAAGAAGAAGAAGAAAAGAGAACAAAATAATAAAAAAATAAAAAATGAGAGAAAAGAGAGAAGGGACAATGTTACTATCCTTTTATCACACTTGTGCTTCAGAGTAGCACCATGTTCTTCATATAGAGAGTCTCCTAAGTTATCACTTTCATATACTAGTGGGAATTTTCATTATAGAACTTGGCTTGTATATTTCAACGATGGGCTTCCTCAAGTGCCCTAGGTCTTCATGAGCAAGCAAGTTGGATGCACACCCACTTAGTGCTGGAATTTTATCTATTTATGGGCTAGCCCAATAACAATTTCAGACATTCCTAACAAATCCTAGAGGCCCACTTAGCCCATTCATGCAAGGCAAGGGGGACTTCTAAAGTTTAGTCCACATTGCTAGTTTAGAGGGAGTTGCACCACTTTATAAGGGAGGTTCTTTCCCCACATGTATGAGCATGAGAACAAGAGGGACATCCACGCGCGCTCCTCCTCTGCCGCCCGCCTCGCCACACCTCGTCACGACGCGCCGCGAGTTATAGGAATGAGCCAAGCTGATGTCTAAATTTTTTCCACGCACGACGGGTATACGAAAGGTCACACGGGAGCTGAAACATTTTTCTATAGTGGACACTGAATCTGAACGGCTCGCCTCTTCAGCTGAAGTTTGTTCGTTTCGTCTCCCTCGTTCCCTTCAGCTCCCGGTGCAGCCTCTCGCCTCCTTCAGTTGCGCCTATAAAAGGGAGGTCGCTCCTCCCAGAGAGATGCACCAGAACAACACAACCCTCTCGCCTCCAGGTTCCTGACCACTGAGCTACTGCTACGATCTTCCCCATCCCGGCTTGCGGCGTGCACCGCAGGTCGGTACTGTAGGCCTCTGAAACCATACCTCTTTGAGTCCTGTACGGGAGAAGGGTGATAAGGTTTTTGGGGAGCGCTCCGCACGACTAATAACTTCTTCATCACAGACTCCGACGACTACTTCCCCAACGTCGACAACCTCATCGACGACATGGCTGGAGAGGATGTTGACCCCAAGTCCAGTGCTTCTGCTGTTGCTGTCCTGTACATGTTCTTGCTCTTTCTGTTAGAAGTCCTGCCACGGTTCTTTGCTCTAGTTTCTGCCCTACATATGTTAGGTTGTACTTCGTATATGCAACTTCATCTAGTGTCTGTTCTAGATGTGTTTAGTTCAAGTTCATATATGCAGATGCTATTTACCTTCTCTCTGTCAAACTGCATGACTTGCTTTATCTCTGCTATATTAGTCATGCTTTATCTAGTATTTTCGTTAGCAAAATTATTTGGTAAATTGCTCATATTTCCAACAATCCAAAAACCTTATTATAGGCAATTTACACCAAGTGGTTTTCTGCTTCCATGAGACCTCCTTTGTTTGAGAGTATCCACTATAAGAGGTGGCGCATGAGAGGAGTCTTATGGTTTCAAACCATGAGTTGCTATGACGCCACTCTTGGCAACCTGAAGGGGAGCATGATGCCCAACAGGAACAAGTTTTTCAAAAAATGGATACTCTGTTTAAGGCTGCTCTCTTGAGTGTTCTTGGTGAGAACATAGTTGATGCGTATGCGTCAATTGACAATGGAAAAGATATGTGGGATGCACTCGAGGTCAAGTTTGGGGTCTCGGATGCTGGCACTGAGCTGTACATCATGGTGCAATTCTATTATTACTGCATGACTGAAGAGCGCTCTGTGGTTGAGCAAGCTCATGAGGTACAGCCATTTTCTAGAGAACTTGAGCACTTCAATTGTGTGCTACCAGACAAGTTTGTTGCCGGAGGTATCATCACTAAGCTTCCTCTTTCGTGGAGGAACTTTGCTACCTTACTGAAGCATAAGAGGCAGGAGTTTTCTATTCCGGATCTCATTGGTACTCTTGATGTGGAAGAAAAGGCAAGAGAAAAGGACACACGTGTGGCACCTCGATCTGCATGAAGCAGGGGGCCTTCGCACGTCAGCCCAGGATAACACCTGACACACGACAGGTCCATAATACAGCACTCCAGGTACAAGAATATTCATCAAATACATGTATAGAAGATTACACTATTGATGAATACAATTATCTGGGATAGCCCTAAGGCTAATTTAACTGGCAGCGGAAATCTCTTTAACTGGCGGCGAAAGTCTTGGTTTGGCAACATAACAACTCTGGCTGGGCTCCACAACTCACGGGACTGGCAAGGTTACGGCCTAACATGATGGGTCAAGCGAACACTTCGGGTATGACCTACAAAACTGGCACGACACACCAGGTTAGTACATTGAATGTACTTGCAAGACAACCTAATATATAGCATCCAAACAAGCAGAAGACAAGGCAAGAACCAAGTGCACAAGGCAAGAACCAAGTGCATGCAACAACCTAACTCATATCAATTACTAAACATGGCATGTTAAAGATAATTAAGCCTGAACAACATAATAGCATCTACTAACATAATACTATCATGGCATATCCAACATGCTCCAAACATGGCAATAGAAAATCATAGCATACCATTAATCATGGCATAATCAATCCAAGCATGGCATGTCATCATGAAACTATGCTGAAAATAAACTACCGATCATATTCAATATAGACATAACATGATAAATATATGCAGCCATCTTCTGTTCTGTCATGGTTCTTTTAAATGCAAGTACCAACATATTACTCATGCAATGCAATCAAACTCTTGAAATGCAATCAAACTCATCAATTTTCCTTATTTAATTATGGCCAATATATTTGCCAGAGATGTCTAGTTATGCCTTTGGATTTTATTCCTCGAAAAGGCATGAAAAGGAATAAATCACAATTCAAAAATATTGCATGGGACTTAGCAATATTTTTGCACATCCAAGGATCAGAAAGATATGAGGGTCTCTGGGAACAATTGGTAGGATCAACAGATCAAGGAGAATGATGGCTCCTTTGTAAGCACAAAGGAGATATCCAAATTCCAAAAATTTGGAATTAGGGTTGGAGGGGGTTGAGATGATCCAAATGAGGGCTTGCCCACTGATAAATACATAAGCAAGGTTTTTGGAAAGGTTGAAAATGACAAGAATTGTCAGAGTCATCCAGCAAACTCAGGAGAAATTTTTAAAAAATGAGTGCCAGGAAGGAATAACAGCACCAAAATTGATAACACAATTTTGGGGCAGTTACAACTCTTCGCCCCTTAAAAAGAATCTCGTCCTCGAGATTTCTAGGGTTACAGCACAGCTGAAATGATAACCACTCCGGGGAAAAGCCTCGGGGTTAATTGTAACCCTTTGGTCAAATTTACATGAGATGGGGGCACCGATAATTGGTACACCCGAGGAGGGATATGGCAAACTTGGATATATCCACTGCTAGGGGCACTCGAGATCAGAATCCCGAAAAATACTAGATGCACCCAATGAACAGTTATTTCACCTGCTGACACGTGGGCCCAGGGCCCACTGGCAGCCTCCTTCTTCTACCTCATGTTTGCTGCTTCTTCCTCGTCGCTGCTCCATGTGCAGCGTGGCGCATCGCGCATCTAGCTCCTAGGGCGATGAGGACCCTAGTGCCATAGTGCGCGGCGTGCACGGCGCCGGTGCAACGAGCACTCACGTCACGGGCCAGCACCTTGTTGGCACTGCTTGCGGATTCGCCTCCTGGACGCCGGTGATCAAGCAACGAGAGGTTCTCCTGGACCTTGCTCACCGTACACCAGGATTGGGCTATAGAAGATGGCAGCGCGGCTCTCCTCCAGCACACCAACACAATGCCGCTCTACTAGCTCTTTGGTTTGGTCGAGATTGAGCCGAGCTCTTTCGACAAAGAAATGTTCTTGGCGGCGCTGTGGTTGTTACTCGCGGCGCTGCTAGGAACGCTCATCGGCTCGTTGATCCTCCTGCTGATACTCATCAGGAATGATTAGGCTCGGGAGAACATGCGGCTGGGTGCGGGTTCTCGAGATGTGCGAGAAGATGGTGCACTGCGTGGTCCTCCGCCACGCTTGATCCTCCGTTGCTTTGCGCCTGCAAAGTAATCGCGTGTGACGGTGGAGCGGGGTGGCTACTTGCATGCGCCATGCAAGGCACAGAAGACGGTGGGGATGGGGTCCAGGTGCAGGCGAGGTGGCTGCGCCAGCTCGGCATCACACCGGGTACGAGGAAAAAAATCGTGGATTGCTCCACAAAAGAGAGTGCTAAGGTAGAATCGGAGTTGAAATTTGTATCGAGGTAGATGTACTGGATCGAGGGAAATAAAGTTCGTGTGTTTTCCCCCAGAAATGAAATCAGGAGAAAGAATTAGAGATGAGGAATTTGCCAGACGGCAATGCCTCTACCAGGTTCTGGATTTGAAACTCCGGCACAGAGGGTATGCACAGATAAAAAGGAGCAAGCAATTTTGCCTTTCCCCGAGTATTGCCCGAAGGTACTCATGGGCGAACCGGGTATGCGTGTAGTATGCAGAATAACCTAAACTAGCAAACAGACAGAGGCAATAAACATGCAATGAAAAACATAACAAACAAATTATTCTAAGGTGTTTTAATGCTAGTGGGCATATATAATCCTGGTATATATATCCCAACAACAGCGCGCATTTTATTAAAGACTCAGGACGAGTCAATGTTGCTTTTAGTGTATGTGCTCTACTGATTAAAAATCTTGTTAGCACTCATTGCCAACCTTGTCAAGCATTTTTGCTTGACCGGGAGACAGACAAATATAAACACAACAATCAAAAGCAAGAAAGCATACATAAAACACCTCACACGAGTTACAACAGTGCAAGCATACAACAAAGCATGAAAGCGCTACGTGTTTAACGAAACTACTCACTTCGGGATACATGGTTCGATCCTCATATCGGGGATGAACTAACAGACTGACCTACTTTCAGAAACAACTGGTTGCGCGGCTGAGATCAAGCTGAGGGCTTGATTTGCTGGGGTTCTCCGGGAGGAAGAAGACTGAGCCAATCTCCATCTTCATCATCCGAGATCACTGGGTTGGGATTCGGCCACTAGGGGTGTGGCTGAAATTGATCCAAGCATATGCTGCTGGTGATCCAGAAAAGAGTCTTGTCGAGGTTGATGATGTTTGGCCAAGGCCACAACACAGGCTGAGAGGTTAGCACTGGCTCAGATAGCATTGAGTGAACCTCTTGAGATGCGAATTTACGAGCCTCACGATAAGCTTCCTTGACAACTCGCACCGCATCATTGTCCAAGGTTCTGAATTCGGCAAGCATCCTTGAAATCATCATCCCGTGGGCAGTTATATTGCACTAGGCGAGCGATTGCGGGGTCATCCCCTTGGATAGAGGGAGAAGGCTGAATTCCTGATGCTGTCGCCACGGGGAAGAAGCAGAACTCCATCCGGTCAGCCACTTGCAGGAACTTGGTTCGGAGGTATAGGATCGCCTCCACAGCAGCGGCTTGAATGGCCAAATCAGTGGTAGGCATTGCTCTACCCTGAAAAACCAACGGCTGGCCATCTGTTGTGGGACCTGGGCAGATCTGTACCCTTGCATCATAGCGATAAAGGTGAGGAACGGGTGTTGACTGGAACACCAAGTAGTCAGGGCTAGCATTATAGCCAAAGGCTTGGGTGAGCATCTCAGCAAGAAGGGGTGGAAAACCAGCATGGTTGACACCGCTTGTGCGACTGTGGAACTTGGTAGTTTTGAGGGTTCTAGCCATGGCTGGAGTGTTACTAGCTAGGCTTCTCTGCAGGGACATGGTTGAATGAGGAGTGAGCGATACGGCTAGCAGAAAGGGGGCTTTTATAGGCAGCTATGTGGGACATGCCCGCATGGGGTGGCCCCTTTCCCTTAATGACGAAGGGCAAGCGGTGCGGCCGACCAGAAAGGATATGGTTGCCATTCGCTCCATGGATAACTAGGCGGGGACAGAATGGTGAGGATGTGTCGGTCCCGAATGCGCCACCTGTGAATTAACGGTGGCCATGCCGGATGCCCAGGATGAGTCAAATCCCTTAGGGTTATTACGGTTTAATTGGAGCGGTGATCTAATACAAGGATAACCTATGCCAGCCTGGCTGCTCTGATACCATGTCCTGTGGCACCCCGATCCGCATGGAGTAGGGGGCCTTCACACATCAGCCCTGGATAACACCTGACGCACGACAGGTCCATAATACAGCACTCCAGGTACAAGAATATTCATCAAATACATGTATAGAAGATTACATTGTTGATGAATACAATTATCTAGCATAGCCCTAAGGCTAATTTAACTGGCAGCGGAAATCTCTTTAACTGGCGGCGAAAGTCTTGGTTTGGCAACATAACAACTCTGGCTGGGCTCCACAACTCACAGGACTGGCAAGGTTACGGCCTAGCACGATGGGTCAAGCGAACACTTTAGGTATGACCTACAAAACTGGCATGACATGCCAGGTCAGTACATTGAATGTACTTGCAAGACAACCTAATATCATCCAAACAAGCAGAAGACAAGGCAAGAACCAAGTGGATGCAACAACCTATCTCATATCAATTACTAAACATGGCATGTTAAAGATAATTAAGCCTGAACAACATAATAGCATCTACTAACATAATACTATCATGGCATATCCAACATGCTCCAAACATGGCAATAGCAAATCATAGCATACCATTAATCATGGCATAATCAATCCAAGCATGGCATGTCATCATGAAACTATGCTGAAAATAAACTACCGATCATATTCAATGTAGACATAACATGATAACTATATGCAGCCATCTTCTGTTCTATCATGGTTCTTTTAAATGCAAGTACCAACATATTACTCACGCAATGCAATCAAACTTGTGCACTGAGTCCCTCGGACTCTCTTACCAACGGGTTGCCTTGTAAACAAATGGTGATCTTTCCGGCGATCACAACCACGACCAACACTTGGTCTCCAATAGTGATCTTTCCAACGATCACAACCACGACCATCAATTGGTCTCCAACAGTGATCTTTCCGGCGATCACAACCACGACCATCAATTGGTCTCCAACACCCACCGAGACCTTGTCTCGTGATCATATCAAAACATCGACTATCTCGTTGTCCAAATCACCACATTCTTGATATCACCTTAATTTACTTAATTATTTCAGGTTCATCCTCCATTTCGACCAAGACCTGATAGTGTGACCTACTACGAACTGTGTTGCTATCGATAGACTTCATAAACACTCTGCAGAGGTAGCGCACTATACCCACACCATGCAACCCATGGCCTCGTCATCCCAATCGGGTGGACCAACGGCATTCCAAAGAAACCGACCTACTGCCATGACACTCTCCCGGCCACTCCAACCCACTCACAACTCGGCTAGTCCTGGGTGGCCCCGTGTCTACCAAAGACACAACGACCACTGTCGTGGCCAAAACGTCCCTCACTAGGACCGTCCGTCACTAGGACCGTCCCTCACGGGGACCGGTACCAAAAATCTCAACAACGGGCACACAAGGTTATGTCCGCCTACCTGATCAGGGTAGCGGGCGCCCATAACCACCCCTCTTTGGAGGCATCGGTGAGAGGCACGACAATAGATCGCATTAAGGCCTTCCCATAAAGGCAAAATGTGGCTGCACTGGAAAAGTTCGATTTGTTGGCACTATGACTAGATCCCATCGATGACGGAGGAGGTTTGATATTATTAAGTCAATTTATTAGCTTCTCCATCATCATGAACATGGATGCAAAAATGCACATGCATCATACAAATGCTTTAATAAAATACCGAACTTCTCACGTGAACAACTACATCATAAAGAACATGACAATACCAAGTACTAGCATATCAATGGTGCATTACAATCATCATATCTATCATAATAGCCACTAAGAATCCAAAGGCAACATGATATCCAAAGTAATACTCCAAAGCATAATACCATCATGAACATAATCATACTAGCCACTAAGAATCCAAAGGCAACATGTCATCCACATAATCCTCCAAATATAAATCCTAAAACTCCAAGCAATATTGATACTAACATTCTAATTGGCATGACAAAAGATATCATGAAAGCATAGGCATGCATGATGATCATATAGAATAACTGTAGACGAAAATGGTAAATAGTAATTGTAACTACACAGACACAAGGTGCAAGCAGAGTCAACATGCAAGTTCGGGGCTCATGATAAGAGGTTGGCTTGCCAGGGGATCGACTAATACTCCGAGAAGAAGTGCGGAACGATCGCGAAAAGATTTGCCGAAAACAGTTCTCTCTCGGAGGGGCTGTTTACGTGCAAGGGCAAAAAGGTCATTTTCAGAATATCAAAACATCATGAAAATGATACCAACAGAACGGGCTCGACGAAACAAAGACGTGGGCTTTGGAATCACCTCATTTGGAGTTGCGAGCAAAAAGTTATAGCCCGACGAAGTTCAGGGACAAATCTGTAAAAAGACCCTCTACAAAGGGGCCCTGAGCTGAAAAACAGAATACGCCTTCACAACAGGGAAAACGTATTTCTAGCCGTAGTTAAATCGGAATACGCCTTCTCTTAAAGAAAGCGTATCTCCAACCGAACTAAGACCAAAATGCACTTTCACTAAACGAAAATGTATTCCAGCGAAATGCGTTTCCACTTATCTGACGTTGATGGCTGGGGTCAACGCGTGTGGATGACGGGTGGGGTCGGGAGAGACGCGGGGCCTGCCTGGCCCATGGTCGTCTTCTTCCTCACCCTGCTCCCGCCCGGAACAGAGGAGGCAGGGGGGGCGCAATGCAGCCGGCGCCGTCCTGGCCAACTCCGGCCATCCCTGGCTAGGGCGAGGCCACCAGCGGGGGCGGCTGGGCCTGGCGCGTCCATCCAGGAGGGAAGCGGCCGCCGGGGGTGGAAGGGGAGATGGTGACGGGAGGAGGCAGAGGCGGCGGTGGTCTTCGGGGCACCGCCCAAGAGAGGCTCCGGCGAGGGGGCAAGGGCACAGGGAGAGTCGCCGGAGTGTGGGGAAGACGGTGGTGGTGGCTAGAGGTAGCGTAAGGCTCGGCTTTGGGTCAATTTAGGCTGAAGCCGAGGCGGACGTGGCGGCCATGGATGAGGTGTGGTGGCTCCGGAGCTCGGGCGAGTGGACGAGGAGGAAGCTGGGAGTGAGGCTAGGCTGATGAGGTGCTCGGGAGGCCGCGGGGATGGCTATATATAGCCGGGCGAGGGAGGGGAGGTCGTGGACGCGTGGTCGTGGCTCGGATGCCGCCGCTCACATCCGGCCATGCTCTGGCGACGGCCAGCGATCACGGGAGGCGCGGGGTCACGAAGAGAAGGAATCGGACGAGCTACAGCGGAGCACAGGGTAGGAGGGACCGAGGGGCATAGAGGAGAAGCTGTCGAACGCCATTAAAACTCGGTCGACCACATTGCGTCCGTGGGCGCGTGGCGATGAGAGCTAACGGAGGCGCTGACGGAGGGGGAAGTGGCTTCAGGAGGACGGCGACGACGCGAGGAGCCCGCTGGACAGGCCCGTGCTCACTAAGACGCCGAGCAGAAAAGGGGCCCGAGCAACAAGACGCTCTGGACGTGGCCGGTGCATGCGAAAGCGGTGGTCACCGCGTGCACTGGTGCCCACAGTGCCACAAGCTAAGCCAAACGATGTCTGGGTGGAGTCCTTCCTGGGGAGGTTGCAACGGCGGTGGTAGTTTGGTTAAAAGGGCTCTGGTTAAATGGAAAGCAACCTCTGAAGTTTACTGCAGTAAACTTAGCCGTGTACTCCTGATCAACAGGGAAGTGAATGGAGCCATAGAGTTTGTCTGGGGAGTTTAGCTTAGGAAGGACTATAATCCTGTTAATTTTGAGATGATTTGGACCAAGATAGACCATAGTTGCTTCACAACTACATATTTAGTCCAGGATCAAGATTTGGATGATGCAATCACATGGAGCATCAACTTGAGCTTAGATTTGGCAAGTCTTAGGGATATGGACATAGTAAGATGCTGTAAAACCTTCATACCAAATGGACTTGCCAATATGGTACTTGTTTCACAAACATCTCCTTTGTCCAGAAACTTGAGAAAATTCCTGAAGGCAAATGGCTAATTGAAATGAGCCAAAACTTTGTGGAGATGGATCATATGGATAGGAGAAGGTCTGGAAAAAGTTTTAGCCAAAATGGAGCAAGATAAAATATACTTGCTTCACAAACTGAAAGTTTTGACACAAAACAAGAATTGCTCCTCTGCTCACATAATTCAATGAAAGGAACTGAATTTGGGTATAGGCTAATTATTTGAGATACGTGAGAGGATGGAAAAGTTTCATCCCATTTGGAAACACTATGAAGGTACTTCCTTCACAAAGTTGTGTTCTGGTCAGGAACTTTGAAGAAATTGCACAGGGAGCTAGGATGAATGGATTGAGCTCATATTTGGCATCCACGGGTTATTTATCCATGTTAATCAGCCTATCGAATTGCAGCTCATTTGGAGTTAGGAATAAAGCACTTCATTTGCAAAATTTCAGAGAAGCCAGAAACTTGCATTGGATCATGTGCTCCGTTTTTGATCTGTGGAACATGAGATAAGGATGGAACTAGTGATTATATAGCAAGTACAAGCTCCACAATTTGTGTTGGAATTTTCTCTGCTATAAATATGGTAGTTCATTTAGTAAGTGGCATAAATGCAATATTGACATTAAATAAGAAAAGGCAATTTTCCTTATTTAATTATGGCCAATATATTTGCCAGAGCTTGGATTAGGCATAAGCATCAACTCCACCAATTCTCATGAATTTAAGAGACGGCTAGTTATGCCTTTGGATTTTATTCCTCAGAAAGGCAAGAAAAGGAATAAATCACAATTCAAAAATATTGCATGGGACTTAGCAATATTTTTTCCCATCCAAGGATCAGAAAGACATGAGGATCTGTGGGAACAATTGGGAGGATCAACAGATCAATGAGAATGATGGCTCCTTTGTAAGCACAAAGGAGATATCCAAATTCCAAAAATTTGGAATTAGGGTTGGAGGGGGTTGAGATTATCCAAATGAGGGCTTGCCCACTGACAAATACATGAGCAAGGTTTTTGGAAAGGTTGGAAATGACAAGAATTGTCAGAGTCATCCAGGAAACTCATGATAAAATTTTGAAAAATGAGTGCTAGGAAGGAATAAGAGCACAAAAATTGATAACCCAATTTTGTGGCTGTTACAACTCTTCCCCCTTAAAAAGAATCTCGTCCTCGAGATTTCTAGGGTTAGAGCACAGCTGAAGTGATAACCACTCCAAGGAAAATCCTCGGGGCTAATTTTAACCCTTTGGTCAAATTTAAATGAGATGGGGGCATAGATAATTGGTACACCCGGGGAGGGTATGGCAAACCTAGATATATCCACTGCTAGGGGCACTAGAGATCAGACTCCCGAAAAATACTGGATGCACCCAATGAACAGTGGTTTCACCTGCTGACACGTGGGCCCAGGGCCCACTGGCAGCCTCCTTCTTCTACCTCCAGTTTGCTGCTTCTTCTTCGTCGCTGCTCCACGTGCGGCGTGGCGCAGCGCGCATCTAGCTCCTAGGGCGATGAGGACCCTAGTGCCGTAATGCGCGGCGTGCGCGGCGCCGGTGCAGCGAGCACTCACGTCACGGGCCAGCACCTTGTCGGCACTGCTCGCGGATTCGCCTCTTGGACGCCGGTGATCGAGCGATGAGAGGTTCTCCTGGACCTTGCTCACCGTACATCAAGGTTGGGCTGTAAAAGACGGCAGCGCGGCTCTCCTCCAGCACACCAACACAATTCCACTCTACTACCTCTTTGGTTTGGATGAGATCGAGCCGAGCTCCTTCGGCGAAGAAATGTTCTTGGAGGCGCTGCGGTTGTTCCTCGCGGCGCTACTGGGAACGCTCATCAGCTCATCGATCCTCCTGCTGATACTCATCAGGAATGATCGGGCTTGGGAGAATGCGTGGCTGGGTGCGGGTGCTCGAGATGCGGGAGAAGATGGTGCACTGCGTGGTCCTCCGCCACGCTTGATCCTCCGTCGCTTTGCACCGGCGGAGTAATCGCGTGTGATGGTGGAGCGGGGTGGCTACTTGCCTGCGCCATGCAAGGCACAGAAGACGGTGGGGATGGGGTCCAGGTGCAGGCGAGGTGGCTGCGCCAGCTCGGCATCACACCGGGTACGAGGAAAAAAATCGTGGATTGCTCCACAAAAGAGAGTGGTAAGGTAGAATCGGAGTTGAAATTTGTATCGAGGTAGATGTACTGGATCGAGGGAAATAAAGTTCGTGTGTTTTCCCCCAGAAATGAAATCAGGACAAAGAATTAGAGATGAGGAATTTGCCAGACGGCAATGCCTCTACCAGGTTCTGGATTTGAAACTCCGGCACACGGGGTATGCACAGATAAAAAGGAGCAAGCAATTTTGCCTTTCCCCGAGTATTGCCCGAAGGTACTCGTGGGCGAACCGGGTATGCGTGTAGTATGCAGAATAACCTAAACTAGCAAATAGACAGAGGCAATAAACATGCAATGAAAAACATAACAAACAAATCATTATAAGGTGTTTTAATGCTAGTGGGCATATATAATCCTGGTATATATATCCCAACAACAGCGCGCATTTTATTAAAGACTCAGGACGAGTCAATGTTGCTTTTAGTGTATGTGCTCTACTGATTAAAAATCTTGTTAGCACTCATTGCCAACCTTGTCAAGCATTTTTGCTTGACCGGGAGACAGACAAATATAAACACAACAATCAAAAGCAAGAAAGCATACATAAAACACCTCACACGAGTTACAACAGTGCAAGCATACAACAAAGCATGAAAGCGCTACGTGTTTAACGAAACTACTAACTCCGGGATACATGGTTCTATCCTCATATCGGGGATGAGCTAACAGACTGGCCTACTTTCAGAAACAACTGGTTGCGCGGCTGAGATCAAGCTGAGGGCTTGATTTGCTGGGGTTCTCCGGGAGGACGAAGACTGAGCCAATCTCCATCTTCATCATCCGAGATCACTATGGGTTGGGGTTCGGCCACTAGGGGTGTGGCTGAAATTGATCCAAGCATATGCTGCTGGTGATCCAAAAAAGAGTCTTGTCGAGGGTGATGATGTTTGGCCAAGGCTACAACACAGGCTGAGAGGTTAGCACTGGCTCAGATAGCATTGAGTGAACCTCTTGAGATGCGAATTTACGAGCCTCACGATAAGCTTCCTTGACAACTCGCACCGCATCATCGTCCAAGGTTCTGAATTCGGCAAGCATCCTTGAAATCATCATCCCGTGGGCAGTTATATACTGCACTAGGCGAGCGATTGTGGGGTCATCCCCTTGGATAGAGGGAGAAGGCTGAATTCATGATGTTGTCGCCACGGGGAAGAAGCAGAACTCCCTCCGGTCAGCCACTTGCAGGAACTTGGTTCGGAGGTATAGGATCGCCTCCACAGCAGCGGCTTGAATGGCCAAATCAGTGGTAGGCATGGCTCTACCCTGAAAAACCAACGGCTGGCCATCTGCTGCGGGACCTGGGCAGATCTGTACCCTTGCATCATAGCGATGAAGGTGAGGAACGGGTGTTGACTGGAACACCAGGTAGTCAGGGCTAGCATTATAGCCAAAGGCTTGGGTGAGCATCTCAGCAAGAAGGGGTGGAAAACCAGCATGGTTGACACCGCTTGTGCAACTGTGGAACTTGGTAGTTTTGAGGGTGCTAGCCATGGCTGGAGTGTTACTAGCTAGGCTTCTCTGCAGGGACATGGTTGAATGAGGAGTGAGCGATGCGGCTAGCAGAAAGGGGGCTTTTATAGGCAGCTATGTGGGACATGCCCGCATGGGGTGGCCCCTTTCCCTTAATGACGAAGGGAAAGCGGTGCGGCCGACTAGAAAGGATATGGTTGCCATTCGCTCCACGGATAACTAGGCGGGGACAGAATGGTGAGGATGTGTCGGTCCCGACTACGCCACCTGTGAATTAACGGTGGCCATGCCGGATGCCCGGGATGAGTCAAATCCCTTAGGGTTATTACGGTATAATTGGAGCGGTGATCTAATACTAGGATAGCCTATGCCAGCCTGGCTGCTCTGATACCATGTCCTGTGGCACCCCGATCCGCATGGAGCAGGGGGCCTTCGCACGTCAGCCCAGGATAACACCTGACGCACGACAGGTCCATAATACAGCACTCCAGGTACAAGAATATTCATCAAATACATGTATAGAAGATTACATTGTTGATGAATACAATTATCTAGCATAGCCCTAAGGCTAATTTAACTGGTAGCGGAAATCACTTTAACTGGCGGCGAAAGTCTTGGTTTGGCAACATAACAACTCTGGCTGGGCTCCACAACTCACAGGACTGGCAAGGTTACGGCCTAGCACGATGGGTCAAGCGAACACTTCGGGTATGACCTACAAAACTGGCATGACATGCCAGGTCAGTACATTGAATGTACTTGCAAGACAACCTAATATCATCCAAACAAGCAGAAGACAAGGCAAGAACCAAGTGGATGCAACAACCTATCTCATATCAATTACTAAACATGGCATGTTAAAGATAAGTAAGCCTGAACAACATAATAGCATCTACTAACATAATACTATCATGGCATATCCAACATGCTCCAAACATGGCAATAGCAAATCATAGCATACCATTAATCATGGCATAATCAATCCAAGCATGGCATGTCATCATGAAACTATGCTGAAAATAAACTACCGATCATATTCAATGTAGACATAACATGATAACTATATGCAGCCATCTTCTGTTCTATCATGGTTCTTTTAAATGCAAGTACCAACATATTACTCATGCAATGCAATCAAACTTGTGCACTGAGTCCCTCGGACTCTCTTACCAACGGGTTGCCTTGTAAACAAACGGTGATCTTTCCGGCGATCACAACCACGACCAACACTTGGTCTCCAACAGTGATCTTTCCGACGATCACAACCACGACCATCAATTGGTCTCCAGCAGTGATCTTTCCGGCGATCACAACCACGACCATCAATTGGTCTCCAACACCCACCGAGACCTTGTCTCGTGATCATATCAAAACATCGACTATCTCGTTGTCCAAATCACCACATTCTTGATATCACCTTAATTTACTTAATTATTTCAGGTTCATCCTCCATTTCGACCAAGACCTGATAGTGTGACCTACTACGAACTGTGTTGCTATCGATAGACTTCATAAACACTCTGCAGAGGTAGCGCACTATACCCACACCATGGAACCCATGGCCTCGTCATCCCAATCGGGTGGACCAACGGTATTCCAAAGAAACCGACCTACTGCCATGACACTCTCCCGGCCACTCCAACCCACTCACAACTCAGCTAGTCCTGGGTGGCCCCGTGTCTACCAAAGACACAACGACCACTGTCGTGGCCAAAACGTCCCTCACTAGGACCGTCCCTCACTAGGACCGTCCCTCACGGGGACCGGTACCAAAAATCTCAACAACGGGCACACAAGGTTATGTCCGCCTACCTGATCAGGGTAGCGGGCGCCCATAACCACCCCTCTTTGGAGGCATCGGTGAGAGGCACGACAATAGATCGCATTAAGGCCTTCCCATAAAGGCAAAATGTGGCTGCACTGGAAAAGTTCGATTTGTTGGCACTATGACTAGATCCCATCGATGACGGAGGAGGTTTGATATTATTAAGTCAATTTATTAGCTTCTCCATCATCATGAACATGGATGCAAAAATGCACATGCATCATACAAATGCTTTAATAAAATACCGAACTTATCACGTGAACAACTACATCATAAAGAACATGACAATACCAAGTACTAGCATGCCAATGGTGCATTACAATCATCATATCTATAATAATAGCCACTAAGAATCCAAAGGCAACATGATATCCAAAGTAATACTCCAAAGCATAATACAATCATGAACATAATCATACTAGCCACTAAGAATCCAAAGGCAACATGTCATCCACATAATCCTCCAAATATAAATCCTAAAACTCCAAGAAATATTGATACTAACATTCTAATTGGCATGGCAAAAGATATCATGAAAGCATAGGCATGCATGATGATCATATAGAATAACTGTAGACGAAAACGGTAAATAGCAATTGTAACTACACAGACACAAGGTGCAAGCAGAGTCAACATGCAAGTTCGGGGCTCATGATAAGAGGTTGGCTTGCCAGGGGATCGACTAATACTCCGGGAAGAAGTTCGGAACAATCGCGAAAAGATTTGCTGGAAACAGTTCTCTCTCGGAGGGGCTGTTTACGTGCAAGGGCAAAAAGGTCATTTTCAGAATGTCAAAACATCATTAAAATGTTACCAACAGAACAGGCTCGACGAAACGAAGACGTGGGCTTTGGAATCACCTCATTTGGAGTTGCGAGCAAAAAGTTATAGCCCGACGAAGTTCAGGGACAAATCTGTAAAAAGACCCTCTACAAAGGGGCCTGAGCTGAAAAACAGAATACGCCTTCACAACAGGGAAAACGTATTTCTAGCCGTAGTTAAATCGGAATACGCCTTCTCTTAAAGAAAGCGTATCTCCAACCGAACTAAGACCAAAATACACTTTCCCTAACGAAAATGTATTCCAGCGAAACGCGTTTCCACTTATCTGACGTTGATGGCGGGGGTCAACGCGTGTGGATGACGGGTGGGGTCGGGAGAGACGCGGGGCCTGCCTGGCCCATGGTCGTCTTCTTCCTCACCCTGCTCCCGCCCGGAACAGAGGAGGCAGGGGGGGCACGATGCAGCCGGCGCCGTCCTGGCCAACTCCGGCCATCCCTGGCTAGGGAGAGGCCACCAGCGGGGGCGGCTGGGCCTGGCGCGTCCATCCAGGAGGGAAGCGGTCGCCGGGGGTGGAAGGGGAGATGGTGACGGGAGGAGGCAGAGGCGGCGGTGGTCCTCGGGGCACCGCCCAAGAGAGGCTCCGGCGACGGGGCAAGGGCACAGGGAGAGTCGCCGGAGTGTGGGGAAGACGGTGGTGGAGGCTAGAGGTAGCGTAAGGCTCGGCTTTGGGTCAATTTAGGCTGAAGCCATGGCGGACATGGCGGCCATGGATGAGGTGTGGTGGCTCCGGAGCTCGGGCGAGTGGACGAGGAGGAAGCTGGGAGTGAGGCTAGGCTGATGAGGTGCTCGGGAGGCCGCGGGGATGGCTATATATAGCCGGGCGAGGGAGGAGAGGTCGTGGACGCGTGGCCGTGGCTCGGATGCCGCCGCTCGCGTCCAGCCATGCTCTGGCGACGACCAGCGATCACGGGAGGCACGGAGTCACGACGAGAAGGAACCGGACGAGCTACAGCGGAGCACAGGGTAGGAGGGACCGAGGGGCATAGAGGAGAAGCTGTCGAACGCCATCAAAACTCGGTCGGCCACAGTGCGTCCGTGGGCGCGTGGCGATGAGAGCTAACGGAGGCGCTGACGGAGGGGGAAGTGGCTTCAGGAGGACGGCGACAACGCGGGGAACCCGCTGGACAGGCCCGTGCTCGCTGAGACGCCGAGCAGAAAAGGGGCCCGAGCAACAAGACGCTCTGGACGCGGCCGATGCATGCCAAAGCGGTGGTCACCGCGTGCACTGGTGCCCACAGTGCCACAAGCTAAGCCAAACGATGTCTGGGTGGAGTCCTTCCTGGGGAGGTTGCAACTGCGGTGGTAGTTTGGTTAAAAGGGCTCTGGTTAAATCGAAAGCAACCTCTGAAGTTTACTGCAGTAAACTTAGCCATGTACTGTTGATCAACAGGGAAATGAATGGAGCCATAGAGTTTGTCTGGGGAGTTTAGCTTAGGAAGGACTATAATCCTGTTAATTTTGAGATGATTTGGACCAAGATAAACCATAGTTGCTTCACAACTACATATTTAGTCCAGGATCAAGATTTGGATGATGCACTCACATGGAGCATCAACTTGAGCTCCGATTTGGCAAGTCTTAGGGATATGGACATAGTAAGATGCTGTAAAACCTTCATACCAAATGGACTTGCCAACATGGTACTTGTTTCACAAACATCTCCTTTGTCCTGAAACTTGAGAAAATTCCTGAAGGCAAATGGCTAATTGAAATGAGCCAAAACTTTGTGGAGATGGATCATATGGATAGGAGAAGGTCTGAAAAACGTTTTAGCCAAAATGGAGCAAGATAAAATATACTTGCTTCACAAACTGAAAGTTTTGACACAAAACAAGAATTGCTCCTCTGCTCACATAATTCAATGAAAGGAACTGAATTTGGGTAGAGGCTAATTATTTGAGATAGGTGAGAGGATGGAAAAGTTTCATCCCATTTGGAAACACTATGAAGGTACTTCCTTCACAAAGTTGTGTTCTGGTCAGGAACTTTGAAGAAATTGCACAGGGAGCTAGGATGAATGGATTGAGCTCATATTTGGCATCCACGGGTTATTTATCCATGTTAATCAGCCTGTCGAATTGCAGCTCATTTGGAGTTAGGAATAAAGCACTTCCTTTGCAAAATTTCAGAGAAGCCAGAAACTTGCATTAGATCATGTGCTCCATTTTTGATCTGTGGAACATGAGATAAGGATGGAACTAGTGATTATATAGCAAGTACAAGCTCCACAATTTGTGTTGGAATTTTCTTTGCTATAAATATGGTAGTTCCTTTAGTAAGTGGCATAAATGCAATATTGACATTAAATAAGAAAAGGCAATTTTCCTTATTTAATTATGGCCAATATATTTGCCAGAGCTTGGATTAGGCATAAGCATCAACTCCACCAATTCTCATGAATTTAAGAGACGGCTAGTTATGCCTTTGGATTTTATTCCTCAGAAAGGCAAGAAAAGGAATAAATCACAATTCAAAAATATTGCATGGGACTTAGCAATATTTTTGCCCATCCAAGGATCAGAAAGACATGAGGATCTCTGGGAACAATTGGGAGGATCAACAGACCAATGAGAATGATGGCTCCTTTATAAGCACAAAGGAGATATCCAAATTCCAAAAATTTGGAATTAGGGTTGGAGGGGGTTGAGATTATCCAAATGAGGGCTTGCCCACTGACAAATACATGAGCAAGGTTTTTGGAAAGGTTGAAAATGACACGAATTGTCAGAGTCATCCAGCAAACTCATGATATATTTTTGAAAAATGAGTGCTAGGAAGGAATAAGAGCACAAAAATTGATAACCCAATTTTGTGGCTGTTACAACTCTTCCCCCCTTAAAAAGAATCTCATCCTCGAGATTTCTAGGGTTAGAGCACAACTGAAGTGATAACCACTCCAAGGAAAAGCCTCGGGGTTAATTTTAACCCTTTGGTCAAATTTAAATGAGATGGGGGCATAGATAATTGGTACACCCGGGGAGGGATATGGCAAACCTAGATATATCCACTGCTAGGGGCACTAGAGATCAGACTCCCGAAGAATACTGGATGCACCCAATGAACAATGGTTTCACCTGCTGACACGTGGGCCCAAGGCCCACTGGCAGCCTCCTTCTTCTACCTCCGGTTTGCTGCTTCTTCTTCGTCGCTGCTCCACATGCGGCGTGGCGCAGCGCGCATCTAGCTCCTAGGGCGATGAGGACCCTAGTGCTGTAGTGCGCGGCGTGCGCGGCGCCGGTGCAGCGAGCACTCACGTCACGGGCCAGCACCTTGTCGGCACTGCTCGCGGATTCGCCTCTTGGACGCCGGTGATCGAGCGACGAGAGGTTCTCCTGGACCTCGCTCACCGTACACCGTGGTTGGGCTGTAAAAGACGGCAGCGCAGCTCTCCTCCAGCACACCAACACAATTCCACTCTACTACCTCTTTGGTTTGGATGAGATCGAGCCGAGCTCCTTCGGCGAAGAAATGTTCTTGGCGGCGTTGCGGTTGTTCCTCGCGGCGCTACTGGGAACGCTCATCAGCTCGTGATCCTCCTGCTGATACTCATCAGGAATGATCGGGCTTGGGAGAATGGGTGGCTGGGTGCGGGTGCTCGAGATGCGGGAGAAGATGGTGCACTGCATGGTCCTCCGCCATGCTTGATCCTCCGTCGCTTTGCACCGGCGGAGTAATCGCGTGTGACGGTGGAGCGGGGTGGCTACTTGCCTGCGCCACGCAAGGCACAGAAGACGGTGGGGATGGGGTCCCGGTGTAGGCGAGGTGGTTGCGCCAGCTCGGCATCACACCGGGTACGAGGAAAAAAATTGTGGATTGCTCCACAAAAGAGGGTGGTAAGGTAGAATCGGAGTTGAAATTTGTATCGGGGTAGATGTACTGGATCAGGGGAAATAAAGTTGGTGTGTTTTCCCCCACAAATGAAATCGGGAGAAAGATTTAGAGACGAGGAATTTGCCAGACGGCAATGCCTCTACGAGGTTCTGGATTTGAAACTCCGGCACACGGGGTATGCATAGATAGAAAGGAGCATGTGATTTTGCCTTTCCCTGAGTATTGCCCGAAGGTACTCGTGGGTGAACCGAGTATGCGTGTAGTATGCAGAATAACCTAAACTAGCAAACAGACAGAGGCAATAAACATGCAATGAAAAACATAATAGACAAATCATTCTAAGGTGTTTTAATGCTAGTGGGCATATATAATCCTGGTATATATATCCCTACACCAGCGCGCATTTTATTAATGACTCAGGACGAGTCAATGTTGTTTTTAGTGTATGTGCTCTACTGATTAAAAATCTTGTTAGCACACATTGCCAACCTTGTCAAGCATTTCTGCTTGACCGGGAGACAGACAAAAACAAACACAACAATCAAAAGCAAGAAAGCATACATAAAACACCTCACACAAGTTACAACAGTGCAAGCATACAACAAAGTAGGAACGCGCTACGTCCTGAACGAAACTAGTCACTACGGGATACATGGTTCTATCCTCATATCGGGGATGAACTGACAGACTGACCTACTTGTAGAAACAACTGGTTGCACGGCTGAGATCAAGCTGAGGGCTTTCTTTGCTGGGGTTCTCCGGGAGGACGAAGACTGAGCCAATCTCCATCTTCATCATCCGAGATCACTATGGGTTGGGGTTCGGCCACTAGGGGTGTGGCTGAAATTGATCCAAGCATATGTTGTTGGTGGATCCGGAAAAGAGTCTTGTCGAGGGTGATGATGTTTGGCTGAGGCCACAACATAGGCTGAGAGGGTGGCACTGGCTTAGATAGGGTTGGGTGAACCACTTGAGATGCGAATTTACGAGCCTCACGATAAGCTTCCTTGACAACTCGCACCGCATTGTTGTCCAAGGTTCTGAATTCGGCAAGCATCCTTGAAATCATCTGTTAGACCCACAATGCGGCTATATCGCCCACGTGTCGGGGCACGACTTAGAGGCATAGCCGCATGGTAGTTAGTCGCAAGTGGGTTAATCTTCATACAATCCCATGTACTGAATAAGAAAGGGATAAAGAGTTGGCTTACAATCACCACATCACACAAATACAAGTTATACATGCATCATCCAGAATACAATCAAGGTCCGACTACGGAACCAAAATAAAAGATGACAACCCCAAATGCTAGATCCCCGATCGTCCCAACTGGGCTCCACTACTGATTAACAGGAAACGAAACAACACAATGAACAAGATCTTCATCGAGCTCCCACTTGAGCTCGGTTGTGTCATCCGCACTGGTATCATCGGCACCTGCAACTGTTTGGAAGTATCTGTGAGTCATGAGGACTCGGCAATCTCACACCCGCGAGATCAAGACTATTTAAGCTTATGGGTAGGGGAAGGTAGTGAGGTGGAGCTGCAGCAAGCACTAAGCATATATGGTGGCTAACATACGCAAATAAGAGCGAGAAGAGAAGCAATGCAATGGTCGTGGACTAGAAGTGATCAAGAAATGATCCTGAAACTACTTACGCACAAACATACCAACAAAACCATGTTCACTTACCAGACTCCGCCGGAAAGAGACCATCACGGGTACACACGCGGTTGATTCATTTTATTCAAGTTAAGTGTCAAGTTCTCTAAAACCGGACATTAACAAATTGTCCTCTTCCACATAACCGCGGGAACGGCTTTCAAAAGTTCAAACCCAGCAGGGGTGTCCCAACTTAGCCCATCACAAGCTCTCACGGTCAACGAAGGATATTCCTTCTCCCGGGAAGACCCGATCAGTCTCGGAATCCCGGTTACAAGACATTTCGACAATGGTAAAACAAGACCAGCAAGACCGCCCGATGTGCCGACATCCCGATAGGAGCTGCACATATCTCGTTCTTAGGGAAACACCGGATGAACACTACATACAGCTAAAACCAGCCCTCAAGTTTCCCCGAGGTGGCGCCGCAAGTGGCTCTGGTTCGGACCAACACTTAGAGAAGCACTGGCCAGGGGGGGTTAAAATAAAGATGACATGAGTCTGCATAACCCAAGGGAAAAAGGCTTGGGTGGCAAATGTTAAAACCAAGGTTGGGCCTTGCTGCAGGAGTTTTATTCAAAGCGAACTGTCAAGGGGTTCCCATAACACCCAACCACGTAAGGAACGCAAAATCAAGGAACATAACACCGGTATGACGGAAACTAGGGCGGCAAGAGTGGAACAAAACACCAGGAATAGGGCCGAGCCTTCCACCCTTTCCCAAGTATATGGATCCATTAATTAAATAAGAGATATTGTGATATCCCAACATATCCATGTTCCAACATGGAACAAACTTCATCTTCACCTGCGACTAGCAACGCTATAAGAGGGGCTGAGCAAATAGGTAACATAGCCAACCAACGGTTTGCTAGGAAACGTGGGTTAGAGGCTTGACATGGCAATATGGGAGGCATGATAAGCAAGTGGTAGGTAACGCGGCATAGCAATAGAGCGAACAACTAGCAAGCAAAGATAGAAGTGATTTCGAAGGTATGGTCATCTTGCCTGAAATCCCGCAAGGAAGAAAAACGAGTCCATGAAGAAGACAAACGGACAGAGTCGAACGGATCCTCACAACTCCGAAACGAAACCACAACTAATGAGAGAAGCAACCCAGAAAGAAGCAAGCAATATAGTAAACAACCATCACATAGGCATGGCATGATGCGCAAACAAGTATGATGCATGTCCGGTTTAATGAGGCATGGCATGGCAAAGTGCACAAACAATACTACAAATTAAGTGGAGATCAATATGCAACAAGTTGCATATTGACGAAACACCACATCAATTATTTAGTTCACTCTCGGTTAGGTACTCAACAATATTAAATGTTGGTTAACATGGCAAGAGGTGAAACATGAGTAAACTACAAAGTTAGGCATTTTAAATGAGGCCGGAAACATCAAACAATAATTCCGGTAAATCCCCATATGCATTTAGCAATTTAATGCAACAACAACATTTTAAATGTTGTTATCATGATGCAGATGACATATGCAAGTTATAAGCAATTTTATGAAAAATGTTACAGGAGCATGTTATGAAGCATTTGTCATCGTAGCGGAAACGAAAGGGGTGCCACGGCAACGATAACGAAAATGATGCCAAGGCATTGTTCCGACGATCCGGTAGCTCATGAAGATACCGGTGCAAAAGGAAGTAGGTGTGAGTGTGTCATGCAAGGATGGTGGGGTGATACGGATACCGGGTTCCCACGGGTCGACGGCGTGGCAACGAGGAGGAACAACTAACGTTCACGGGCGGATACAACATCCAAACATGCATCTCATACAACTCATGCATTCGTCCACGGGTGGTCGTTCTCGGCAGTTATACCTTCGAAGCATGCGTTTCGAAGCGGATCGGTTCGTAGATGAAGTAATCATTCACGAGTCATCGAGGGAAGTAGTGGTACACGACGATGGTAGTGGTACACGTTTTCGTAGATGTTTGGGGTCATGACATGGAACTTGACGTCCACGGGGTCTTTGCGGGTCGACGGTAGTGGTACATGTTTTGTAGCCGTTCGAGTCATCGGTAGAGGAACTTGGCGGTCCATGTAGTCGAACTTGGCGCATCCGAAGGGGACTTGGTGAATCCCTGTAGTCGTACACGAGTCGTAGGGGAACTTGACAGACCCAAGGTCTTCGGGTGCAGTGGTATTTGGTGAATCCCGAACGGTTTTGACGATCCGGCGAGACGACATGGTTTGGGGTAGTCTCAAACTTGATGGTCTCAGTGAATCCTCGTGGTGGTCGTTGGACTTGCGGTTTGAAGGCGTCGGTGGTTCCAGGGTACTGACAAATGCACGTAGTCACGCCAGAGTCGTCGTACACTTGACAGTTCCGGGAATAGGAACTTGGCGCCCAAAGGTGTTGTAGTTGCAGTCTTCATGTCAATGAGAATAGGCAGCGACGGAGCAGCTCTGTCACGGGGAGGCGCAAGGTGCCGGAGCAGGGGACTTGGCGCGGCGGAGGCTTGGCGAGGCGGACGAGCTCCAGGACGGGCGTGTGGAGCAGAGCAGCAGCGACCCGGGGTCTACCGCAGGAGGTGGGGGCGTGGTCGTGGCATGGAGGAGGGGCAGCAACTCGCCGATGGAGGAAGGCCATGGCAGAGGCTGTCCGGTGAGGTAGGCATGGCTTCGGCGGAGCTTCTCGCGGGTGGCGGCCAGAGGCAGAGGTGGGGGCGATCTAGCGATGGAGAGGGAGGCGCGAGGAAGGAGGGACCGGCTGTAGGAGGAGAAGGACGGTGGCGCTGGTAGGAGAAGGAGGCAAGGCGCGGGGCTCGCGCGTGCTGGGGAACTCATCTCCCTGGCGATGCATGTGGGAGCGAGGGGATAGTGCGCGATGCGGGTGTGGGTGGTGCTAGGCAGAGGGAAAGAAAGGAGGAGATGGAATCGGGACGAAGGAGGAAGATGGCGGTGGCGTGGGGGGATGGGAGGAAGAGGGTGAGGGGATCGGGCCAGGGGAGATGGTTAGGTTAGGATTAGGTGGGCCTAAAGGGTCGACCTAGTAGAGTGGGGGGCTTAGGTGGGCCGACGCAGATGATTGAGAGGCCCAGAAGGCCGGCGGGCGCAAGCTCTCTCTCTCTCTCTCTCTCTCCCATTATTCTTAAACTTTAACCAAAAGGCCATCAAAGAGAAGAAAATTAAAGAGGGGGGTTAGGGAAATAATTTGCGCACGCGGCTAATTTTCCCGGACTCACAAAAATGTGCTTGTTCCGAGAAAATTGGAGTGGGGAAGATTGCAAGGTTTAAATTCAAACACATCCGAAATTAATCAAATGGATTGAACTAGGACTAGGGTTTTGAAGTGCCCAAAAAAATGTTCAGATCTTTAGTGGAGCTCGGAAAAGATGAAAGAATTTGCGGCAAAGTTGGAGGCCAAGATTTGAGAAGGAAAAGGCATGGAACTTAAATTGTAAGTGTGTTATGGTTTATTCCAAAAGAATTGAATATTTATAATAGGTCCCTAAAATATTGGGAGAATATGTTTTAAAGAGAAATCACCATAGTGAATATCCCTCGATTTAAATGAATCGAAGATCCATACAATTTAATTGGTTGAGTTTTTAAAAATTAAATGACATGATGCAATGCACATGATGCAAATATGAATGCACGGAACCAAACAAATCACACGACGAAACTCGGAAAACATGGAAGGCATCTGAAGCATCGGTCTCGGGGCGTCACAATACTCCACCACTTCGAGAGGATCTCGTCCCGAGATCTAGAATGGCACCGGAGGGAAACGGAAGAGGAAGAGAAGAGGTAAAACTAAGTTGCTTCTTTGACAAATGAGTGAAACCACGAACCTTGAGAGGTTGAACAAATTGGACGAAAGAATACAACGAAGATGAACAAAGTTGAAAACACTATGTTAGAAAAGAGGAACAAGGAACATTACTAGAACCTTGTAGATTGAAAGACATGAGAAAAATGGTTTCAATGGACAATAAGTACATGCAAGCACTCCGGATGAAACGAGATGTACAAGGAACGATAAGGATCAAATACGACAACACTCCAGTTGGAAAAAGGAAGGTAAAGAATGTGAGCTTGGTAAAATGAAAGCACTTGGATGAGAGTCCGGTTAGAAGAGGAATGATGGCCACAACACTCCGGTTAAACAAGATAGAGAAGGAATAAGAATGCTATAATTTGGGTAGCACTCCGATTGTAAATGGAAGGAATTGAACAATAACTTGACAAGATGAGAGGACACTTGACGAAATCAATAGTACACGGCCTTCCGAACTATTGAAAGAATGGCACAAGGGGTAAGAAAGATTTCAGACAGCACTCCGGTTGAGAAGGGAGGCAAAACTTGATAAGATGAGAGAACTTGAATGAAGGACATGACACTCAGGTTGAGTGGATAAGCAAAAGGAAAGAACATGATCTTGGCAAGGCAAGATGATGGAATAACATAATGGAGAAGAAAATGCCAAACTTCTGGCACAAATGAGCTTGGAAAGCACCCTTCCGAGAAGGTTATAACGGATTTGTTGGAAAACCAACAGCGAAAAGAGTGAGCTTGTTGTGGGCTTATGGAGAACATCTCGAAATCTTGAGGTGAAATTCTGCCACTAACAAAAAAACAATAGAACAAGGAGACGAGAAATTTATTTCACCGGGATGATAAATGAAGAACTTGGGTCATTTATGAGCACCATAAGTAGCAACAATCCTTAGGGAAACCTTTAGGTGAAATATAACCCAAGATAATTCCAATGAAGAGATTGATGGGTTGCAAAGGATCTCATGAACGAATTGAGAAAATGATGGGTTTACAATATGTCATTCCGGACAACTTGTGAATCATGAAACACAAAGTCAAATTGTAAAGAATGACATAACACCACCTCAACTGATACGGTAGAAAGAATTGCACTATGGAATGCAAGATGAAGAATGCTTGAACTCCTCAAAACAAGACATGTGTTGAACGACATGTTTATTTTAGAGTAAAGCTTGACGGATCTTAACTCCGAGAGGAATCTTGAAGAACAATTGAAGAATTAAAAAAATCCTTGACGAACCACCCTGTAGAGTCTCCATGAAGAACTCCGGTAATAAAAGAAATGGTAGGAAGGAAAAGAAATTGAAAACACAAGGTGAAGCCTTGCAATAATTTGGATGAATCTTCGTGGTGATATAGTTGAGAGATATTGGAACTCCGGGAAAATATGAAGCACTTGAACCGAGAGTTTACTTATTGTGAACAAACTCCGGAAGAATGAATCCATCATTTGGATGAATCAAGAATAAGAATTATGTTATGTTTATCCTTCACCAATTTTTAATTGATGACAAGCAACGGATTTGGCATAATACTTATTCTCGTAGAAGGGATTAAGAAAGATATAGCGCAAACTCAATGGACCACCGGTAGGATTTAACCAATGAATAAATTGATATGATAATGAAGGAAGAGAAAACTTGAACGAACCACCGTAAGAATTGAAAATGAACGAAGAAAAGATTAAGAAACACAGGGAAGAATTGTAAAAAGAATGAAAATACTTGAGAGAATTTAGATAGATGAGAATGAATAGATCAAGAGCTGATTAGAGAATACCTGAATGATGCACCGGTAAGATTTGGAGAACGAGAGCTGAAAGCTGGAATGAATAATCCTAAGATGATGGGCTCCGGAGAATCAAACTGAAAAGACTCCTGAAATGCTCCGAATGGATGAAAAGAATTCTCACAATCGAAAACAATTATGAGAGGATGGCATCAAGCTAGAACCATGAATCTTCAAGAGAACAGATATGATTGAAGAGAAAATCCTCTTCGGTCTTCAAATCTTAGAATGACGTCGAGAAACACCATCAAGAATTGTTTAGACACTCCGGGACGACGAATAGAAAGGTTGAGCCAACGGTGAAAAGAATTTGACAGATCTTGGAGAAATACATATGACTGATGATAATTCATTCTTACGTCAACTTTGAAATGAATTTGAGAATAACTCCGAAAAAAATTAGAAGAGTTAGGTAAGATCCTGGGAAAAGACCTGTGGGTTAGGGCCCACTCAAGAGAAACACCATTGAACGATTTTGAAGACAGATTGCATCGGTTGATTTAAATGGCTTGAATGAGATAACATCCTCAAAAGAACTTGAACAAATTGAGAATGGAAACTTGAATCTTCTGAGATTTCTTCAGCACTCCGGAGCAAATGAATAGCGAGAGATGAGCGATTAAGAGGTGCACTGGTATGAGAAAGCATTTGAAATGAGGAAAAGATATGATCGACAAAGCTTGACTTGAATCTACCAGAGAAGAAAGAGAACGAAGAATGATGAACCTGAAGCTCCGTTAGTATCTGTAAGTGCATCTAGTGCCAGCCCTAGTTGGTTTTGGAGTATTGACGACAAACCTAGTTGAGGGACTAATGTGTTTGTGAGAATTGCAGGATAACACAGGTAGAAGTCCCTATTGATTCGGTTTTACTACCAGAGATGACCCCTAAAAATGTATGAAGATATTGAAGTCAAAGGTGGTATATGAAGATATTCACATTGAAGACTATGACAAAAGAAGACACGTTATGAAGACAATGGAGCTCGGAGTCTTAGATCTTTCGTAGTTCTTTTTCTTTTGTGTTGAGTCATAGGAACCACCGTACTGTTAAGTGGGGTCCAGAAGAACCAGTCAGAATGACTGAAGTGATGCCTAAACCAAAAACCTATGTCTTTGAGTGAAGACAATGAGAGCGAATCTTGTCCAGAGCCGGACAAGTCAACTTTGCTTGTAGCCCAAGTAAAGTTGCCATGAGAGTTTGAAATCTGACCGGTGAGACACGTGTCAGTTCCTTAGTGACCCAGGGTCATTTCGGACAAATCAGGTCGGGTTGCCAAGTGGCTATAAATAGCCCACCCCCTACAACCATAAACGGCTGGCTGCTCAGATTTCAGCGCACGGCTTTTGTCATTTGAGAGCAACCCACCTCGAAGCCTTTGAGAGAAAATTCCTAGCGAGGAGAAAGCCCTAACCACCCAGAGCCAGAGTAAATTGGGCATCACTTAAGTCTTCTTGTCTGTGTGATCTGAAGACTTATTACACTTGAGGACTGTGCATCCTCCAGACGGTTAGGCGTCGCGTTCAGAGCATCCAAGAGTCATTGTGGATTGCCAGTGAACGAAGTCTGTGAAGGTTTGGGAGTCTACCTTGAAGACTTACCAGAGTGATTGGGCGAGGACTATGTGACCTTAGCTCAAGGAGAATACGGTGAGGACTTGGTGTCCTGAGCTGCGTGTTCAGGACTGGGTGTCCGGGACTGTGTGTCCTAAGGTTTAAATACCTAGCCGCTCCAACCAGACGTACAGTTGTCACAGCAACTGGAACTGGTCCAACACATCATTGTCTTCAACGAGTCACTGGTTTCATCTTCACTTCCTTTTACTTACTGTTACTCATTGTGAAGCCATTGCATGCTTGCTATATCTTTTGTCTTCACAACGTAACTGTATGATTTGATTAGCTTCATAACTTCTTCCTACCTGATCCTTATTACACTGCAGCTACTTGTCATTGTGGTTTCACTCTATTGAATACTTGACCATGGCTTGCCTAGTGTAATCTAACTTCCGCTGCATAGTGATAGGCATATCTCTACTGTTTGTCTTCATAACTTCCACGTTTTGAAGACTTTCATAAAAATCGCCTATTCACCCCCCCCCTCTAGTCGATATACCACACTTTCTATTGGTATCAGAGCAAGGTGCTCCCTTGTTCTGTGTGATTCGGTTTAACCACCTGGAGTTTTAGCTATGTCGACTGCAGGGATAATTAAAGTCTCCGCTGCGTGCCCCGTCTTCGATGGAACTGAATATCCCTACTGGAAGAATAAGATGCGTATGCATCTTGAAGCCATTGACGTCGACCTATGGTATGTCGTTGAGAACGGCGTTCCCAAGGCTGGAGAAGGTGTCAGTGCTGCTGATGTCAAGAAATTCGTTCAACTGGACTCTACTGCCAAGAACATCATCTGTGGTCATCTAACCAAAGGACAGTATGGCCGTGTGAGTGCTTTGAAGACATCCAAGCTGGTCTGGGACTGGCTCTCCAAGGTCAATGAAGGCATCTCAACCCAGAGAGATCAAAGAATCAGTGTCCTTCGCAATCTCTTCAACCGCTTCAAGCGAAATGACAATGAGAATGTCCAGCACACATTTGACAGACTCACTGACATCACAAATGAGCTTCAAGCCCTCGGCGCTACTGAGATCACCAAACATGAAGTCATCAAGACGCTGCTGAGATCACTTGATAGTTCATTTGACATCCTAGCCCCGATGATTCAAGAACGTCCTGATTTCAAGACACTCGATCCATCTGACATACTTGAGAGGCTCAACACACATGAGTTTCAGCTTTCTGAGAAAAGAGATATCTACGGTCCAAACTATGGGCGAACTAGTGCCTTGAAGGCAAAAGCTGTTTCCTCATCTGAAGAAGAATCTGACAGCAGTTCTAATGATCCTGAAGACATTGGAAGGGAACTTGCAATGCTAGTGAAGAAGTTCCAAAAATTCACCAAGAAGAAAGGCTTCAGAAAGTCTTCACGATCTAGCTCAAGGAATGATGAAGCTTCTGCTCATGACTACAAGAAGAAAACATGCCACAAGTGCAAGAAAACTGGACACTTCATCTCTGAGTGTCCACAGTGGGACAATGAGAACAAAAAGAAGAAGAAGAGCAAGGAATATGACTCTGACGACAAGAAAAATAAGAAATACACAAAGTCTTCTTCCAAGTCTTCCTCAAAGTCTTCATCACACAAGAAGAGCTCATATGGCAAGGCACGTGCGTTTGTTGGCAAGGAAATGGATTCAGAGGAGGAGTCCACTTCTGAGGAGGCAGAGGTGGAGTCTGAGGAGGAGTCTGATTCTGGCATTGCAAGTCTGGCTACAACATACGTCGCCAAGTCCATCTTCAACACTGAAGACAATGACTTCATCACCGACACCGATGCAAATGACAAGGACTACTCCACTCCTACCCACTGCTTCATGGCACGCGGTGCCAAGGTAAACAAACGCACTACTCACTATCAAACATCTAGTGACGATGACTCTGATTGTGATTCAAAACCCAGTTATAAAACACTTGCTAAAATTGCAACTGAACAACAGAAAGCCATGGAACATATTCAAAAACTGTTAGACAGAAGCGATGATCTGTTGGGTGCTGAAATGACTCAATCTGAATCCTTAATTGAAGACATAAAAAATCTTCACGTTAAGTATCAGGAACTTGAAGATCGTCATGATACTCTCTCAACAACTCATGAAAAGCTTTCCTATGATTATCTTCAAAGGAAGCAAGAACTTGAGAAATTAAGGGCGGCTCATGAAGATCTTCAAAAGGAAAACGAGTCCTTCGCGCCGGACAGATCAGTTCCGCTCAGGAAGGATTTGAACCACCATGTCTTAAATGCATTGAGCGTGATAATGCTACTTCTGTTGCTGAATGTTCCACTGCTACTGCTGTTGCAATATCTTCAACTGTTGATGTGGTAACTAACCCCTCTGCTGAGGATACCACTACTATTGCTGATGAGAATGCTATTTGAAGACATTGCTTGAAACAGGGATGCACAAAAGTCTTAAAGGACATCAGACATTATGTGATGTCCTCAAGAAGCAGATTCTGAACCGAAACCCTAGGAAAGAGGGTGTTGGGTTCGTAAGGAAAATAAATGCAGATGGCTCTTACTGGAAGCCTGAGCAGTACCCCAAAACCAAGTGGGTTGCTGCAAAGGAACCTTCAGTAGATCCATCCAATTTATCTGGCTTCACTTGTGCTAACCCCATTATCATTGATGAATCCTTTGATGCAAACTATATACTGTTTAAGAATCAGCATGGTGAAGTGTTTGCTAGGTATATTGGTACTAACTGCAGGAATGGACCGCCTATGAAGAAGATCTGGGTTCCGAAAAAGTGTCTGGAAAATCTTCCTATGAATGTCTTCATGACACCTCACTTGAAGAAGACAAACCTCAGACCAAAGGCTTCATACGGTCCAAAGGCTTCATACAAACAGAGGACTCACCTGAGTCACACTAACGCAAATGTTTTGCAGGGAAACCATAGTCAGGCATATGAATATGAGAGCGGTTCATCAAACCGTCACGTTCATATGACCAAAAATTATTCTGCTTATTCTTATGAGTACTATTGTCCACCTGCAAGACTGTTTGCTAAGGCTACAAAGCCAAAATTCTCAGATGCTACACTTAGACTTATTGCTTCTAAGCAACCCTTGAAGATGTGGGTGGTTAAGAAGGCTTAACTCTCTTTTGCAGGGAAAGGTCTCCAGCAGAAAACCAAAATCTTCTGACGCTATTGATGGGGACCTTAAAAATCTTGTAGGGCGCAAGATAAAATGCCCGAATGGCATCATTATGTACTTCGTTCCTGAATCGCATGCTACTCTCCCTATTAGTCCTAATCTGGATCTAAGTTTTCATAACCCACTGGTTCGTCAAATGTTTTTGCTTCACAATTCTCTTCGTGAAGCCTATCCCCCTAACTGCACTGTAGGGTACGACACCAGCGTCTTCAAAGTCTTCAGAATGGATTATTGACAGTGGGTGTACAAATCACATGACGGGCAAAAGAAGTCTTCTTATGGACTCAACCTTACGTCCATCCGACAAGAGCCACATCACATTTGCTGACACTGGTAAAAGTAAGGTATTGGGTCTAGGTAGAGTTGCAATCTCAAGGGATCAACACATGGATAAAGTCGTGCTTGTTGAATCCCTTGGCTTCAACTTAATGTCTATCTCAATGCTTTGCGATTTAAACATGGTTGTAATATTTGGAAAATATCATTGCCTGGTACTAATGGAATCTGACAAGTCTGTAGTGTTTGAAGGGTATCGTAAAGATGACTTGTATGTGGTAGATTTCTCAGCAGGGCCACAACTTGCAGTATGTCTTCTTGCAAAAGCTTCAGAATGCTGGCTTTGGCATCGGAGTCTTGGGCATGCTGGCATGAGGAACCTCTACACCCTTGCGAAGAAGAAGCATGTCATAGGCATCGAGGGCGTCAAGTTCAAGAAAGATCACTTATGCGGTGCCTGTGAAGCAGGGAAGATGACAAGGGAAAAACATCCCACGAAGACAATCATGACCACTACTCGACCCTTCGAACTGCTTCACATGGATCTTTTTGGTCCCACTCACTACTCAACTTTTACTACTACTGCTTGCCTCTATGGCTTTGTCATTGTTGATGATTACTCTAGATATACTTGGGTACACATAATCCTTTACAAGACTGAAGTGCAGGATGTCTTCAGACGCTTCGCCAATCGAGCTATGAACAATTACGGCGCCAAGATAAAGCACATCAGAAGTGACAATGGCACTGAATTCAAGAACACTGGCCTTGATACATATCTTGATACCTTGGGCATCACACATGAATTATTAGCTCCGTACACGCCACAGCAGAATGGCGTCGTCGAACGCAAGAACAGAACACTCATTGAGATGGCCAGAACGATGCTAGATGAATACAAGACTCCAAGAAAATTCTGGACTGAAGCCATTGACACTGCATGCCATACAATCAATCGTGTGTATCTTCACAAGCTTCTGAACAAGACATCTTATGAACTCCTAACTGGCAAGAAGCCAAATGTCAGTTACTTCAGAGTATTTGGCGCAAGGTGCTGGATCAAGGACCCACACCACACCTCAAAGTTTGCACCAAAAGCACATGAGGGTTTTATGCTTGGATATGGAAAGGATTCGCACTCCTACAGAGTCTTCAATCTCTTTCATTACAAAGTGGTTGAAACCGTGGATGTGCGGTTCGATGAGACAAATGGTTCACAAAGAGAGCAACTGCCGAATGTGCTAGATGAAATTCCAGCTAGTGAATCAATCAAGCTAATGGGAACAGGAGAGATTATACCTTCTGAAGCTCATCCTGAAGAAGAACTTATCATCTCAGCACCTGATCAACATGAAGACAATGCTCAGCCTGAAGACATTCCTCCCAACATCAACACAGATCAGCAAGAGCAAAGTCTTCGCCCTGTACATCCACGTGTTGCCAATGAAGTGCAGATTGACAGAATAATTGACAGCATCAATGCACCTGGTCCACTCACTCGTTCAAGGGCAACTCAGCTAGCAAATTTCTGTGGGCACTTCACATTCGTCTCAATATCAGAACCCAAGAAAGTTGAAGAAGCCTTCTTGGAACCTAAATGGATTCAAGCTATGCAAGAAGAGCTTCAACAGTTTGAGCTAAATAATGTATGGGAACTGGTTAAGCGTCCTGATCCACGGAAGCACAACATAATAGGCACCAAATGGATATACCGCAACAAGCAAGATGAGCATGGTCAAGTTGTCAGAAACAAAGCTCGTCTCGTTGCTCAAGGATATACTCAAGTGGAAGGCATTGACTTCGATGAAACATTTGCTCCTGTGGATAGGCTTGAAGCCATCCGCATACTGCTGGCCTATGCAAATCATCATAACATACTTCTATATCAAATGGATGTGAAGAGTGCCTTTCTCAATGGCAAGATTGAAGAAGAAGTGTATGTTGCACAACCGCCTGGCTTTGAAAATCCAAAACATCCTGACATGGTATACAAGCTCAACAAGGCACTATATGGCCTCAAACAAGCCCCTAGGGCCTGGTATGACACACTCAAATACTTCCTGAAGAGCAAAGGCTTCATACCTGGTTCCCTAGATCCCACTCTTTTCACGAAGACATATGATGGTGAACTGTTTGTGTGCCAAATATATGTGGATGACATTATCTTCGGCTGCACCAATCAGAAGTACAGTGAAGAGTTTGGATATATGATGCAAGAGCAATATCAGATGTCCATGATGGGGGAGCTGAAGTTCTTCCTTGGTCTTCAAATACGACAACAACGCAATGGCATCTTCATATCTCAAGAGAAGTATCTCAAAGATTGCCTGAAGAAGTTCGGTATGCAAGACTGCAAAGGCTTCACAACACCAATGCCAGCCAAACATCATCTGGGTCCTGACGACAATGGTAAAGAGTTCGATCAAAAGGTATACCACTCCATGATTGGTTCTTTACTTTATTTATGTGCATCTAGGCCAGATATTATGCTTAGTGTTTGCATGTGTGCTCAATTTCAAGCGGCACCAAAGGAGTCGCATCACTTAGCTGTGAAGCGAATTCTTCGATATTTGGCTCACACCCCAACTCTAGGATTATGGTATCCAAAGGGCTCAGAGTTTGATTTGGTTGGATTCTCGGATGCTGATTATGCTGGTGACAAAGTAGATCGCAAGTCTACATCAGGCACCTGTCACTTTCTGGGACGATCACTTGTATGTTGGTCTTCAAAGAAGCAGAACTGTGTGTCTCTCTCCACTGCTGAATCTGAATACATTGCTGCTGGATCTTGCTGCGCTCAGCTTCTGTGGATGAAGCAAACACTCAAGGACTATGGCATTCATCTGAAGCAAGTGCCACTTTACTGCGACAACGAAAGCGCCATCAAGATTGCCAACAACCCAGTTCAGCACTCGAAGACAAAGCACATTGAAATTCGTCATCACTTTCTCAGAGATCATGTTGTGAAGGAAGCCATTGATATCATACACGTCAACACTGAAGAGCAATTGGCAGATATCTTCACCAAGCCCTTGGATGAGAAGAGGTTTTGCAAGTTACGGTGTGAGCTAAATATCCTGGAATCCTCAAATGTCCTGTGATCAGGCACACATCCTAACCCTTATGCATATTGATGACTCAGATGTGCAACACACGAAGTGAAGTATATCTTCAATCAATGAAGACATACATTCTAAGTGTGAATACATTAATGTAGAAATTGACTTCAGAGCGCCACGATAATTGTGCGCCGTGTCTGGGTCTAATACTTCCTATACGGTGGGTAACGCCACCACCAAACGTTCTATTTTGAAGTGTTTCACTCTTGGCGTTACCTTGCAATGTCTTCACATTTGGTTTGGCTTCGAACTCAACATATATTCATGATTATCTTCACTACGTTGATTATATAGATATATATATATATATACTAGTGTTCTGTCCTCTACAACATTCACTTATAGCTATGTCTTCTTGGTTGAATCTTTTGAACCAAGTGAATGTGATCGGACCCTAATCTCTCTATGCTCTCTATCTCAAACTCTATCTCTCCAAATCATATGCATTCTATTGAAACTGTCAAATGACTTCTCTGCGTCCTTGTCAGCAAAAGACACAGAGACAACTTTTAAAACCGTTTTCAATGCTCATTCATCCACAAGAAATCCGGAGAAGTAGGAACGACCGCCCAACAATCCAGGCGTGCGTGGGATGTGGAACTGCCCCCAAAATACTGCATGATGGCCACATACTACTCAGATGCGAATCGCCAGGGGCACCTGAGTAATAGCGCAGTGCCGCCCCTGCGCCTATAAATTCACACTTACCGCGGTCATTATCTCCTTCCACCCTCGCACGAACCCTAGCGCCACCGCTAGCTCTCGACGATGCCGACGACGAAGCGCTTCGCTGCCGCAACCTCTCCGACGTTGTCTTCACGCCGATCGCGGACATCGTCCTCTCCGCCGTCGCCGTAGGTGTCTTCCGTCGCCAAGTTAGTGCACGGAGGATTGAACTGCTCGGCATCATCTCCCACTCCGTCTAGCAGTTCCAAGTGTGGTAAATAAAACTTCTTTTTACAGCCCCTGTTGATCTCATGGTTTTGTCACTTTCTACCATAAGAAGTTTCTCTTCACACAAGTTAGATCTTTCAATCTGCATCTCATAACATGCCTAGTATATTCACTTGTGCTTCATGAAGTAGTTAGATTCCTCACTTGTACTGATCTGTGGGTTCGTACAAATCTGGAACCAACTTCTTTTCTATGAGTGAATGTCTTCGCACGATGAGGTCAATGTCTTCTAAACTGATTTATCTTCAAAATCTTCTAAGAATGCATATGACCTCTTCCCCTTCCCTCGCACCTTAATGCTGTCACAGGTACATGTCCATGGGAGAATCCTTTGGTTCTCATAGTCTGCATTCATTTGCAGAATTCTTACAGCATCACATAAATTCTCCTGAAGCCAGTTCCTGTTGGTCCGGCAAGAAAAAGCCTTTGAAGCCTTTGAACGTCTTGAAGCCTTTCAAGTTAAAGTTTATGGCTTCAGAAACAGCAGCAAGGAAGGGGGGCAGACAGCGACGTGGAGGAACATCCAAAGATCTGCCTGATGAACTGGCAGAGATGTATAAAATAGATCCTGAAGAGAATTATGGTCAGCGCAAGATCCGAATCCAATGGATTCGACGCTATTGGGCAGAGCAATGGTTCAAGTACCGCTTCACAACCCAAGAATATGCTGAGAAGAGTGCCATCAAAAGACCGTGGGGAGACATCTTATTCAAGAACCTTGTACCCAGGTCCAGAGATGAAGCTATTGCCCAAAGCTTCTATCCATGCATGGTTCGTGGGCCACAGCCTGATGATGCACATCCGTCGTCACTACTCTGGTGTCGTGACGACAATCTGTTCAAGCGCAACTTCCAGTTTGCCCAACAATCAGCGAAGCAGAACAAGAATAAGTTGGGGTTAGACTTCAACCCTGGTCCCTCCGCACCAAGGGCAGATGGCACACGCGATGCAGAACCCAATATCATCGGTCCGTATGCCAACCTTGAGGGCCTCATCACCCGCATCTTAGTCCAAGGGACTGCCGTGAATGACCCTCCAGCTGACTCTGAGTCTGATGAAGCTCCTGCTGTACCGAAGCCAAAGCAGTCGAAGAAGCCAAAAGCTTCAAAGGCGGCCCCTTCACCAAAAATCTCAAGGGCGAAGCCATTGGCAACTGCACCTCCTGAAGACAGTGTGCAGTCTGAAGACGTATCCCGCGTCTCCAAGCCCCAGAAGGCCAAGATGCCTCAGCCACACACCGACAAAGAGCTCACAGCTACTGCCATTCTGTGCAGTGAAGCCATTGATCTGTCAAGCGATGAAGATCTTGGAGATGACGCTCTCGAGCAGCTCATCAAGAGCAAAGAGGAAGTTGAAATCTTCAACAATTTGCCTCTCTTTGATGTCGCCATCATCCACAACTTCATCGACGAATGGTTTGCCACACCAGACATCAGCTTCGAAGATCTGCAGCTACCCGTTGGCCTCAGCGTCGCCTTCCAAGGCACTATTGCTTCAGAACTTGCAATTGCCCAGCGCATTGTTGAACTGAAGCAGAAAATTGATCATGAAAAGGCTCAGTTCAAGAAGCATATGGCCAAGCTCAGCGTGCAAGAAGTAAAGAGCTTCAAGATCATGTTGCACGAACTAAAGGAAAACTTTCTGAAGAAGCGTGCAGAAGCTCAAGGTTCACGGGAGCGAATGAAGACTCTGGCAGACAGATGTGTGCAGGCCTACAATGAGGCTGAGAAGCGCAAGGCACTTGGGCGTCCTGGCATCGACTCCAGGATGGCCGCGAAGAAGAGGAAGAAGACTGTTCCAGCTGAACCAGAGGCCCCAAGGCAAGAAGCAGTTTCAATTGTCTTCCCAACTGCAACGACTGGCTCGAAGCCAAAGAGCCGGTCAACCGCTTCAGAGCTCAAGAAGACGCGAACTGCAGAGGCTGAAGCCAGGAAGCGGAAACACTCTGAAGCCTCTCCTTCTGCCCCCACTCAGAAGAAGCGAAAGATCAAGAAAGCTCGGGCTGCTCCCACAGAGCCCTTGATGGTTGAACCCCTTTCTGTCGTTCACCCTGACGCAGAACGACAATTGACAGTTCATGAGCCTGCTTCCACAGAGGCTCCTGAAGCTGAAGACATACCAGCAGCCGACCCCATCGCTGCTGAAGACATTGATCATCAGGACAATGTACAAGATGATGCATCCCTTCCTCAGTATGAACACAGCGAACTCATCAGTATTGGTCGTCCTCTAACGCCAATTGCACAAGATGCGTCATGGGCGGATCACCCTCAAGAGGAAGAAGACTATGAGGCCCAGCCCACTCCAACCCTAAAGGCGTCATTTGCGTTCCGCAGGCTTCGCAAAGGTCCAAGGCCTCAAGTCTATGCTGAAGACATTCCGGCTGCATTAGCCGCAGAAGAAGTACCACAAGAGCCCACTCCTCTGCTCCACCAAGAAGCAGTTCTCCAGGAGAACGTGCTTGTGACCGACCCTCCAGCTAGTCAAGCGGAGGCTGAAAATATTGAGGCTGCCACAACCAACACTGAAGCCAATGTGGATCCCTCCTCACCAAAAGCTTCAGAAGACAGCGAAGCTACTGATCCAGACACTTCTGTTCCTGAGTCTGCTGGAGGTCCTCAATTTGATTACCATGTTGAGCACAGGCCTCATGTCTAGAAGCCAGTCCCAAGGCTGCCGAGGTTCCCAGGTCCTGCATCAGCACCTGGTTCCTTTAACATCAATAGCTTCAAGGCAGATAATACGTTCTTCAACAGCTCCAAGAACCCCTATTCAAGGGAAAGGATTTCATCAGATAGGTTCTGGAGCTATCCTCAGCGCAGCTACTATTCATGCATCCTATACAACCAAGGTCGCATTTTCCCGCACAAGCGCCTTGATGTTGAAGCCATTGCTGGTCTGCCCTGTTTAGAGGAAGCATTGGATTGCTTCAAGCAAGTGGGTCTGCTGCAGTTTGTAACTGATGAAGAGCACTGGAATGAAGAGCTTCTGCTGCAGTTCTATGCCACCCTCCACATCAAAGGATACAACAGAGATCCGAAGACTTGGGCCCTGGAGTGGATGACCGGCAATGTCCATCACGAGGTCAATGCATTTGATATCATTGAGCTCACCGGCCTGCCCACTCCTGGCGAACTCTTCGAGGAAGGCTGTCCACTACACACTGAAGCTCTTGAGAGCATATTCCAGAGGCCTGAACCGAATATGAGTCAGATGCTCTCCATGATGAAAGCCATTGCCCCACGATGCTCCTTATCCAACAGAGTTCTTCGTTGAAGACTTTGAGTACCTACCCAGAACCATCTTTCACATTATCCGGCGGACTCTCTGGCCTATCAAAGGGCACTCTCCAAATGCCAAGATCGAGGGTGCAATGAAGACTCTGATATTTTGTATCCTTCATGGCAAATGCTTCAACGCACAGGATTTCTTCATACGCCAACTAGCTGCATCAGGCTCAGATCTGCTTGGTTTGAAGTTCTATGCTCCTTGGGTAATGAGACTGATCAAGCTTCACTCTGCAATCTCATATCAGCCCCCAGCCCGCAACCATCGGATATTCTTGCCAGATGTGGATACCTCTGCTGAAGCTATATATCCTGAGCCTGCCAAGCAACCTTTGAGTCTTCAGAATGCAGAACACCAGAGCTTCACTCAGAACGTTGAAGGTGTTGAAGCCATCTCCAGGGTGTACCCTTTGGCTGGCACTACACGTGCACCACACCCTGCTTCAACTGAAGCCACTGACAGTGCAACTACTTCAAGACCCAAGAAGCGCACTCGTGTTCTCAACGACCGAGAGCTTCTTGTGGCCCTTCATCAAAAGCAGGATAGGCATCATGACTGGTTGAAGAGACAGATGAAAAGCCTCTTGGTGGATGTAAATCATATCTGAAATCTTGCCACCAAGAATGCTTTCGTTACCCATGAAACCTATCGTCGTACATGGAAAGGGCTATCAATGATATGTACTGAAGCTGAACTTGAAGAGGATGGCTTCACTGAGCGATTCAAGTTTGACACCACACCTCCTAGAAGGGCTATGATGCGAAGCACTCCATCTCTTGAAGACTCTGAGATTTCTTCCTCTGCTGCCACAGTCACTGCCAGAATCATTGATGAAGAAGACGATGCTACCTCACCGCCACCTGCTTCAGCACCTCCAAGCTCTTCTGCACCGCCAAACAACGCCAACAACCCTGCTACTTCATCTACTCCTCAAGGGAACGAGTAGAGGCTCTATGTCTTCAAACCTTTTTGGTCATTACTGACAAAAGGGGGAGAAGCATATGAGATTGATAGTCTTCAAGCGGGTTCATATGGGCGGGTGCCTTATATTTTACTTCGTGCTTACAACTCTCGTTTTTTTGCTACATTTGGTTCTTACGAGTTGTAACACTTAAACCAGATGGTCGTCTGCTACTTGTTTGCCACCCTGTTATACGAAGATAAATTCCGCATGTGCGACGATAAATTCCGCACTTATCTCATTCTGCAGACGTCCATTTTCCATTATGCATGTCATTATCTTCATATACTTTCACATGCATAGTGGATTGTCATCATAAGCTAAAGTGGATCTCCACAAGTACAACCTGCCATGTACATTTGCATTCCAAAAGCAAATTAACTTATATGCACATCTTCAGGGGGAGCCCTTGCAACTTATGAAGACAATTCCTTATCCTTTACAATTTCACAGACTATATTCCCCGTTGAAAACTTCAACTAGTTTGTCATCAATCACCAAAAAGGGGGAGATTGTAAGTGCATCTAGTGCCACCCCTAGTTGGTTTTGGAGTATTGACGACAAACCTAGTTGAGGGACTAATGTGTTTGTGAGAATTGCAGGATAACACAGGTAGAAGTCCCTCATTGATTCGGTTTTACTACCAGAGATGACCCCTAAAAATGTATGAAGACATTGAAGTGAAAGGTGGTATATGAAGATATTCACATTGAAGACTATGACAAAAGAAGACACGTTATGAAGCCAATGGAGCTCGAAGACTTAGATCTTTCGTAGTTCTTTTTCTTTTGTGTTGAGTCATAGGAACCACCGTACTATTAAGTGGGGTCCAGGAGAACCAGTCAGAATGACTGAAGTGATGCCTAAACCAAAAACCTATGTCTTCGAGTGAAGACAATGAGAGCGAATCTTGTCTAGAGCCGGACAAGTCAGCTTTGCTTGTAGCCCAAGTAAAGTTGCCATGAGAGTTTGAAATCTGACCGTTGAGACACGTGTCAGTTCCTTAGTGACCCAGGGTCATTTCGGACAAATCAGGTCGGGTTGCCAAGTGGCTATAAATAGCCCACCCCCTACAACCATAAACGGTTGGCTGCTCAGATTTCAGTGCACGACTTTTGTCATTTGAGAGCAACCCACCTCGAAGCCTTTGAGAGAAAATTCCTAGCGAGGAGAAAGCCCTAACCACCCAGAGCCAGAGTAAATTAGGCATCATTTAAGTCTTCTTGTCTGTGTGATCTGAAGACTTATTACACTTGAGGACTGTGCATCCTCCAGACGGTTAGGCATCGCGTTCAGAGCATCCAAGAGACATTGTGGATTGCCAGTGAACGAAGTCTGTGAAGGTTTGGGAGTCTACCTTGAAGACTTACCAGAGTGATTGGGCGAGGACTATGTGACCTTAGCTCAAGGAGAATACAGTGAGGACTTGGTGTGTTGAGCTGCGTGTTCAGAACTGGGTGTCCAGGACTGTGTGTCCTAAGGTTTAAATACCTAGCCGCTCCAACCAGACGTACAGTTGTCACAGCAACTGGAACTGGTCCAACACATCATTGTCTTCAACGAGTCACTGGTTTCATCTTCACTTCCTTTTACTTACTGTTACTCATTGTGAAGCCATTGCATGCTTGCTATATTTTTTGTCTTCACAACCTAACTGTATGATTTGATTGGCTTCATAACTTCTTCCTACCTGATCCTTATTACACTGCAGCTACTTGTCATTGTGCTTTCACTCTATTGAATACTTGACCATGGCTTGCCTAGTGTAATCTAACTTCCGCTGCATAGTGATAGGCATATCTCTACTGTTTGTCTTCATAACTTCCACGTTTTGAAGACTTTCATAAAAATCACCTATTCACCCCCCCTCTAGTCGATATAACGCACTTTCAGTATCTTCCTGAGAATCACCGGATAAGAACATTGAAGGAAAAGAAAGAAGAGACTTCAAATCAATAAGATGGATACTTGACTAAGAAATCTGAGTCCTTGAAGAAAATGGGTGGGAGGGCGGGAAAACAAAGAAAACTTGGGACGGATGAAACAAACACCGTTGAGAAAACTTAGAGTTGATCTTGCGGATGTTTCAAATGATTGGATCCACTTGAAGAGGAGCACACCGGTTGAAAAGGGAGGCATGACAATCTCGATTATCATGAAGGATTAGTATTCACATAGAAGTGTGAGAACACCACTTAGGAAAGGTATGGAATCCACATCTGACTTCGAAGCAACTCGAATACCAAAAACCAAAACAAAACAAAGGATTTGGCTTGAAGAATAAGCCGGAAACAAACATATAATAGATCCCATATCGTATCATGTGTCTGTTGGAAAGAATATTCTAGGAGCCACTAGAATTCCCACTTATAAACTCCCAAAAATTTCTGGTTATGCAATCAGGTGTTGGGGATACAGGGGAAGCATAATATCTGACCCAAACTAACAATACCTACATCCAGCTGTATCCATCCTTCAACACATAACCAAGAAACCTACGGAAATCGTGTACCTCAACCTTCGAAAAGCATCCATTATACGAGTTATGGCAATACTCCCGAACTCCCGCCCCAGTACTGGGTGGCGTCGAGGTTATCTCACCAACAACTACATCAAAGAGATTTTCGATGTCGGCGAACTCAGGTATTCCAGAACTGCAACGATAAAATTGTGACAACAACACCTCGGAGCTCAACTCCCCGGGACACTGCCACAACCCCTAAATGTCAGGAGGCGCCAAGAACAATGTTCTCATCACAAGAATATCGGAACGATTCCAAGATACCCGCGTGATCCTAAAAAAATCATGAAATTTGAGGAGAGGGAAGTCAAAACTTCTACGTGGGGAGGCCTCACCAGAGCGACGAAGGGACCGAGTAGTAATCCTACTCTCCGATATATATAATCCTAAGACTCAAAACATTTTGTTCTAGACTCAATAACGTCAGCGACTCGATCAATCAAGGGGCTCCTAAGTCGGGGATGGCTCTGATTACCAACTTATAACACCCACAATGCGGCTATATCTCCCACGTGTCCGGGCACGACTTAGAGGCATAGCCGCATGGTAGTTTAGTAGCAAGTGGGGTAATCTTCACACAATCCCATGTACTGAATAAGAAAGGGATAAAGAGTTGGCTTACAATCGCCACTTCGCACAAATACAAGTTATACATACATCATCCAGAATACAATCAAGGTCCAACTACGGAACCAAAATAAAAGAAGACAACACCAAATGCTAGATCCCCGACCGTCCCAACTGGGCTCCACTACTGATTAACACGAAACAAAACAACACAATGAACAAGATCTTCATCGAGCTCCCACTTGAGCTCGGTTGCGTCCTCTGCACTGGTATCATCGACACCTGCAACTATTTGGAAGTATCTGTGAGTCACGAGGACTCAGCAATCTCACACCCGCGAGATCAAGACTATTTAAGCTTATGGGTAGGGGACGGTAGTGAGGTGGAGCTGCAGCAAGCACTAAGCATATATAGTCGCTAACATATGCAAATAAGAGCGAGAAGAGAAGCAATGCAACGGTCGTGGACTAGAAGTGATCAAGAAGTGATCCTGAAACTACTTACGCACAAACATAACTCCAAAACCGTGTTCAATTCCCGGACTCCGCCGGAAAGAGACCATCACGGCTGCACACGCGGTTGATTCATTTTATTTAAGTAAAGTGTCAAGTTCTCTACAACCAGATATTAACAAATTCCCATCTGCCACATAACCGCGGGAACGGCTTTCAAAAGTTCAAACCCTGCAGGGGTGTCCCAACTTAGCCCATCACAAGCTCTCACGATCAACGAAGGATATTCCTTCTCCCGGGAAGACCCGATCAGTCTCAGAATCCCGGTTACAAGACATTTCGACAATGGTAAAACAAGACTAGCAAGACCGCCTGATGTGCCGACATCCCGATAGGAGCTGCACATATCTCGTTCTTAGGGCAACACAGGATGAACACTACGTACAGCTAAAACCAGCCCTCAAGTTTCCCCGAGCTGGCGCCGCAAGTGGCTCTAGTTCGGACCAACACTTAGAGAAGCACTGGCCCCGGGGGGGGTTAAAATAAAGATGACCCTTGAGTCTGCATAACCCAAGGGGAAAAGGCTTAGGTGGCAAATGTTAAAACCAAGGTTGGGCCTTGCTGGAGGAGTTTTATTCAAAGCGAACTGTCAAGGGGTTCCCATAACACCCAACCTCGTAAGGAACGCAAAATCAAGGAACATAACATCGGTATGACGGAAACTAGGGCAGCAAGAGTGGAACAAAACACCAGGCATAAGGCCGAGCATTCCACCCTTTACCATAGATGCATTAGTTAAATAAGAGATATTGTGATATCCCAACATATCCATGTTCCAACATGGAACAAACTTCATCTTCACCTGCGACTAGCAACACTATAAGAGGGGCTGAGCAAAGCGGTAACATAGCCAACCAACGGTTTGCTAGGAAAGGTTGGTTAGAGGTTAGACATGGCAATATGGGAGGGATGGTAAGCAAATGGTGGGTAACGCGGTATAGCAATAGAGCGAACAACTAGCAAGCAAAGATAGAAGTGATTTCGAGGGTATGGTCATCTTGCCTGAAATCCCGCAAGGAAGAAGAACGAGTCCATGAAGAAGACAAACAGACGGAGTCGAACGGATCCTCACAATTCCGGAACGAAACCGAAGCTAACGAGAGAAGCAACCCGGAAAGAAGCAAGCAACATAGTAAACAACCATCACATAGACATGGCATGATGCGCAAACAAGTATGATGCATGTCCGGTTTAATGAGGCATGGCATGGCAAAGTGCACAAACAATACTACAAATTAAGTGGAGCTCAATATGCAACAAGTTGCATATTGACGAAACACCACATCAATTATTTAGTTCACTCCCGGTTAGGTACTCAACAATATTAAATGTTGGTTAACATGGCAAGAGGTGAAACATGAGTAAACTACAAAGTTAGGCATTTTAAATGAGGCCGGAAACATCAAACAATAATTCCGGTAAATCCCCATATGCATTTAGCAATTTAATGCAACAACAATTTAAACATTTTAAATGTTGTTATCATTATGCAGATGACATATGCAAGTTATAAGCAATTTTATGAAAATGTTACAGGAGCATGTTATGAAGCATTTGTCATCATGGCGGAAACGAAAGGGGTGCCACGGCAACGATAACGAAAATGATGCCAAGGCATTGTTCCGGCGATCCGGTAGCTCACGAAGATACTAGTGCAAAAGGAAGTAGGTGTGAGTGTGTCATGCAAGGATGGTGGGGTGATCCCGGATATCAGGTTCCCACGGGTCGATGGCGTGGCAACGAGGAGGAACAACTGACGTTCACGGGCGGATACAACATCCAAACATGCATCTCATACAACTCATGCATTCCTCCACGGGCGGTCATTCTCGGCGCTTATACCTTCGACGTGCGTTTCAAAGCAGATCGGTTCATAGAGGAAGTAGTCGTTCACGAGTCATCGAGGGAAGTAGTGGTATACGAGGATGGTAGTGGTACACGATTTCGTAGATGTTCGGGGTCACGACATGGAACTTGATGTCCACGGGGTCTTTGCGGGTCGACGGTAGTGGTACACGTTTTGTAGCCATTTGAGTCATCGGTAGAGGAACTTGGCGGTCCATGTAGTCGAACTTGGCGCATCCGAAGGGGACTTGGTGAATCCTCGTAGTCGTACACGGGTCGTAGGGGAACTTGACAGACCCAAGGTATCCGGGTGTAGTGGTATTTTGTGAATCCCGAATGGTTTTGATGATCCGGCGAGACGACATGGCTTGGGGCAGTCTCAAACTTGATGGTCTCGGCAAATCCTCGTGGTGGTCGTTGGACTTGCGGTTTGAAGGCGTCAGTGGTTCCAGGGTACTTGAAAAATGCACGTAGTCGTGCCCGAGTCGTCGTACACTTGACGGTTCCGGGAAGAGGAACTTGGCGCCCAAAGGTGTTGCAGTTGTTGTCTTCATGTCAACGAGAACATGTAGCGAAGGAGCAGCTCTGGCACTTGGAGGCGCAGGGTGCCGGAGCAGGGGACTTGGCACAGCGGAGGCTTGGCGAGGCGGACGAGCTCCAGGACGGGCGCGTGGAGCAGAGCAACAGCGACTCGGGGTCTACCGCAGGAGGTGGGCGCGTGGTCATGGTGTGGAGGAGGGGCAGCAACTCGGTGATGGAGGAAGGCCATGGCAGAGGTTGTTCGGTGAGGTAGGCATGGCTTCGGTGGAGCTGCTCGTGGGTGGCGGCCAGAGGCAGAGGTGGGGGCAATCCAGCGATGGACAGGGAGGCACAAGGAAGGAGGGACCGATTATAGGAGGAGAAGGACGACGGCGCTGGTGGGAGAACGAGGCGGGGCGCGGGGCTCGCGCGTGCTGGGGAACTCCTCTCCCTGGTGGTGCGTGTGGGAGCAAGGGGATAGGGCGTGATGCGGGTGTGGGTGGTGCTCAGCAGAGGGAAAGAGAGGAGGAGATGGGATCGGGACGAAGGAGGGAGATGGCGGCGGGGTGGGAGGACGAGAGTAAGAGGGTGAGGGGATCGGGCCAAGGGAGATGGTTAGGTTAGGATTAGGTTGGCCTAAAGGGCCGACCTAGTAGAGAGGGGGGGCTTAGGTGGGCCGACGCAGATGATTGAGAGGCGGCCGGCGGGCGCAAGCTCTCTCTCTTACTCTCCCTTTATTCTTAAACTTTAAACGAAAGGCCGTCAAAGAGAAGAAAATTAAAGAGGGGGGTTAGGGAAAGAATTTGCGCATGTGGATAATTTTCCCAGACTCACAAAAATGTGCTTGTTCCGAGAAAATTGGAGTGGGCAAGATTGCAAGGTTTAAATTCAAACTCATCCGAAATTAATCAAACAGTTTGAACTAGGACTAGGGTTTTGAAGTGCCCAAAAATGTTCGGATCTTTGGTGGAGCTCGGGAAAGATGAAAGAATTTGCGGCAAAGTTGGAGGCCAAGAATTGAGAAGGAAAAGGCATGGAACTTAAACTGTAAGTGTGTTATGGTTAATTCCAAAAGAATGGAATATTTATTGTAGCTCCCTAAAATATTGGGAGAATATGTTTTAAAGAGAAATCACCATAGTGAATACCCCTCGATTTAAATGAATCGAAGATCCATACAATTTAATTGGTTGAGTTTTTAAAAATTAAATGACATGATGGAATGCACATGATGCAAAGATGAATGCAAGGAACCAAACAAATCACATGACAAAACTCGAAAAACATGGAAGGCATCTGAAGCATCGGTCTCGGGGCATCACATCATCATCCCCTGTCAGTTATATATTGCACCAGGCGAGCGATTGCAGGGTCATCCCCTTGGATAGAGGGAAAGGCTGAATTCACGATGCTGTCGCCATGGGGAAGAAGCAGAACTCCCTTCGGTCTGTCACTTGCGGGAACTTGGTTCAGAGGTATAGGATCGCCTCCACAGCAGCGACCTGAATGGCCAAATCAGTGGTAGGCATGGCTCTACCCCTTCAAAACCAACGTCCGGCCATCTGCTACGGGACCTGGGCTGATGTGTACCCTTGCATCATAGCGATGAAGGTGAGGAATGGGTGTTGACTCGAACACCAGGTAGTCGGGCCTAGCATTATAGCCAAAGGCTTGGGTGAGGATCTCAGCAAGAAGGGGTGGAAAACCAGCATGGTTGACAGTGCTTGTGCGACTGTGGAACTTGGTAGTTTTGAGGGTGCTAGCCATGGCTGGAGTGTTACTAGCTAGGCTTCTCTGCCGGGACATGGCTGAATGAGGAGTGAGCGGTACGGCTAGCAGAAAGGGGGCTTTTATAGGCAGCTATGCGGGACATGCCCGCATGGGGTGGCCCCTTTCCCTTAATGGCGAAGGGAAAGTGGCACGACCGACCAGAAAGGATATGGTTGCCATTCGCTACATGGATAACTAGGAGGGGACAGCAGGGTGAGGACGTGTCAGTCCCAACTGCACCACCTGTGGATTAACAGTGGCCATGCCGGATGCCCGGGATGAGTCAAATCCCTTAGGGTTATTATGGTTTAATTGGAACGGTGATCTAATACTAGGATAACCTATGCCAGCCTGGTTGCTCTGATACCATGTCCTGTGGCACCTCGATCCGCATGGAGCAGGGGGTCTTCGCATGTCAAGCCAGGATAACACCTGACGCACGACAGGTCCATAATACAGCACTCCAGGTAGAAGAATATTCTTCAAATACATGTATAGAAGATTACATTGTTGATGAATACACTTATCCGGCATATCCCTAAGGCTAATTCAACTGGCCGTGGAAATCTATTTAACTGGCGGCGGAAGTCTTGGTTTGGCAACATAACAACTCTGGCTGGGCTCCACAACTCACAGGACTGGCAAGGTTACGGCCTAGCACGAGGGGTCAAGCGAACACTTCAGGTATGACCTACAAAACTGGCATGACACGCCAGGTCAGTACATTGAATGTACTTGCAAGACAACCTAATATATAGCATCCAAACAAGCAGAAGACAAGGCAAGAACCAAGTGCATGCAACAACCTATCTCATATCAATCACTAAACATGGCATGTTAAAGATAATTAAGCCTGAACAACATCATAGCATCTACTAACATAATACTATCATGGCGGTATCCAACATGCTCCAAACATGGCAATAGCAAATCATAGCATATCATTAATCATGGCATAATCAATCCAAGCATGGCATGTCATCATGAAACTATGCTGAAAATAAACTACCGATCATATTCAATGTAGACATAACATGATAACTATATGCAGCCATCTTCTATTCTGTCATGATTGTTTTAAATGCAAGTACCAACATATTACTCATGCAATGCAATCAAACTTGTGCACTGAGTCCCTCGGACTCTCTTACCAATGGGTTGCCTTGTAAACAAACGGTGATCTTTCTGGCGATCACAACCACGACCAATACTTGGTCTCCAACAGTGATCTTTCCAGTGATCACAACCATGACCATCAATTGGTCTCCAATAGTGACCTTTCCGGCGATCACAACCACGACCATCAATTGGTCTCCAACAGCCACCGAGACCTCATCTCGTGATCATATCAAAACATCGACTATCTCGTAGTCCAAATCACCACATTCTTGATATCACCTTAATTTACTTAATTATTTCAGGTTCATCCTCCATTTCGACCAAAACCTGATAGTGTCACCTACTACGAACTGTGTTGCTATCGATAGACTTTATAAACACTCTGTAGAGGTAGCGCACTATACCCACACCACGGAACCCATGGCCTCGTCATCCCTTTCGGGTGGACCAAAGGCATTCTGGCGAAACCGACCTACTGCCATGACACTCTCCCGGCCACTTCGACCCACTCCCAACTGGGCTAGTCCTGGGTGGCCCCGTGTCTACCAAAGACACAACGACCACCGTCGTGGCCAAAACGTCCCTCACGGGGACCGGTACCAAAAATCTAAATAGCAGGCACACACAAGGTTATGTCCGCCTACCTGATTAGGGTAGCGCGTGCTCATAACCGTCCCTCTTTGGAGGCACCGGTGAGAGGCACAACAATAGATTGCATTAAGGCCATCCCATAAAGGCAAAATGTGGCTGCACTGGAAAAGTTCGATTTGATGGCACTATGACTGGATCCCATCGATGATGGAGGAGGTTTGATATTATTAAGTCAATTTATTAGCTTCTCCATCATCATGAACATGGATGCAAAAATGCACATGCATCATACAAATGCTTTAATAAAATACTGAACTTCTCATGTGAACAACTACATCATAAAGAACATGACAATACCAAGTACTAGCATATCCATGGTGCATTACAATCATCATAGCTATCATAATAGCCACTAAGAATCCAAAGGCAACATGATATCCAAAGTAATACTCCAAAGCATAATACCATCATGAACATAATCATACTAGCCACTAAGAATCCAAAGGCAACATGTCATCCACATAATCCTCCAAATATAAGTCCTAAAACTCCAAGAAATATTGATACTAACATTCTAATTAGCATGGCAAAAGATTCATGAAAGCATAGGCATGCATGATGATCATACAGAATAACTGCAGATGAAAACGGCAAATAGCAACTATAACTACACACACACACAAGGTACAAGCAGAGTCAACATGCAAGTTCGGGGCTCATAGAGGTTGGCTTGCCTGGGGATTGACAAATACTCCGTGAAGAAGTGCGGAACGATCGCAAAAAGATTTGCCGGAAACAGTTCTCTCTCGGAGGGGCTGTTTATGTGCAAGGGCAAAAAGGTCATTTTCAGAATGTCAAAACAACATGAAAATGTTACCAGCAGAATAGGCTCGATGAAATGAAGACGTGGGCTCTAGAATCACCTCATTTGGAGTTGCGAGCAAAAAGTTATAGCCCAATGAAGTTCAGGGACAAATCTGTAAAAACACCCTCTACAAACAGGCCCCTAAGCTCAAAAACAGAAAGCGCATTTAGTTGAATATGTCTTCTCAGCAGGGAAAACGTATTTCTAGCCGTAGTTAAATCGGAATACGCCTTCTCTTAAAGAAAGCGTATTTCCAACCGAACTAAGACCAAAATACGCTTTCACTAAACGAAAACGTATTCGAGTGAAACATGTTTCCACTTATCTGACGTGGACAGCGGGGGTCGATGCGTGTGGATGACGGGTGGGGTCGGGAGAGACGTGGGGCCCGCCTGGCCCATGGTCGTCTTCTTCCTCACCCTGCTCCCGCCCGGAACACAGGAGGCAGGGGGCGCGATGTAGCCGGCGCCGTCCCGGCCAACTCCGACCATCCCTAGCCAGGGCGAGGCCACCAGCGGGGGCGGCTGGGCCTGGCGCGTCCATCCAGGAGGGAGCGGCCGCCGGGGGTGGAAGGGGATATGGCGACGGGAGGAGGTAGAGGCGGCGGTGGTCTTCGGGGCACGACCCAAGAGAGGCTCCGACGAGGGGGCAAGGGCACGGGGAGAGTCGTCGGAGTGTGGGGAAGATGATGGTGGTGGCTAGAGGTAGCGTAGGGCTCGGCTTTGGGTCAATTTAGGCTGAAGCCGAGGTGGACATGGCGGCCATGGACGAGGTGTGGTGGCTCCGGAGCTCGGGCGAGTGGACAAGGAGGAAGCTGGGAGTGAGGTGAGGCTGATGAGGTGCTCGGGAGGCCGCGAGGATGGCTATATATAGCCGGGCGAGGGAGGGGAGTTCGTGGACACGTGGCCGTGGCTCGGGTGCCGCCGCTCGCATCCGACCATGCTCTGGCGACGGCCAGCGATCAAGGGAGGTGCGGGATCACGACGAGAAGGAATCGGACGAGCTGTAGCAGAGCACAGGGTAGGAGGGACCGAGGGGCATAGAGGAGAAGCTGCTGAACGCCATTAAAGCTCGGTCGGCCACAGTGCATCGGTGGGCGCACGGTGATGAGAGCTGACGGAGGGGGGAGTGGCTCCAGGAGGACGGCGACGACGCAGGGAACCCGCTGGATAGGCCCGTGCTCGCTGAGGCGCCGAGCAGAAAAGGGGCCCGAGCAAGAAGACGCTCTGGACGCGGCCGGTGCATGCCAAAGCGGTGGTCACCGCGTGCGCTGGTGCCCACAGTGCCACAAGCTAAGCCAAACGATGTCTGGGGTGGAGTCCTTCCTGGGGAGGTTGCAACTGCGGTGGTACTTTGGTTAAAAGGGCTCTGGTTAAATGGTAAGCAACCTCTGAAGTTGACTGCAGTAAACTTAGCCATGTACTGCTGATCAACAGGGAAGTGATTGGAGCCAGAGAGTTTGTCTAGGGGGTTTAGCTTAGGAAGAACTATAATCCTGTTAATTTTGAGATGATTTGGACCAAGATACACCATAGTTGCTTCACAACTGCATATTTAGTCCAGAATCAAGATTTGGATGATGCACTCACATGGAGCATCAACTTGAGCTCAGATTTGGGAAGTCTTAGGGATATGGACATAGTAAGATGTTGTAAAACCTTCATACCAAATGGACTTGCCAACATGGGACTTGTTTCACAAACATCTCCTTTGTCCTGGAACTTGAGAAAATTTCTGAAGGCAAATGGCTAATTGAAATAAGCCAAACCTTAGTGGAGATGGATCATATGGATAGGAGATGGTCTAGAAAAAGTTTCAGCCAAAATGGAGCAAGATAAAATATACTTGCTTCACAAACTGAAAGTTTTGATAGAAACCAAGAATTGCTCATGTGCTCACATAATTCAATGAAAGGAACTGAATTTGGGTAGAGGCTAATGATTTGAGATACCTAAGAGGTTGGAAAAGTTTCATCCCATTTGGAAACTCTATCAAGGTAGTTCCTTCACAAAGTTGTGTTCTGGTCAGGAACTTTGAAGAAATTGCACAGGGAGCTAGGATGAATGGATTGAGCTCATAGTTGGCATCCATGGGTTATTTATCCATGTTAATCACCCTGCCAAATTGCAGCTCATTTGGAATTAGGAATAAAGCACTTCCTTTGCAAAATTTCAGAGAAGCTAGAAACTTGCATTGGATCATGTGCTCCATTTTTGATCCGTGGAACATGAGATAAGGATGGAACTAGTGATTATATAGCAAGGACAAGCTCCACCATTTATGTGGGAATTTTCTCTGCTATAAAAATGGTAGTTCCTTTAGAAAGTGGCATAAATTCAATATTGGCATTAAATAAGAGAAAGGCAATTTCCCTTATTTAATTATGGCCAATATATTTGCCAGAGCTTGGATTAGGCATAAGCATCAACTCCACCAATTCTCATGAATTTAGGAGATGGCTAGTTATGCCTTTGGATTTTATTCCTCAGAAAGGCAAGAAAAGGAACAAATCACAATTCAAAAATATTGCATGGGACTTAGCAATATTTTTGCACATCCAAGGAACAGAAAGATATGAGGATCTCTGGGAACAATTGGGAGGATCAACAGATCAAGGAGAATGATGGCTCCTTTGTAAGCACAAAGGAGATATCCAAATTCCAAAAATTTGGAATTAGGGTTGGAGGGGGTTGAGATGATCCAAATGAGGGCTTGCCCACTAACAAATACATGAGCAAGGTTTTTGGAAAGGTTGAAAATGACAAGAATTGTCGGAGTCATCCAGCAAACTCAGGAGAAATTTTTGAAAAATGAGTGCCAGGAACGAATAACAACACAAAAGTTGATAACCCAATTTTGTGGTTGTTACAACACGTGCTTGAGGCATTGAGGGAGGATCTAGTGCCAATCTGGTACAGAAGAAGAACTTCCAGCCCCACAAGTTCAAGAACAAGGGCAAGTTTGATGGTAAAGCAAAGTTTGATGGGAAGAACAAGGCTATGCAGCACAAGAACTTCAAGAAGAAGAATGACAAAAAGAAAGGTGTTTGTCATGTGTGTGGGGATCCTGGTCATTGGGATCCTAGTTGCCCTAATCGCTATGACAAGCGCCATCCTGGGAAAGGCGGCAAGACCGCTAATGTTGTAATTGGAGACACTGACATGAAGGATGTTGGGTATGGTATATTTCCCACTATTCTTTGAGTATGTCATTTTCCTGATTGGTTGATTGACAAGGGTGCGAATGTGCATGTATGCGGTGATATTTCCATGTTTTTGTCTTATCAGACCGCGTGGACTTCAACTGTGCTGATGGGAAATAGTTCAAGTGCTTCTATTCGTGGTGTTGGCACGGTCGATCTGAAGTTTACTTCGGGGAAGATCGTGCGACTGAAGAACGTGCATTATGTTCCCTCCGTCAATAAAAATCTTGTTAGCGGATCTCTTTTGTGTAGAGATGGCTACAAGCTTATCTTTGAGTCGAATAAATTTGTAATATCCAAGTATGGAACCTTTGTTTGTAAAGGCTATGAGTCAGGAGGCCTGTTTCGTTTATCCTTATCAGACGTTTGCAATAAAGTTGTTAATCATATTTACAACAATAGTGAATCAAATGTGTGGCATTCACGTCTTTGTCATGTTAACTTTGGTTGCATGTCGCGACTAGCCAAATTGAACTTAATCCCCAGTTTCACCACTGTCAAGGGATCTAGTGTCAAGTTTGTGTGCAAGCTAAGAAACATTGTAAGTCTCAGCGACTGCGGAAACGAGAAATCTTCCATTGTGATAGTCTGGTTTTTGCCCTCTTCTCTTTGCCTGATTTTCAGATGGTTTGGTTTTGAAATTTGAAGTTTTGAATCTTTTCAGATGGACTTAAACACTTGGGTACCCCTTGACTCTCACCCAAGTGTCTCATTTCCCTCTCTAACTATCATTTCTTCTCTGGTTCACATCAAAATAATATTTTGAATATTTTTTTAAAGGAAAATATTCATTTCCCTCTCTAAAACACTACCTAGCTCAATGTGCTCCAAAGAAACCCCAATTTTTCTAGCCCACAAAAATCTGATAAAATTCCCAAATATTGTTTGAACCCTAGGGCACCTTCCTGAGCAAAAATATTTCATCACTTTTTAGAATATTTTTGCTACAGAAAATGTTTTCTGTTTTGCACACAAATGGGGGTTTCTAGAGCAACTACCATTTTACTTGCTCTATTGTGGCTGATTTTTCTTGTGTATCATCACTGTAGTAGATGATTACTAACATCCAAAGCCCAGCTACCAACTCTCAGTAGTTTGACCACAGTAAGCTCCCAAAGTTACTGACCAGAAACTTACCAGGGAGTTGTAATCTATTTTACTGCGTCTGAGCTCAAACCAAAGCGTGGTAACCTCTCAATCTACCACGAACTACACGCCAGACATGAAGTTTGGGCTTAGGTCGGCCTGAGGTCAGAGTTCACGCGGTGACCATGAGTGTGCACGATGCCAACCCGCATGTCGCCGCGCTCTGAGTGCCGCCAAGCACTCTGTTGCGCGTGTGGTCGCTTCCCCGACTGCCAAACTTTGCCACGATCAACGTCCCGACCCTCTTAACTCCCTCATGGCGCTCGCCGATGCCAGAACTCGCCCAGCAACCACAGGCGCGGTCCGGCCCATGCAACAGTGTGCTGCGCACTGTGTTCGTCGCGTGAGCTGCGTCTCCTTCCCCCTCTCTCACTGACGCCGTTCGTCGCCGGGCGCCGTGTCCAGGTGTCAGGACCCTGATTCTAAATCACATCGATCTAGCCTATAACACCTCATATCACTTTGCGGCCTCATGCACGGTATTCCCACGGGTGTCGCCTTACCATGGCCCGGGACCGTTTCCGCCTTTTGGCTCACGTATATGATAGTGTCGCTAGCATCCACATGACAGAGAACCCGGGCCGACATGACTAGTCGTGAACCCAAAGTGGCATTAACTTACAGGAACGGGCATACATGAATCAACATCGAGCATGTCGGTCAGCAGCGTGTGAATCCGGGCTATAGCACTGGGCTAACAGGACTCCGATAACCCGGGCTGTAGCAGGCTAGGCAGGACTCCGGATGTCACCGCGTGACATTTCCCCGAAGGGACAGACACAGGAACGAAGTGAAACACATGCCGGCCAGTCAAGTGTCCTGAGCAGTAGTGCTGGGCTAGCAGGACTCCGGTGAACCGGGCTGTAGCGGACTACTATGGCTCATGGAAGCACAAGACTACATTTCCCCATAAGAGAGGCTACCAAGGATAAACAACTAGGTTGTCGGATCCCACACATACCAAGCATTTCAATCATACACACAATATGCTCGACATGTGTAAATACAACATGGCATAACAACATAACTCTACGACTCAAGTATTTATTCATTAGGCTTCGAGGAGCGAGATATTACAAACATGGGTCTCATGACCCAACATTCAGAGCATACAAGTAACAAGCACATGCGGAAGCTTAACTTGTCTGGGTACAGACAACTACAAATGAAGAAGGCTCAGAAGCCTGACTATCTACAAGACCCTCCCAAGGGTACAAGATCATAGCTGAGGTAACAAGCTAAACGTCGAAGTCCAAGCAGAACTACTAGCGAGACTGAAGTCTCTCTGCAAAACATAAAATAAGCAAACGTGAGTACAAACTTACCCAGCAAGACTTACATCAGAACTATCTACATATGCATCGGTATCAACAAAGGGGTGGTGGAGTTAACTGCAGCAAGCCAGCTTTGACTCGGTGGCTAACCTGAACTACAACTGCAAGTAACTCTTTTGAGGTGGCGCACACGAGTACACAAATTCACCATACCAATACACCACTATGGATCCGCTCCCGCCTCCCTGCGAGAATGCCATCCATAGCACTCACGCTTATCTTGCGAGTTTTAGAGTATCCACTTTCACTTGTCTATGAACTATGCAAGGGGTCCAAGTTTCCATATCCGAGGAATCCGGCTATTCGAATAGATAATGATAACCCTGCAGGGGTGTACTTCTTCACACAAGCTCTCGCCACTTACCACCATGTACACATCGTGTATCTCGGCAACCTTCAAGCGGAAGCCTGGCGAGGGAGTCGGCCACGACCTGACTAACCAACAAGTCTCTAGCCCAGGTTTATCGCCTATTCGGGTTCCATCCGCAAGGAGATCCGGCTGGGGTGTCGCTCACGGCCCAAACGATGTGAGCAGGGTTCCCAAGCCCACCATCCGGGTGCCACTTGGTACACCGGGCCACTGTGCCTAGTCTGTCCCAAGCCCACCTGTACCCGGTGCCACTTGGTAGACTACTAGCACTACCTACAAACACCAGAAACTAGTTGCAACTCCTGGACAGAGATCGAGTTGATTAATAAGTCGAGAGAGCTTGGAGCGCCCGGAGCCCAATGTGTAGTAGTAACTGTTCATGGATCACAAACACAGAACTCAGTTCCTAAGGACGGCTGCAATGAGACAACCCACCATGTACTCCTACATGGCCTCTCACCGCTACCTTTACCAAATCGTGTTCACACACTTAGCTCTCAACGGTAGGACATGTTCACCAAATTCCAATTCATCCCCGATGAATCAGACCTGACTCAACTCTAAGCAGTAGCAGGCATGACAAACAAGCATGAATGAGTAGGCACAACAAGGCTGAAACAACTCCTACTCATGCTAGTGGGTTTCATCTATTTACTGTGGCAATGACAGGTCATGCAGAGGAAAGGTTCAACTACCGCAGCATGTAACAGTTGAATCGGTGTTGTCCTAATGCAGTAAAAGAGAGCAGGAGCGAGAGAATGGGATTGTATCGGAATGAACAAGGGGGTTTTGCTTGCCTGGCACTTTTGAAGATAGAATAGCTCTTCATCGGTGTCATCGATCATGTCGTTGGAAACAACGTCTACTGAGAGGGGGCAATTACCGGCAAACAAGGAAGAATACAATCAATGCAATGCAACAATATGATGCATGATCATGACATGGCAATATGTTGTGATTTGGGCTAATGCAACAGAAAGTCATTTTAATTGAAGTGGAATTCAAAACTATATCAAATTCCAACTCCAAACCTATTATGAAATTTGCCCTAATCATGTTTCATCCTGAACAGTGAGGTTAACTTGCTCAAACATGCATGAAAATTGTATAGATGGATTCCTTGAATTTTTCTGATAATTTTTCATATATAAATTATTTCATTTGGAGTTACGGTTGAATTTCTATGATTTTTAGAAGTTTAAACTGTTTTCTGGAATTTCCTGGATTATTTAGAAATAAAGTAATTCCAGAAAATGCATTACTGCATCAGCACTACGTCAGCATGACGTAAGCGAGTCAACGGGGCAGCCCAGGTCAAACTGACCAGTGGGTCCCGTGTGTTAGTAGCTAAACTAGGTTTAGTTAAGCCTAATCTACATTAGTTAGCGGGGCGGCCCCACCTATCATTGAGCCAGGGGAGGTCAAACCCCTGGTCAAGTGGGGCTAACGCCCTAGCGGCTCGACGCCGGCAATGACAGGTGCGGCGGATGGGCTCGGGTTCGCTCCTCTGGTGCCCAAATTGATGACGGAGAGCATCTACGAGCTGCTGGCGATCCCGCGCATCCAACGGTGCAAACGGGGCGAGCTGGGGTGGCCATAATCCTCGCCGGCGTTGAGCTCAGCGGCTGCCGGACCTCGAACGTTGGCGGAAACGGCGCTACGGTGCACAACTGGGCGAACCCGTGGGTGCTACAGGTTCACAGGAGCGCGGTGAGCACGCTGGTGATGCTCGGGCGAGCGGACGAGCTCAGGAGCATGGAGCTCGTCGACCGTGGCGGCGGCGAGCTTCAGCGGAGGTGGGGAACGGAGCTAGAGCAAAAACGCGAGCAGGAGAGGAGGGGGAGTCGATCCATGAGCTCACTATGGTTGCAGAACGCGTCTCAGTGGGCTCGGGGGAGGTCGGACGACGTCGGGGCATTGCTGGCGATCTCGGAGGCCGGAGTTGAAGACGACGGTGGTGGCGGCATTCCCGGGCACCTGGCATTGCGTGACTCGGTGGAGAGAACGAGGACGTCGTCGCGGATCTCAGGGGCACGTCTAGGGGCATAGGAGAGGTCGGTGGCTATGCAAGCGGTGGACGGCGGCGACGGCGGTTCTCAGTCTCGCTTGGGGTCGAGAGATAGAGGAGGGGAGAAGCTCCAGGGAGAGAGGGGAAAGTGACAGGGGACCGAGGAGGGTCGCGTGGCGATGCTAGAAGGGCCGAGGTGTCGCGGTGGAAGCAGGAGGTGGTCGGGCATGCGTCGGCGCGCGGTGGCCACGCGCCTCTGTCCTTCTGTCAAAGGAGGAAGAAGACCGGGGAGCCCCTGGTGGGCTGGGCCGGATCAGGAGCTGGGCCGGCTCTGCTGCAGGTAAGAAGCCCAGGTGAGTCCTTCTCTCTCTCTCTCTCTTGTATTAATTGTTCTGTTTTTCTATTTTTGCTAATATGTTTTGATTCAGTTCAAAGACCAAACCATTTTCAAAATTCATGAAAATAATTGTGTGAACTAAATGGACTTATCCAAAGCTACACAACAATTTCTAGAATTATTGAACATATATTTATTATATAATAAATATAGATCCAATTCAAATAGGTATTGAATTAATTTCAAATGCCCAAAATAATATTTGTGAAACTCCAAAAATATTGGTTTGAACCAAAAATATTGGTTTGAATTTTACCTCTTGCCAATATTTTTATAGAATAACAGGAACATTTCCTTGGACTCATTTGAGAAGATTTTTAATGTTGATTATTTCTGAAGTGATTTCTAAGGGTTTCAACTAACCTCAATTCAACTTTCAGAATTTAGACATGATGCATGGATGCTCTCTTATGCAACTATTGCAAACAATTCTAGGGCTGTGACAACTCACCCCCACTAAACAAGAATCTCGTCTCGAGATTCAAGTCGTGAGGTAGGAAGACAGAGCGACACAAGCTAACACAATCTTCACGATCCAGATGTCTTTCTGAAGGATGTTGACTCATTGCATCACCTTGATCTCGATGTCTTGCTTTGAGAACTACATCCAACATGACAAAGAGTAGAAAGGGAGAACTTAAGAAGAATCGATCTTCCTGAGGTTCGAGCAACTTAGGATGATCTTAATGATCACAAGATCAACTCATGGAATGAGACATAGAAACATCTCTAGAGCTGAGAGGCAAGATATGCATCAGGAGGGACGGAAGAAACAATTTGACGAGGGTTTCAAAGTAGCGGGGAAAAATTGTCATGATTCCATAACGGAGCACCCCAGGAAAGGTGACTCGTGGAATTATTCCCTTAAGTGGCAAAAATAATTACTTTTGGTACATAGATCATTGAAACTCTTTATACCAGCCTAAGGCAATCACAATCGATCATTTGGCGGAGTTCGAATGGATGATGTGGACTACCTTGTTGAAGACAACCCGATGGATGATTTCTGCTTATCATCGGAAATGGAAGGGACCCATGGTAAGTCCACTTTTGAAGATGATCCTGAACAACAACTACTGAGGTGCAAGCTGGGAACAAAATGCAAATACTGGGAATGCCCCAACCATCATATCTGCCTGAGATTCAGATCTGGTTGGTAATGGGATATTTCAAACAACATGTCTGGAGAGGAAAGTTTGCAACACAAACCGACGAGATGACGTTGCGAGATTCTCAGGAAATGAACTACGATAGCAAGCTGCAAAACATGAGTCGGTTCTGCTACATACATGTGAACACACTGTCCCAGACAACCATGATCTCATAGTAGTATTATAATAGAACACTACCGAGTTCAGGTGGGGAACCATCTTCGAGGATATTGGAATCTTGTGCATGAACTAGTAGTCGCACAACAACTCCTTTTCCTCGAACAAACCAGTCGGTGGCTTGGTGTGCTAGGAACACATATGGAATGGAGGCGGCCAACCTATCAAACTATAGAGCACTTTGCACGTGCATGACTAACTTGGGATGGTTCCAGAGGAGGCAAAAACAAACTTTCTCGAGTTCATGGCGGCAACTTGCATCAAATGCACATGAATTAGAGAAAGTCACTTCTTTCATCCAACATATGCTTCATGAACGCGACATGAAAATAATGCTTATAAAATTTTTCAACACTAACATAGCTGTCCAACATGAATCATGGATAAGATGGAAATATTGCTGATGGGCTCAGCAACAGGTCATCCGGATTTCCATGAAGATGGAATTCCACAACTATGTGAACAAAACGATAGCATTGGTTAGACCCAAAAGATATAATGGTGTATGCTCGAGGAAACAACCATGAGTAAGACAACATTACGAATATCTTTGGTTCTAATTTGATCTGACGATAGCCCACACTCAAATCAAAGTTTGGATAAGATGATAGGTCCATTAACTGACCACGAGGATCAATCGATGAAAATACCATGTTTCTTCAACACAGATACAAGATATCCCTTAGGGATGAGCTAGGTCGGACAACCTTTTATCTTCCAACTCTCCAAGTTGTTGTCTAGCTTAGCCAACTAGCTCGAGGGTATGCAACACAGGTTCCTGGAGAAGGGTTGAAACCAACTTGATCACGAGCTCAACATAGCGGTCAGGGGACAACCTGGAAATACTTCCGAGAAGATATTCAGAAAATCACGAACCACCGATATGTTACTAAGATCGAGAACAATCTTGCTTTACAGAGCGAGACCATATGATCAAATAAGCAAAGGGTTGACACTATCCTAACTCATTGATCAAAAAGTGCACCAGGAAAATGGACTAGGTAGCACAATCAATCTTAGAATGATGATTCCATAATCAACACACCAAGAATGAGATTATCGTCCATTAACCACCAAGCAACGGGGTTGCTAGGAGTATTGATTTCACACATCACGGTTCACTTGTCGGTATTCCGGTTGCAACAACACAGAACCGAGGAACGAATGATGATGGTGAGAAGTATCACTTCATCAAGAATTCATAAGAGTTGGTGCAATTCTCATGACATTCCTGACATCAAGAGGGCAATACTTCAGGGTAGAACAGAATCAAAAGTTGGATTGGCATTTTGCCTGTGGAATACAACTGCTTTGACCCAATCCTAAATATGGATGAGGTACTGGGTTTGTTTCTCCTAGTCATTCCAGAATAGAATGGCTTGACAGACCATAAGAATAAGAGGTATCGATGAGCATGAATGCAAGACATGCTCTTAACTATCAAATGATAGACGGAGATCATGGTACAACTAAAGAGGGACAACTCAAGGAACATATATCTTTCTGAGTTGTAGATGCATTGATTGTTATGTCGAGCAAAGCTCAACATTCCTTCCGGATAACCCATGTAGAAAGGTAGAACTGGCAGAGTCACAGCATAGAATGGAGACCTCATCAAGAGCACTCTTGTTGTGATCATTGGTTCAAAGATCTTCTCCAATAATGGTTCATGGTATTTGGAAGAAGGAAATACCACAGACCTCGAGGACTATCGCAAAGGTTATTAATATCCTAAAGGTACGAGCAACACTATCAACACGAGGTAAGTAGAGTGGATCTTGGGTCAGGAACACAGGAGTGGAATACCTACTACTAGATGGCATCACGAGATGCTTTCGAGAATAATGGCCAGAATCATCACACTAGAAATACAAAACATGGCTAGGTTACTAGATGATCCCCTAGGACACCTAGGGTCATAATAATAATTCCAACATATATGTCGAGGCAATAGAATACCTCAACTCAGCAATTAGTGTGGTTAAACTGGCCCAAAGAAACATCGGGAACGGAAAGAAGGGATTTGCAAATGCATCAGACTATTTTAGAAACCTGGGATGACTCGGACAGCATAATGGCTGTAAATGCTCAAAATGATTTTAGACATCCTGCAAAAATGGTGGCATAACCACTCAACATCACCATATCAAGGTTCTGAGGCCAACAATGAACATATGGAAGTAGTAGGAACTGAATTGAGGCTTGAACTCAACAATCCTAGGCAACTACGGTTTAGTAACACGTCATCCTGAGAGATAGAAGAGAAGCCTAGTTCTTAACCCCGTAGAATGACTCAGATCAGAAGGTCATGAGGATAAGGAGTAAAAAGATCCTTATGTTCCCTTCCACAATCAATTCCCTTATATAACTAAAGCATTTCTAGACACGACTTCGACCAGCTTGGCTTGGTAATCCTACAGGCAGTCAGGCTCTGATACCAAAGCTTTCAGGACCCCGATTCTAAATCACACTGATCTAGCTTGTAACACCTCATATCACTTTGCGGCCTCACGCACGGTATTCCCACGGGTGTTGCCTTACCATGGCCCAGGACCGTTTGCGCCTTTTGGCTCACGTATATGATAGTGTTGCTAGCATCCATATGACAGAGAACCCGGGCCAACATGACTAGTCGTGAACCCAAAGTGGCACTAACTTACGGGAACAGGCATACATGAATCAACATCGAGCATGTTGGTCAGCAGCGTGTGAATCCGGGCTATAGCACTAGGCTAACAGGACTCCGGTAACCCGGGCTGTAGCAGGCTAGGCAGGACTCCGGATGTCACCGCGTGACATTTCCCCGAAGGGACAGACACAGGAACGAAGTGAAACACATGCCGGCCAGTCAAGTGTCCTGAGCAGTAGTGCTGGGCTAGCAGGACTCCGGTGAACCGGGCTGTAGCAGACTACTATGGCTCATGGAAGCACAAGACTACATTTCCCCATAAGAGAGGCTACCAAGGATAAACAACTAGGTTGTCGGATCCCACACATACCAAGCATTTCAATCATACACACAATATACTCGACATGTGTAAATATAACATGGCATAACAACATAAGTCTACAACTCAAGTATTTATTCATTAGGCTTCGAGGAGCGAGATATTACAAACATGGGTCTCATGACCCAACATTCAGAGCATACAAGCAACAAGCACATGCGGAAGCTTAACTTGTCTGGGTACAGACAACTACAAATGAAGAAGGCTCAGAAGCCTGACTATCTACAAGACCCTCCCAAGGGTATAAGATCGTAGCTGAGGTAACAAGCTAAACATCGAAGTCCAAGCAGAACTACTAGCGAGACTGAAGTCTCTCTGCAAAACATAAAATAAGCAAACGTGAGTACAAATTTACCCAGCAAGACTTACATCAGAACTATCTACATATGCATCGGTATCAACAAAGGGGTGGTGGAGTTAACTGCAGCAAGCCAGCTTTGACTCGGTGGCTAACCTGAACTACGACTGCAAGTAACTCTTTTGAGGTGGCGCACACGAGTACACAAATTCACCATACCAATACACCACTATGGATCCGCTCCCGCCTCCCTGCGAGAACGCCATCCATAGCACTCACGCTTATCTTGCGAGTTTTAGAGTATCCACTTTCACTTGTCTATGAACTATGCAAGGGGTCCAAGTTTCCATATCCGAGGAATCCGGCTATTCGAATAGATAATGATAACCCTGCAGGGGTGTACTTCTTCACACACGCTCTCGCCACTTACCACCATGTACACATCGTGTATCTCGGCAACCTTCAAGCGGAAGCCTGGCGAGGGAGTCGGCCATGACCTGACTAACCAACAAGTCTCTAGCCCAGGTTTATCGCCTATTCGGGTTCCATCCGCAAGGAGATCCGGCCGGGGTGTCGCTCACGGCCCCAAACGATGTGAGCAGGGTTCCCAAGCCCACCATTCGGGTGCCACTTGGTACACCGGGCCACTGTGCCTAGTCTGTCCCAAGCCCACCTGTACCAGGTGCCACTTGGTAGACTACTAGCACTACCTACAAACACCAGAAACTAGTTGCAACTCCTGGACAGAGATCGAGTTGATTAATAAGTCGAGAGAGCTTGGAGCGCCTGGAGCCCAATGTGTAGTAGTAACTGTTCATGGATCACAAACACAGAACTCAGTTCCTAAGGACGGCTGCAATGAGACAACTGTTGGGTTTCGTAGTAATTTCAAAATTTTTCCTACGCGCACACAGGATCATGTGATGCATAGCAACGAGAGGAGAGTGTTGTCTACGTACCCAACGCAGACCGACTGCGGAAGCAATGACACGGCGTAGAGGAAGTAGTCGTACGTCTTCACGATCCAACCGATCAAGCACCGAAACTACGGCACCTCCGAGTTCGAGCACACGTTCAGCTCGATGACGATCCCCGGACTCCGATCCAGCAAAGTGTCGGGGAAGAGTTTCGTCAGCACGACGGCGTGGTGACGATCTTGATGAACTACAGCAGCAGGGCTTCGCCTAAACTCCGCTACAGTATTATCGAGGAATATGGTGGCAGGGGGCACCGCACACGGCTAAGGAATCGATCACGTGGATCAACTTGTGTCAACTTGTGTGTTTAGAGGTGCCCCTGCCTCCGTATATAAAGGAGCCAAGGGGGGAGGGTGCGCCGGCCAAGAGGGAGAGGCGCAGGAGGAGTCCTACTCCTACCGGGAGTAGGACTCCCCCCCCAATCCTATTCCAACTAGGATTCCCAAGGGGGAAAGAGGGAGAAGGGTGGCCGGCCACCTCTCCTAGTCCTAATAGGACTAGGGGAAGGGGGGAGGCGCGCAGCCCTGGTGGGCAGCCCTTTCACCTTTCCACTAAGGCCCATGATGGCCCATATGGCTCCGGGGGGGTTCCGGTAACCTCCCGGTAACCCGGTAAAATCCCGATTTCACCCGGAACACTTCCGATGTCCAAACATAGGCTTCCAATATATCAATCTTTACGTCTCGACCATTTCGAGACTCCTCGTCATGTCCGTGATCACATCCGGGACTCCGAACAACCTTCGGTACATCAAAATGCATAAACTCATAATATAACTGTCATCGTAACCTTAAGCGTGCGGACCCTACGGGTTCGAGAACAATGTAGACATGACCGAGACATGTCTCTGGTCAATAACCAATAGCGGGACCTGGATGCCCATATTGGCTCCTACATATTCTACGAAGATCTTTATCGGTCAGACCGCATAACAACATACGTTGTTCCCTTTGTCATCGGTATGTTACTTGCCCGAGATTCGATCGTCGGTATCCAATACCTAGTTCAATCTCGTTAACGGTAAGTCTCTTTACTCGTTCCGTAATACATCATCTCACAACTAACATATTAGTTGTAATGCTTGCAAGGCTTATGTGATGTGTATTACCGAGAGGGCCCAGAGATACCTCTCCGACAATCGGAGTGACAAATCCTAATCTCGAAATACGCCAACCCAACATCGACCATTGGAGACACCTGTAGTACTCCTTTATAATCACCCATTTACGTTGTGACGTTTGGTAGTACCCAAAGTGTTCCTCCGGTAAACGGGAGTTGCATAATCTCATAGTCGTAGGAACATGTATAAGTCATGAAGAAAGCAATAGCAACATACTAAACGATCAAGTGCTAAGCTAATGGAATGGGTCATGTCAATCAGATCATTCTACTAATGATGTGACCTCGTTAATCAAATAACAACTCATTGTTCATGGTTAGGAAACATAACCATCTTTGATTAACGAGCTAGTCAAGTAGAGGCATACTAGTGACACTCTGTTTGTCTATGTATTCACACATGTATTATGTTTCCGGAAAATACAATTCTAGCATGAATAATAAACATTTATCATGATATAAGGAAATAAATAATAACTTTATTATTGCCTCTAGGGCATATTTCCTTCAGTCTCCCACTTGCACTAGAGTCAATAATCTAGTTCACATCGCCATGTGATTTAACAGCAATAGTTCATATCACCATGTGATTAACACCCATAGTTCACATCGCTATGTAACCAACACCCAAAGGGTTTACTAGATTCAGTAATCTAGTTTACATCGCTATGTGATTAACACCCAAAGAGTACTAAGGTGTGATCATGTTTTGCTCGTGAGAGAAGCTTAGTCAACGGGTCTGTCATATTCAGAGCCGTATGTATTTTGCAAATATCCTATGTCTACAATGCTCTGTGCGGAGCTACTCTAGCTAATTGCTCCCACTTTCAATATGTATCCAGATTGAGATTTAGAGTCATCTGGATCAGTGTAAAAGTTTGCACCGATGTAACTTTTACAACAAACTCTTTTATCACCTCCATAATCGAGAAACATCTCCTTAGTCCTTACTAAGGATATTCTTGACCAATGTCCAGTGATCTACTCCTAGATCACTATTGTACTCCCTTGCCAAATACAGAGCAAGGTATACAATAGGTCTGGTACATAGCATAGCATACTTTATAGAACCTATGACTGAGGCATAGGGAATGACTTTTCATTCTCTTTCTATTTTCTGCTGTGATCGGGATTTGAGTCTTACTCAATTTCATACCTTTGCAACACAGGCAAGAACTCTTTCTTTAACTGTTCCATTTTGAACTATTTCAAAATCTTGCCAAGGTATGTAGTCATTGAAAATCTTATCAAGTGTCTTGATCTATCTCAATAGATCTTGATTCTTAATATATAAGTAGCTTTTACTGAGGTCTTTTCTTGAAAAACTTTTATTCAAGTATCCCTTTATGCTATCCAGAAATTCTATATCATTTCCAATCAATAATATGTCATCCACATATAATATCAGAAATGCTACAGAGCTCCCACTCACTTTCTTGTAAATACAGGCTTCTCCAAAAGTCTGTATAAAACCAAATGCTTTGATCACACTATCAAAACGTTTATTCCAACTCCGAGAGGCTTGCACCAGTCCATAAATGGATCGCTGGAGCTTGCACACTTTGTTAGCTCCCTTTGGATCGACAAAACCTTCCGGTTGCATCATATACAACTCTTCTTCCAGAAATCCATTCAGGAATGCAGTTTTGACATCCATCTGCCAAATTTCATAATCATAAAATGCGGCAATCGCTAACATGATTCGGACGAACTTAAGCATCGCTACGGGTGAGAAGGTCTCATCGTAGTCAATCCCTTGAACTTGCCGAAAACCTTTTGCGACAAGTCGAGCTTTGTAGACAGTAACATTACCATCAGCGTCAGTCTTCTTCTTAAAGATCCATTTATTCTCAATTGCTTGCCGATCATCGGGCAAGTCAACCAAAGTCCATACTTTGTTCTCATACATGGATCCCATCTCAGATTTCATGGCTTCAAGCCACTTTGCGGAATCTGGGCTCATCATCGCTTCTTCATAGTTCGTAGGTTTCATCATGATCTAGTAGCATGACTTTCAGAACAGGATTACCGTACCACTCTGGCGCGGATCTTACTCTGGTTGATCTACGAGGTTCAGTAGTATCTTGTTCTGAAGTTTCATGATCATCATCATTAGCTTCCTCACTAACTGGTGTAGGTGTCACAAAAACAGTTTTCTGTGATGTACTACTTTCCAATAAAGGAGCAGGTACAGTTACCTCGTCAAGTTCTACTTTCCTCCCACTCACTTCTTTCAAGAGAAACCCCTTCTCCAGAAAGTTTCCGAATTTAGGAAAAAAAAAATCTTGCCTTCGGATCTGTGGTAGAAGGTGTATCCAATAGTTTCCTCTGGATATCCTATGAAGACGCACTTCTCCGATTTGAGTTTGAGCTTATCAGGATGAAATTTTTTCATATAAGCATTGCAACCCCAAACTTTAAGAAACGACAGCTTAGGTTTCTTGCCAAACCATAGTTCATATGGTGTCGCCTCAATGGATTTAGATGGTGCCCTATTTAATGTGAATGTAGCTGTCTTTAATGCATAACCCCAAAACGATAGTGGTAGATCCGTAAGAGACATCATAGATTGCACTATATATCTAATAAAGTACGGTTATGACGTTCGGACACACCATTATGCTGTGGTGTTCCATGTGGCATGAGTTTGTGAAACTATTCCACATTGTTTTAATTGAAGACCAAACTCGTAACTCAAATATTTGTCTCCGTGATCAGATCGTAGAAACTTTATTTTCTTGTCACGATGATTTTCCACTTCACTCTGAAATTCTTTGAACTGTTCAAATGTTTCAAACTTATGTTTCATCAAGTAGATATCCCCATATCTGCTCAAATCATCTGTGAAGGTCAGAAAATAATGATACCTGCTGCAAGCTTTAATATTCACCGGACCACATACATCAGTATGTATGATCTCCAACAAATCTGTTGCTTGCTTCATTGTTCCGGAGAACGGCGTTTTAGTCATCTTGCCCAAAAGGCATGGTTCGCAAGCATCAAGTGATTCATAATCAAGTGATTCCAAAATCCCATCAGCATGGAGTTTCTTCATGCGCTTTACACCAATATGACCTAAACGGCAGTGCTACAAATAAGTTGCACTATCATTATTAACTTTGCATCTTTTGGTTTCAATATTATGATTATGTGTATCACTACGATCGAGATCCAACGAACTATTTTCATTGGGTGTGTAACCATATAAGGTTTTATTCATGTAAACAGAACAACAATTTATTCTCTTACTTAAATGAATAACCGTAAAACATGATCAAATCATATTCATGCTCAACGCAAACACCAAATAACACTTATTCAGGTTCAACACTAATCCCGAAAGTATAGGGAGTGTGCGATGATGATCATATCAATCTTGGAACCACTTCCAACACACATCGTCACTTCACCCTTAACTAGTCTCTGTTTATTCTGCAACTCCCGTTTCGAGTTACTAATCTTAGCAACTGAACTAGTATCAAATACTGAGGGGTTGCCATAAACACTAGTAAAGTACACATCAATAACATGTATATAAAATATACTTATGTTCACTTTGCCATCCTTCTTATCTGCCAATCACTTGGGGTAGTTCCGCTTCCAGTGACCAGTCCCTTTGCAGTAGAAACACTTAGTCTCAGGCTTAGGACCAGACTTGGGCTTCTTCACTTGAGCAGCAACTTGCTTGCTGTTCTTCTTGAAGTTCCCCTTCTTCCCTCTGCCCTTTGAAACCAGTGGTCTTGTCTACTATCAACACTTGATGTTTTTTCTCGATTTCTACCTTCGTCAATTTCCGCATTACGAAGAGCTTGGGAATCGTTTCCGTTATCCCTTGCATATCATAGTTCATCACGAAGTTCTACTAACTTGGTGATGGTGCCTAGAGAATTCTGTCAATCACTATCTTATCTGGAAGATTAACTCCCACTTGATTCAAGCGATTGTAGTACTCAGACAATCTGGGCACATGCTCACTAGTTGAGCGATTCTCCTCCATCTTTTAGCTATAGAACTTGTTGGAGACTTCATATCTCTCAACTCGGGTATTTGCTTGAAATATTAACTTCAACTCCTGGAACATCTCATATGGTCCATGACGTTCAAAACGTCTTTGAAGTCCCGATTCTAAGCCATTAAGCATGGTGCACTAAACTATCAAGTAGTCATCATATTGAGCTAGCTAAACGTTCATAACGTCTGCATCTGCTCCTGCAATAGGTCCGTCACCTAGCGGTGCATTAAGGACATAATTCTTCTGTGCAACAATGAGGATAAACCTCAGATCACGGATCCAATCCGCATCATTGCTACTAACATCTTTCAACACAATTTTCTCTAGGAACATATCAAAATAAACACAGGGAAGCAACAACGCGAGCTATTGATCTACAACATAATTTGCAAAATACTACCAGGACTAAGTTCATGATAAATTTAAGTTCAATTAATCATATTATTTAAGAACTCCCACTTAGATAGACATCCCTCTAATCCTCTAAGTGATTACGTGATCCAAATCAACTAAACCATGACCGATCATCACGTGAGATGGAGTAGTTTTCAATGGTGAACATCGTTATGTTGATCATATCTACTATATGATTCACGCTCGACCTTTCGGTCTCCGTGTTTCGAGGCCATATCTGCATATGCTAGGCTCGTCAAGTTTAACCTGAGTATTCCGCGTGTGCAAAACTGGCTTGCACCCGTTGTAGATGGACGTAGAGCTTATCACACCCGATCATCACGTGGTGTCTGGGCACGACGAACTTTGGCAACGGTGCATACTCAGGGAGAACACTTCTTGATAATTTAGTGAGAGATCATCTTATAATGCTACCGTCAATCAAAGCAAGATAAGATGCATAAAAAGATAAACATCACATGCAATCAATATAAGTGATATGATATGGTCATCATCATCTTGTGCTTTGTGATCTCCATCTCCGAAGCACCGTCATGATCACCATCGTCACCGGCGCGACACCTTGATCTCCATCGTAGCATCGTTGTCGTCTCGCCAATCTTATGCTTCCACGACTATCACTACCGTTTAGTAATAAAGTAAAGCATTACATCGCGATTGCATTGCATACAATAAAGCGACAACCATATGGCTCCTGCCAGTTGCCGATAACTTGGTTACAAAACATGATCCTCTCATACAATAAAATTCAGCATCATGCCTTGACCATATCACATCACAACATGCCCTGCAAAAACAAGTTAGACGTCCTCTACTTTGTTGTTGCATGTTTTACGTGGCTGCTACGGGCTTAAGTAAGAACCAATCTCACCTACGCATCAAAACCACAACGATAGTTTGTCAAATAGACTCCGTTTTAACCTTCGCAAGGACCGGGCGTAGCCATACTTGGTTCAACTAAAGTTGGAGAGGCAGTCGCCCGCAAGCCATCTCTGTGCAAAGCACGTCGAGGGAACCGGTCTCGCGTAAGCGTACGCATAAGGTTGGTCCGGGTCGTCTCGTCCAACAATACCGCTGAACCAAAATATGACATGCTGGTAGGCAGTATGACTTGTATCGTCCACAACTCACTTGTGTTCTATTCGTGCATATAACATCAACATCATTAACCTAGGCTCGGATGCCACTGTTGGGTTATGTAGTAATTTCAAAAAATTTCCTACGCGCACACAGGATCATGTGATGCATAGCAACGAGAGGAGAGTGTTGTCTACGTACCCAACGCAGACCGACTGCGGAAGCAATGACACGACGTAGAGGAAGTAGTCGTACGTCTTCACGATCCAACCGATCAAGCACCGAAACTACGGCACCTCCGAGTTCGAGCACACGTTCAGCTCGATGACGATCCCCGGACTCCGATCCAGCAAAGTGTCGGGGAAGAGTTTCGTCAGCACGATGGCGTGGTGACGATCTTGATGAACTACAGCAGCAGGGCTTCGCCTAAACTCCGCTACAGTATTATCGAGGAATATGGTGGCAGGGGGCACCGCACACGGCTAAGGAATCGATCACGTGGATCAACTTGTGTCAACTTGTGTGTTTAGAGGTGCCCCTGCCTCCGTATATAAAGGAGCCAAGGGGGGAGGAGGCGCCGGCCAGGAGGAGGTGGCGCAGGAGGAGTCCTACTCCTACCGGGAGTAGGACTCCCCCCCAATCCTATTCCAACTAGGATTCCCAAGGGGGAAAGAGGGAGAGGGGTGGCCGGCCACCTCTCCTAGTCCTACTAGGACTAGGGGAAGGGGGGAGGCGCGCAGCCCCCTTGGGCTGCCCCTTTCTCCTTTCCACTAAGGCCCATGATGGCCCATATGGCTCCCGGGGGGTTCCGGTAAAATCCCGATTTCACCCGGACGTAATTCTTCTGTGCAGCAATGAGGATAATCCTCAAGTTACGGACCCAGTCCGTGTAATTGCTACCATCATCTTTCAACTTTGCTTTCTCAAGGAACGCATTAAAATTTAACGGAACAACAGCACGAGCCATCTATCTACAATCAACATAAACAAGCAAGATACTATCAGGGACTAAGTTCATGATAAATTTTAAGTTCAATTAATCATATTATTAAAGAACTCCCACTTAGATAGACATCCCTCTAATCCTCTAAGTGATCACGTGATCCAAATCAACTAAACCATGTCCGATCATCACGTGAGATGGAGTAGTTTCATCGGTGAACATCATTATGTTGATCATATCTACTATATGATTCACGCTCGACCTTTCGGTCTCCGTGTTCCGAGGCCATATCTGCATATGCTAGGCTCGTCAAGTTTATCCTGAGTATTCTGCGTGCGCAACTGTTTTGCACCCGTTGTATTTGAACGTAGAGCCTATCACACCCGATCATCACGTGGTGTCTCAGCACGAAGAACTTTTGCAACGGTGCATACTCAGGGAGAACACTTCTTGATAATTTAGTGAGAGATCATCTTATAATGCTACCGTCAATCAAAGCAAGATAAGATGCATAAAAAGATAAACATCACATGCAATCAATATAAGTGATATGATATGGCCATCATCATCTTGTGCTTGTGATCTCCATCTCCGAAGCACCGTCATGATCACCATCGTCACCGGCGCGACACCTTGATCTCCATCGTAGCATCGTTGTCGTCTCGCCAATCTTATGCTTCCACGACTATCACTACCGTTTAGTAATAAAGTAAAGCATTACATCGCGATTGCATTGCATAGAATAAAGCGACAACCATATGGCTCCTGCCAGTTGCCGATAACTTGGTTACAAAACATGATCATCTCATACAATAAAATTCAGCATCATGCCTTGACCATATCACATCACAACATGCCCTGCAAAAACAAGTTAGACGTCCTCTACTTTGTTGTTGCATGTTTTACGTGGCTGCTACGGGCTTAAGTAAGAACCAATCTCACCTACGCATCAAAACCACAACGATAGTTTGTCAAATAGACTCCGTTTTAACCTTCGCAAGGACCGGGCGTAGCCATACTTGGTTCAACTAAAGTTGGAGAGGCAGTCGCCCGCAAGCCATCTCTGTGCAAAGCACGTCGAGGGAACCGGTCTCGCGTAAGCGTACGCGTAAGGTTGGTCCGGGTCGTCTCGTCCAACAATACCGCTGAACCAAAATATGACATGCTGGTAGGCAGTATGACTTGTATCGTCCACAACTCACTTGTGTTCTATTCGTGCATATAACATCAACATCATTAACCTAGGCTCGGATGCCACTGTTGGGTTTCGTAGTAATTTCAAAAAATTTCCTACGCGCACACAGGATCATGTGATGCATAGCAACGAGAGGAGAGTGTTGTCTACGTACCCAACGCAGACCGACTGTGGAAGCAATGACACGACATAGAGGAAGTAGTCGTACGTCTTCACGATCCAACCGATCAAGCACCGAAACTACGGCACCTCCGAGTTCGAGCACACGTTCAGCTCGATGACGATCCCCGGACTCCGATCCAGCAAAGTGTCGGGGAAGAGTTTCGTCAGCACGACGGCGTGGTGACGATCTTGATGAACTACAGCAGCAGGGCTTCGCCTAAACTCCGCTACAGTATTATCGAGGAATATGGTGGCAGGGGGCACCGCACACGGCTAAGGAATCGATCACGTGGATCAACTTGTGTCAACTTGTGTGTTTAGAGGTGCCCCTGCCTCCGTATATAAAGGAGCCAAGGGGGGAGGGTGCGCCGGCCAAGAGGGAGAGGCGCAGGAGGAGTCCTACTCCTACCGGGAGTAGGACTCCCCCCCCCCAATCCTATTCCAACTAGGATTCCCAAGGGGGAAAGAGGGAGAAGGGTGGCCGGACACCTCTCCTAGTCCTAATAGGACTAGGGGAAGGGGGGAGGCGCGCAGCCCTGGTGGGCAGCCCTTTCACCTTTCCACTAAGGCCCATGATGGCCCATATGGCTCCCGGGGGGTTCCGGTAACCTCCCGGTAACCCGGTAAAATCCTGATTTCACCCGGAACACTTCCGATGTCCAAACATAGGCTTCCAATATATCAATCTTTACGTCTCGACCATTTCGAGACTCCTCGTCATGTCCGTGATCACATCCGGGACTCCGAACAACCTTCAGTACATCAAAATGCATAAACTCATAATATAACTGTCATCGTAACCTTAAGCGTGCGGACCCTACGGGTTCGAGAACAATGTAGACATGACCGAGACATGTCTCTGGTCAATAACCAATAGCGGGACCTGGATGCTCATATTGGCTCCTACATATTCTACGAAGATCTTTATCGGTCAGACCGCATAACAACATACGTTGTTCCCTTTGTCATCGGTATGTTACTTGCCCGAGATTCGATCGTCGGTATCCAATACCTAGTTCAATCTCGTTAACGGCAAGTCTCTTTACTCGTTCCGTAATACATCATCTCACAACTAACATATTAGTTGTAATGCTTGCAAGGCTTATGTGATGTGTATTACCGAGAGGGCCCAGAGATACCTCTCCGACAATCGGAGTGACAAATCCTAATCTCGAAATACGCCAACCCAACATCGACCATTGGAGACACCTGTAGTACTCCTTTATAATCACCCATTTACGTTGTGACGTTTGGTAGTACCCAAAGTGTTCCTCCGCTAAACGGGAGTTGCATAATCTCATAGTCGTAGGAACATGTATAAGTCATGAAGAAAGCAATAGCAACATACTAAACGATCAAGTGCTAAGCTAATGGAATGGGTCATGTCAATCAGATCATTCTACTAATGATGTGACCTCGTTAATCAAATAACAACTCATTGTTCATGGTTAGGAAACATAACCATCTTTGATTAACGAGCTAGTCAAGTAGAGGCATACTAGTGGCACTCTGTTTGTCTATGTATTCACACATGTATTATGTTTCCGGAAAATACAATTCTAGCATGAATAATAAACATTTATCATGATATAAGGAAATAAATAATAACTTTATTATTGCCTCTAGGGCATATTTCCTTCAACAACCCACCATGTACTCCTACATGGCCTCTCACCGCTACCTTTACCAAATCGTGTTCACACACTTAGCTCTCAACGGTAGGACATGTTCACCAAATTCCAATTCATCCCCGATGAATAAGACCTGACTCAACTCTAAGCAGTAGCAGGCATGACAAAGAAGCATGAATGAGTAGGCACAACAAGGCTCAAACAACTCCTACTCATGCTAGTGGGTTTCATCTATTTACTGTGGCAATGACAGGTCATGCAGAGGAAAGGTTCAACTACCGCAGCATGTAACAGTTGAATCGGTGTTGTCCTAATGCAGTAAAAGAGAGCAGGAGCGAGAGAGTGGGATTGTATCAGAATGAACAAGGGGTTTTTGCTTGCCTGGCACTTCTGAAGATAGAATAGCTCTTCATCGGTGTCATCGATCACGTCGTCGGAAACAACGTCTACTGAGAGGGGGCAATTATCGGCAAACAAGGAAGAATACAACCAATGCAATGCAACAATATGATGCATGATCATGACATGGCAATATGTTGTGATTTGGGCTAATGCAATAGAAAGTCATTTTAATTGAAGTGGAATTCAAAACTATATCAAATTCCAACTCCAAACCTATTATGAAATTTGCCCTAATCATGTTTCATCCTAAACAGTGAGGTTAACCTGCTCAAAAATGCATGAAAATGGTACAGATGGATTCCTTGAATTTTTCGTATAATTTTTCGTATATAAATTATTTCATTTGGAGTTACGGTTGAATTTCTATGATTTTTAGAAGTTTAAACTGTTTTCTGGAATTTCCTGGATTATTTAGAAATAAAGTAATTCCAGAAAATGCATTACTGCATCAGCACTACGTCAGCATGACGTAAGCGAGTCAATGGGGCAGCCCAGGTCAAACTGACCAGTGGGTCCCGTGTGTTAGTAGCTAAACTAGGTTTAGTTAACCCTAATCTACATTAGTTAGCGGGGCGGCCCCACCTGTCATTGAGCCAGGGGAGGTCAAACCCCTGGTCAACTGGGGCTAACGCGCCGGCGGCTCGACATCGGCTACGACAGGTGCGGCGGATGGGCTCGGGTTCGCTCCTCTAGCGCCCAAATTGATGACGAAGAGCATCTACGAGCTGCTGGCGATCCCGCGCATCCAACGGTGCAAACGGGGCGAGCTGGGGTGGCCCTAATCCTCGCCGGCGTCGAGCTCAGCGACTGTCGGACCTCGGATGTTGGCGGAAACGGCACGACGGCGCACAACAGGGCGAACCCGTGGGTGCTGCAGGTTCACAGGAGCGCGGCGAGCACGCTGGTGATGCTCGGGCGAGCGGACGAGCTCAGGAGCATGGAGCTCGTTAGCCGTGGAGGCGGCGAGCTTCGGCGGAGGTGGGGAACGGAGCTAGAGCAAAAACGCGAGCAGGAGAGGAGGGGGAGTCGGTCCATGAGCTCACTGTGGTTGCAGAACGTGTCTCAGTGGGCTCGGGGGAGGTCGGACGACGTCGGGGCATTGCCGGCGATCTCGGAGGTCGGAGTTGAAGACGACGGTGGTGGCGGCATTCCCGGGCACCTAGCGTTGCGTGACTCGGCGGAGAGAACGAGGACGTCGTCGCCGATCTTAGGGGCACGTCTAGGGGCGTAGGGGAGGCCGGTGGCTATGCGAGCGGTGGATGGCGGCGATGGCGGTTCTCGGTCTCGCTTGGGGCCGAGAGATAGAGCAGGGGAGGAGCTCCAGGGAGAGAGGGGAAAGTGATAGGGGACCGAGGAGGGTCGCGTGGCGATGCTAGAAGGGCCGAGGCGTCGCAGTGGAAGCAGGAGGTGGCCGGGCGTGCGCCGGCGCGCGGTGGCCACGCGCCTCTGTCCTTCTGTCAAAGGAGGAAGAAGACCGGGGAGCCACTGGTGGGCTAGGCGAGATCAGGAGCTGGGCCGGCTCTGCTGCAGGTGAGAAGCCTAGGTGAGTCCTTCTCTCTCTCTCTCTCTCTCTTTTATTAATTGTTATGTTTTTCTATTTTTGCTAATATGTTTTGATTCAGTTCAAAGACCAAACCATTTTCAAAATTCATGAAAATAATTGTGTGAACTAAATGGACTTATCCAAAGCTACACAACAATTTCCAAAATTATTGAACATATATTTATTATATAATAAATATATATCCAGTTCAAATAGTTATTGAATTAATTTCAAATGCCCAAAATAATATTTCTGAAACTCCAAAAATATTGGTTTGAATTTTACCTCTTGCCAATATTTTTACAGAATAACAGGAACATTTCCTTGGACTCATTTGAAAAGATTTTTAATGTTGATTATTTCTGAAGTGATTTCTGAGGGTTTCAACTAACCTCAATTCAACTTTCAGAATTTAGACATGATGCATGGATGCTCTCTTATGCAACTATTGCAAACAATTCTAGGGCTGTGACACCAGGTGTCCTCCGGCGGAGCCCGAACCCCCTCCCCCTTGTCGCTCGTCTATAAATAGAGCCCTCCCAGCCTCCTCAAGCATCATCCACTCCTCACACACACTCCACGATCTCATAGAAAGCCGTAGCTCGGCCGGGCAGGCCGCGGGCCTCCGTCCCCGAGCTCGAGCTCGCCGGCGATCCCCTCGGGTCGTCTCCGCAGCTCCAGCCCCTCCCAGGCTCGGGCCACCCTTCCAGGGCCTCCGCCGTGCCTCGGTGGTGCTGTTCCGCCCGATTGGAGCCCCTGGTGTCGCCTCTAGTCGTCGTCGTCCTCAACTCCGGCGACCTTTGCTTCCTGTCGCCGCTGTAGAGGTCATTTCCGACGCCGTCCGACCACTCCTAGCTAACCTACGGGTACGGGCAGGTGCGCCTCCGTCTCCTCTTTCGATCCCTCCCTCGAGTTCGGGCCAAGGAGCCCTCCTCGCCGGCGTGTGCTCCGGTGAAGCCGCACTGTCCTCTGCTTCCCTCTCCCCTCCCTCTCACTTGACTAGTGGGGCCCGCTAGTCAGCCACTCTGTGCGCGCGCGAAGCAGTACGAGTGGTGGCACCCACAAGGTTTACGCCTTCAACATCACCCCCCCCTCAGATATGTTTTATTTAAATTCATATTTAATTCTATCCAGAGAGCTTCAAACAGCCAAAACTTTTTAACCATAAGTCTTAATGAATTGATTCTTTTTGCATTGTGTTCTTTATGAAGAAATCTAGCAACTCACCAAAAATGAGATTTTTCTCTGCTATCTAGATTTTCTGGTGAATTTCAGAAGGGTTCTTGATGTTTTCTTTTGGTGTTTATAATTTTTTTCAGAAAGGGAAGCTTGTCTTGAGGATCACCAGGAGGATTGTGAACCTCATCTGCACTAAGGCAAGCCATAGCAACATTTTCATGGTGCCATTATAGTATTTCTGATTTTTTTTCAACTTGAATTAATGATTTAACCCATGCATTTAAATCACTAGTATATTATTTATATTCTGATTGGTTGCTTGTTTAAGTTGATATGCTCAATTTACAGAAAGTTTGAAGCTAGCTAAGTTGGTTAAGTAACTAGAAGTAATTGTTATGAAGAAGTAATATGGTTATGGATATAAGTAATTATTTTGAGTATTTTCTTGGATGAGAAAAATGATAAATTTGCTAGTAAAGATTCTGTTTAAAGTGAGGATTAATCATAACCAGGGAAGTGTTATGAGTTGTTGATGATTATGCTTAGTGTGGATATAGTTGACCTAGTTATTTCCATTGAGATATGATGCACATGTTAGTGCTGCATTTCATGGCATATTGTGACACTGGTTACATTCACTTTATGTTGAACCTGGTAATAACTCAACTTGAATATATCATTGACCGGGTCATGGTGCCACTGAACCGAGTTTTTCCAAGTGCAACCACATTTGCCTTTATGGGAAGGCCTTTATTCGGTCTGTTGTCATGCCTCTGGTTGGTGCCTCCAACGAGGGAAGGTTATGGGTGTGCGGTACCCTGGCCCGGTGAGCAGACATAACCTTGTGTGCCCGTTGTTGATGTTATTGTACCTTGTCCCCGTTTGGGACCGTTTATGTTTTACCACGACGGTGGCCGTTGGTGTTTTGGTAGACACAGGGCCACCCAGGACTAGCCCAGTGGGGAGTGAGTCGGAGTGGCCGAGAGAGTGTCATGGCAATGGAGGGGTTTTGTCGGAATGTCGTTGGTCCACCCGAATGTGAGTGTGAGGCCATGGGTTCCGTGGTATGGCTACAGTGCGCTACCTATACAGAGTGTATTAAATCCATCGATAGCCGAGTCCACGGTTACGGACATGCTCGAAAGTAGGTCACACCATGGGTCAATGTTTAAATAAATTTTGCACACCAAGTTATGAACGTCGCACTATTGAGAAGATGATGGTGGGTAAACCATCTTGGTGTTGGAGGCCAAGTGTTGGTCATGGTTGTGATCGCCGGAAAGATCACCGGTTGAGACCAAGTGTTGGTCATGGTTGTGATCGCCAGAAAGATCACCGTTTGAGACCAAGTGTTGGTCATGGTTGTGATCACCGGAAAGATCAGCGTTTGAGACGAAGTGTTGGTCATGGTTGTGATCGCCAGAAAGACCACCATTGGTAAGGAAGTCCGAGGGAAATTTTATCACGAGATCATGATCACAGCATGTATGATCTGTCGTCGCATTGCTAATTGGTTAAGTATCATGATATTGTTTGTCATTATGTTTATGTTTGTTGTGAGCTTGCAAGTACATTCAATGTACTGACCTGGCGTGTTATGCCAGCTTTCAAGAAAGTCTCGTTGGAAAGAAGTGTTGTCCGAGTCTAGATCGTGTCCACATCGGTGTCCCTGTGCTATGGAGTTTTGCTATGACGTTGTTCCGCTGCCACGTAGTTGTTCTGATCGAGGCCCATTTATGTTCACTAAATAATGTACATATTGTTCAGACGCACCATGTGTGCCGCTTGGCCTCGCTACCTGTTGTAATATAAACTATGATCCCCTAGCATCAATAAAGCGGTTGTTTTCTGTACCAAGATGTTGTGTGTTGCCAGAAGACATGGTCTCTGGGCTGACAATGCATGGTAAACCGGTTGCTCTGAGCCAGGGTGCCACACCGCTTGGTATAAGAGCCGCGCTGACTATAGGCCATGCTAGACGACGACGTGTTAACCGGACGTTAGTTACGAGTTTAAGTTGAGTGCCGATAGCATTTGTAGCTGGTTGTTGCATTGTATGCACTCATTGTAATTTTTATGCTAACCTGCTAATGGTTGTGAGTGTAGATGGCTCCAGTACCGTATCCGTGCCAGTTGCAGCTGATGTCGTACACGTCGCTGCATCTCCTTCGTAACGTGTGGCGTCGGCTGTACCCCCTCGGTGATGACCTAGTCTATCATGTGTACCGGGAGCGTCTAGTAGACTCAGTATATGAGTATCACCCAGTGGTTACTCTGCGCATCAGTTCCGATTCTAGCACTTACACTCGTACCTCCCAGAGCGGCTTTGCTTCTACCGCTTCTCAGGCTGTCCAGTTTGCTGCATTCGAGGTCCTTGTCGAGCTTCGTTATAACGAGGTCCAGATGCAGAACCACCCAGGTTTCTACTACTATCCCTCTCTGCACGAAAATTGTCGTGTCCGTTTCCCTATCATTGATCCGGAGTCTGATAGTGTTGCTAGCCACCTTTCCCGTTATATCACTGCTAGCTATCTTATGATCCACGAGCTGGCTCGAGAGCTGACTCGTGCTCGTACTGCTTTAGCCTCTACTAGATCTGTCACCGCTACATCCTCTATGGGATTTACTCCTTATATTCCAGCCAGTTCTAGTTCTCCTACTTCACCGGTTACTCCTCCGAGTAGCTCGGGCACCTTGACTGTGAATCCTCTCAGTGCTCCTTCTGAGTGGGTTTCACTTTTCACTACTCCTGGAGCCCCGATGCTTCACCCTGCACCTGCCCTGGAGGGAGAGCCCTTGAGGCAGCGTCGTCGTGTTACCTTTAACCCGGAGGTTTCAGTTAACCTCATCAGTTCAGGATCCGAATCCGCTTCAGGAGAGGACCCCGCAGCACCAGCAGAGCAGTAGAGCTTCTGAGTATCCGCAGTTGTCAGGATGATGTACGGGTGTAGTTGTATGAGTCATGGTGTTCCGTTTCATGTATGAGAGTAGTTGAACCTGGCATGATGTTTATCTTTCATGTATGAGTCTATGTATAATTATGTTGGAACTCTATTTTATTCGCATATTTTTTCTTCATTATTTTGTTTTCTCTCGGGATTTGTTGCTTGCTTTTTGCCCAATTTATTTTTGGATGTTTCTCATCTCGGTTGCATTATCTTGGGAAAAATCCACAATAGGATGACGCGAGGAGGCAGCAGTAGCGACGCTCATGAGGATACTCCTGTTCGTCGATCCGCATGACAACCAGGACACTCCCCCGAGTCGTACGTTCCACCACTGCCAAATCCGCCATCCATCGAGCAAACTCTACGTATGTTTGAGGAAAGAAGGAATAATGATCTGATTGAAATATTAAGGAGTGTGCAAGCTGTGGTTGGACAAAATGCAAATTAGAACGATCATCACTCCAACCTGTCAGACTTTCAGAGAACCAAGCCTCCCAGTTTCAGTCAGGTTATTTATCCCTTGGATGCAGAAGATTGGTTGCAAACCATTGAGAGGAAGCTCGAGATTGCTCGTACTGAAGAAGATGATAAAGTTCCATTTGCAACCCATTATCTTGAAGGCACTGCTGCCATATGGTGGGAAAACGCAAAAGCCATGTGGCCTGCTGATGAAGAAATCACCTGGGCAAAATTCAAGGATCGGTTCTGGAAATATCATATTCCTACTGGAATTATGAAGGTTAAGCAGCATGAATTTCTCGCGCTCCTTCAAGGAAATCAGTCTGTGGGTGAATATTTGTAAAAGTTCAATCATTTGGCCCGTTACTCCCTTTATGAGGTGGCCACCAAAGAGAGAAAGATTGACAGATTTCTTGGGGGATTAAACCCGCAACTCCGATGTACCCTCAGTATGTTTGATTTCCCAGCTTTCCAAACTCTGGTAAGCAAGGCTTTCATTGCTGAAAGGGAGCACAAGCTCGTATCAGACAACAGGCCTGCCAATAACGAAGTGCAAGTTTGAGCCAAGGAAGGAAGGGCAGCCAGTGCAAAAGGCTCGTCCCTGGCAGCATACTCAGGTGGAATACAAGCCCAATTGGCAACAGAATGTTAACAAGACCACCACACAAGTCAAGAATGTCGTGACCAACCCAGTGCGAGAGGAGTACCAGCGCAACAATTCTTGCTTCAGTTGTGGGCAAACCGGACATTATGCCAGATAGTGTCCCAAGAACAGCAAGGCAAGTGCCCTAATCAGGCCACAAGTCAAATTTATGGAAACATGCCCTACCCAGCAAAACATCACTGGGCAAGTTCATCACCTCTCCATAGATGAAGCCCAAGAGAACCCCGAAGTCGTCATTGGTATGTTTTATGTTAATAACATATGTGCCGTAATTTTATTTGACTCTGGGGCTTCCCGCTCTTTTATTTCACGGAGTTTTGTTGCCCAAAACAAATTTCCTTGTTCGCTATTGGGCAAGAATAAGCTGGTACAAACCCCGAGATCCTTAATCAGGAGCAATCTGGTATGCCGTAATCTGGAAATCAATATCAACGAAGCCCGTTTTCCATCTTCCTTGATAATCATGGAGTCTGTAAAGTTGGATGTTATCTTGGGTATGAATTGGTTGACCCAATATCAAGTATGCATAAACTGCGCGACCCGAGAAGTCACTTTGACCAGTCAAGAGGGAGAGACTACCAAATTCTATGCTCGTAGAAGCATACCCAAGAAAGAAATGGTTTTCACCGCTATGGCTGGTGAGTTGGAATTAATTCCTGTGGTCAGTGAGTTTCCTGATGTGTTTCCAGACGAACTGCCAGCCATGCCACCCGATCGAGAGCTTGAGTTTGCAATAGATCTTGTGCCCCGAACTGCACCATTATACAAGAAGTATTACCGTATGCCCTCATCAGAAATAGTGGAGCTAAAGAAACAACTTGATGAAATGCTCCTGAAAGGGTATATCCATCCCAGCTCTTCACCATGGGGATCACCTGCTATCTTCGTGGATAAGAAGGATGGCAACCTCCGCATGTGTGTGGATTACCGTCAGCTGAATGATGTCACCATCAAAAATAAATATCCACTGCCCCGGATTGATGACTTATTTGATCAGCTTAGTGGGGCCAAGGTATTCTCCAAGATTGATTTAAGGACAGGATATCATCAACTGAAGATTAAAAAGGAAGGTATTCCTAAGACCGCATTCACTACTCGGTACGGTCTTTATGAATATACAGTTATGTCCTTTGGTCTCACCAATGCCCCTGCCTTCTTCATGCATATGATGAACAAAGTATTCATGGACTTCCTCGATAAATTCATGGTAGTCTTTATCGATGACATACTTATATACTCAAAAAGTGAAGAAAGAGCACAAAGAACACCTCCGAGCAGTGCTACGACGCCTCCGCGACCATCAGCTATACGCCAAATTTAGTAAATGCAAGTTTTAGCTCAAGCAAGTTGGATTTCTCAGACATGTGCTATCCGCTGAAGGTATAGCCGTGGACCCGAGCAAAGTAAAGGATGTGCTCGATTGGTTGCCACCCACGACCGTATCACAGATTCGGAGTTTTCTTGGATTAGCTGGATATTACCGTTGTTTCATTGAAGAGCTTTCCAAGATTTCCAAACCCATGACGGAGCTGATCAAGAAGGATAACAAGTTTGAATGGACTAAGGACTGCGAGAAAAGTTTCAATTAGCTAAAGACACGGCTGACGACCTCACCTGTGTTGACTCTTCCAGATATCTACCGCAGCTTTGATGTGTACTGTGACGCCTCCAGGCAAGGACTTGGATGTGTACTTATGCAAGACGACAAGGTGGTAGCATATGCATCGCGACAGCTACGACCCCGTGAGGGAAATTATCCTACTCATGACCTGGAATTGGCCGCGGTGGTTCATGCTCTAAAAATTTGGAGACACTACCTCATCGGGAAGAGTTGCCAAATTTTTACCGACCACAAAAGTCTCAAGTATATATTTACTCAGCCAGATTTAAATCTCCGTCAATGAAGGTGGCTTGAGTTAGTCAAGGATTATGATCTTGAAATAAATTACCACCCGGGTAAGGCCAACGTGGTTGCCGATGCACTCAGTCGAAAGCCTGTCAGCCTGAATGTCATACTGAAATCCATGCCTCCTGAACTTCAAGAAGAGATTGCTCAGCTCAACCTAGTCATAGTTGATGCTGGTCTTGCTAATATTTTGGAAATTGCGCCTACACTGGAGGAAGAGATCCGCAAGGCCCAGCTAGCTAACACCGTCCTACAGAAATGTGCCAAGCGTATGATAGCAGGATAGACTTCAGATTTTTCTAAGGATCAACTGGTAACCTCCGATTCTGTGGAAGGATTTGTGTACCCTGTCAGGCGGATTTAAAGAGGAAAATCCTGACGGAAGCACACGAATCTTCATATTCTATTCACCCTGGAGGTACTAAATTGTATGAAGACCTTAGACAAATATTTTGGTGGGATGGAATGAAGAAAGACATTACCTATTTTGTGGCCTGTTGCGACATATGCAACAAGGTGAAGGCAGAGCATCAGAAGCCAGCCGGACTTCTCCAACCACTACCAGTTTCACAATGGAAATGGGATGATGTCTGCATGGATTTTGTCACCGGGCTACCTAAGACTCAGCGAGGCAATGATGCAATATGGGTCATAGTAGACACCTTAACCAAGGTAGCTCACTTTATCCCGATCAGAACCACACATCGAGCAGATCAACTTGCACAACTGTATGTATCCAGGATAGTTAGTCTGCATGGAGTACCCCGAACAATCACTTCTGACCGGGGGTCACTTTTTACCTCCGCTTTCTGGTCACATCTCCATCAAGCCTTGGGGACAGCGCTAAAATATAGTACCGCTTATCATCCTCAGACCGATGGACAGACTGAGCGGGTAAACCAAATACTCAAAGATATACTACGAGACTATGCTTTGGCCCAAGGATCTAAATGGGAAGACTGCCTACCATATGTCGAGTTCTCATACAACAACAGCTTCCAAACCAGTCTAAAGATGTCACCATTTGAGGCTTTGTATGGCCGTAAGTGCCGCACTCCATTGAATTGGTCCCAAACTGGAAATAGCCGTATTTTCAGAACAGATCTCAAGATGGAAGCTGAGAAGCAAGTCAAGGAAATCCGAGACATATTGCAATTGGCCAAATCGCGACAAAAGAGTTATTATGATGCAAAGCACCGACAGATCCGTTTTGAACCCAAAGAACACGTATACTTCTGAGTCACTGCTATGAAAGGAGTCAAGAGATCCCAGACTCGTGGAAAGTTGGCACCCAGATTTATTGGTCCATTTCCAGTTATGTCCAGAGTGGGTACTGTTGCATATCAATTGGAACTACACCCGAATTGTCGGAAGTTCACAATGTGTTTCATGTTTCACGGTTGATGCTATGCATATCGCCGCCTGAGAAAAAGGCTGCTATGACTGAAATAGAGTTGGCAAAGTATTTAACATATGAAGAGAGACCGGTCAAAATTTTGGATCAGATGGAAAGGGTCACTCGTAGTAAAGCAAGGAAGTTTTACAAAGTTCAGTGGGAGCATCACACAAAGGCAGAATCGACTTGGGAACGAGAAGAATTTCTAAAGGCACAATATGCCGAATGGTTTTCCCAAGCAACCGAATCTCAAGGACGAGATTCATCCTAAGTGGGGGAGGTTTGTGACAGTATGGTTTGTGCCCTCTTCCCTTTGCCTGATTTTCAGATGGCTTGCTTTTGAAATTTGAAGTTTTGAATCTTTTTAGATGGACTTAAACACTTGGGTACCCCTTGACTTTCACCCAAGTGTCTCATTTCCCGCTCTAACTATCATTTCCTCTCTGGTTCACCTCAACATAATATTTTGAATATTTTTCTTAAAGGAAAATATGCATTTCCCTCTATAAAACCCTAGCTAGCTCATTGTGCTCCAAAGCAACCCCAATTTTTCTTGCCCACAAAAATATGAGAAAATTCCCAAATATTCTTTGAACCCTAGGGCACCTTCCTGAGCAAAAATATTTCATCACTTTTTGGAATATTTTTGCTACAAAAAATGTTTTCTGTTCTGGACAAAAATGGGGGTTTCTACAGCAACTACCATTTTACTTGCTCTATCGTGGCTGATTTTTCTTATGCATCATCACCTTAGTAGATGATTGCTAACCTCCAAATCCCAGCTCCCAATTCTCAGTAGTTTGACCACAGTAAGTTCTCAAAGTTACTGACCAGAAACTTACCAGGGAGTTGAAATCCATTCTACTGTGTCTGAGATCAAACCAAAGTGTTGTAACCTCTCAATCTACCATGAACTACACGCTAGACATGAAGTTTGGGCTTAGGTCGGCCTGAGGTCAGAGTTCACGCGGTGACCACGCGTGTGCACGATGCCAACCCGCATGTCGCCGCACTCTGAGTGCCTCCGAGCGCTCTTTTGCGCGCGTGCTCGCTTCCCCGACTGCCAAACCTTGCCAAACTTCGACACGATCATCGTCCCGACCCTCTTAACTCCCTCCTGGCGCTCGGCGCCGCCGAGCTCGCCGTAGCGAGCATGGGCACGGTCCTGCCAACGCAAGAGTGCGATGCGCACTGTGTTCGTTGCCACCCTCTCGCCCATGTGCTCGTCTTCGCTCGCGCACAGTTCTCGCGTGAGCTG
>NC_041388.1:472948416-473090792 GCF_002162155.2 Triticum dicoccoides | reverse complement strand
TAGAGCCCTCCCCAACCTCCTCAAGCATAATCCACTCTTCACACACACTCCACGATCTCGTAGAAAGCCGTAGCCCGGTCGGGCAGGCCGCGGGCCTCCGTCCCCGAGCTCGAGCTCGCCGGTGATCCCCTCGGGTCGTCTCCGCAGCTCCAGCCCCTCCCAGGCTCGGGCCACCCTTCTAGGGCCTCCACCGTGCCTCGGTGGTGCCGTTCCGCCCGGTTGGAGCCCCTGGTGTCGCCTCTAGTCGCCGTCGTCCTCAACTCCGGCGACCTCTGCTTCCTGTCGCCACTCGAGAGGTCGTTTCCGACGCCATCAGATGACCCCTAGCTAACCTACGGGTACGGGCAGGTGCGCCTCCGTCTCCTCTTTCGAGCCCTCCCTCTAGTTCGGGCTAAGGAGCCCTCCTCGCCGGCGTGTGCTCCGGTGAAGCCGCGCCGTCCTCTATTTCCCTCTCCCCCTCCCTCTCAGCTAACTAGCGGGGCCCGCTAGTCAGCCACTCTGTACGCGCGCGAAGCGGTACGAGTGGTGGCGCCCGCAAGGTTTACGCCTTCGACGTCACCCCCCCAGATCTGTTTTATTTAAATTCAAATTTAATTCAAACCTTTTAACCATAAGTCCTAATGAATTGATTCTTTTTGTTTTGTGTTCTTTATGAAGAAATCTAGCAGCTCACCAAAAATGAGATTTTTCTCTGCTGTCTAGATTTTCTGGTGAATTTCAGAAGGATTCTTGATGTTTTCTTTTGGTGTTTATAATTGTTTCAGAAAGGGAAGCTTGTCTTGAGGATCACCAGGAGGATTGTGAACCTCATCTGCACGAAGGCAAGCCACGGCAACATTTTCATGGTGCCATTACAGTATTTGTGTTTTTTTCAACTTGAATTAATGATTTAACCCATGCATTTAAATCACTAGTATATTATTTATATTCCGATTGGTTGCTTGTTTAAGTTGGTATGCTCAGTTTACAGAAAGTTTGAAGCTAAATAAGTTGGTTAAGTAACTAGAAGTAATTGTTATGAAGAAGTAATATGGTTATGGATATAAGTAATTATTTTGAGTATTTTCTTGGATGAGAAAAATGATAAATTTGCTAGTAAAGATTCTGTTTAAAGTGAGGATTAATCATAACCAGGGAAGTGTTATGAGTTGTTGATGATTATGCTTAGTGTGGATATAGTTGACCCAGTTATTTCCATTGAGATATGATGCACCTGTTAGTGCTGCATTTCATGGCATATTATGACACCGGTTACATTCACTTTTAAGTTGAACTGATGAGGACATCAATACCATTGTTACACCCACAGCCCCTACTGCTACATATACGGGACCAATTACTAGAGCTCGCGCATGCCAATTAAATTATCAGGTACTTTCGTTTCTTGGTAATGATTCTAATGTTCATGAGAATATGATGCTGCCTAAATTGGATACATTTGTTTTGATTACAAATGAAGGGCCTAGCTTGGAGAAGGATGAACATTGGAGCAAGAACAAGCATGGAGATGATGTCATGCGCAAGGGGAACAAGAACGGAGTTACAAGTGATGATTTCAGGACTTTGAAGCCACCATAATGGGTGCATGAAGCCTTGGACGAAATATACAAGATGCCACTTTATAAATTTCGTCGCGAGGCTATTATAGGTGCTGCGTCACCTTTTTATTGGGCCAGGCCCATGTAATTTCGAAATACATAGGTATAGGCTATTTTTAGAGTCCGTATGTGTGGGGAAACAAGAGATAGGGTTGATTTCGGACCCCTCCACCAAGGGCCACGAAATTCCCCCTCTCGTCCTCCATATATACAGCCCTTAGGGCACCGTTTAGACTTTGGGTTTCGTTTAGATTAAAGTTCGCCATAGCTGCAACTTCACGTACTTCGTTCGTGTTCAACGACCAGACAAAGGCGTCACAGAACCCCACCTTGATCAATAAAGCTTTCATCTTATATTCGCAATATCCAGATTGCAATCTCAGTTTCTTGCTTGTTCTTCGTTTGCTTGCAGGAAACAGACCCTCGTGGTCAGGTTGATCGTGCTCCGGCGTGGTCAATAATCTCTCGGAGTTGGTTTAGCGATTGCTAAGGCGCGACGTCCTCGCACGTTCGTAGTCAGATCGTCAAAGTCGACTGCCACCAAAGCGATATCCATCATCTCATCGAAAGACGGGACACCTTTGCCTCTATCAAGTGGTATCAGATTTCCAGGTTGCTCGGTGAGATTTTACAGTTTTTCGTAGTTTAGATCGAGTCTGTTCTTCATACCTATAGTCCACGAAAAAGCCAAAAAAAATTAGGGTTAGTTCATCCCATCCGAACAAATCTGAGCCTTGCATAATCTTTTCTGTATTTGCTTTGTTTAATTTGCGGTTGCATCGTCGTGTCCAGTTGCTGGTCTTAGCGTCTAGTCTTTTAGAGTTTCGAGTTCTGTTCACAGGTTGTGACGTCGCCGCTGGCATATATCACCACCGCATCATCATCGTCGCTGTTGCCATATACCACCACCACATATTCACCGCCAATCCGAACCCATATACGCCACCACATATTCGCCGCCATCACGCCAATCCGAGTTCACCTGCAACATATATCCGCCACCTGTCCGTGTTCCACCAGATTCATCTCCGCCACCAGTCCGAGTTCCACCAGATTCATCTCCGCCACCAGTCCTAGTCCGAGTCTAGTAATTGTTGCATTGTTCTCGATTTCCAGATCACGCGATACTCCGAGTCGTGACAGAGAAGGACTCCCCAACTTCCGAGCCATCCGCAGAAGAAAAATAGTTCCAATTTCAAAAAAAAAACCTAAGTCTGGAAAATTCTGGCTAGGCAGTTTTTAGACCATTTGTAGACTTTTTCGAAAAAATTTGTTGCGGAGCAAAAAAAAAGAGGAAAAAAAAGTGCAAAAAAAAGAGAAAAAAAATTCAGAGTGTGCTCCTCCCTTGTTTACGTGTCGCGCCGTGATTTTGTTGGTGTTCTAGGCTCGCATCTCTAGCACAGTCTAGCCTAGGACCAGCACAGTACCGTCGTTGAGCATTTATTCAACTTTGCATCTCTGAATTGATTATTGCTGACCCTTTTTGCTACCATATTATAAGCCTTCCCAGCTCCACATACATCTATGTCGTGCGTTTGACTCTCCCTGGTAATCGCTCTATCCAAGCTTTGAGAGTTTTGACTACAACGGTTGCCGATCATCGCCTGCTGCTGGGTAAGAACTGGTAAGAATTTGAGTTTTGCTTGATGGGTTTGTGACACCCACCACCACCACTTGTTCGTAGTCTGTAGGATCATATTCTTGTGTGTTTCTATTGCTGCTAACCATGCCAGGATCACAAGCCGACGAGATTGACTGGGAGAATTTATCGAACAAGGAGCTTCATGATAAGTTTCAGCAAATGATGACTGAACAGGTGCAAGATGTGCTGAACAATTTTGAAGAGACCATCAAAGATCAATATGTGCATGATGCTGATTTTAAAGATGTAATGCAGAATTGTAAAGAAGGAAGAATGTGGAACAAGTTCGTCGTTAACGATGGATTTGTGTTTCGTGCTAACAAGCTATGCATTCCAGCTAGCTCCGTTCGTCTTTTGTTGTTGCAGGAGGCGCATGGAGGAGGATTAATGGGACACTTCGGCGTGAAGAAGATGAAGGACGTACTTGCTACACATTTCTTTTGGCCAAAGATGAGACGGGATGTTGAGCGTTTTATTGCTCGATGCACTACATGTCAAAAAGCTAAGTCACGACTCAATCCTCATGGTTTATATATGCCTTTGCCTGTACCTAGTGTTCCTTGGGAGGATATATCTATGGACTTTGTTTTAGGTTTACCTCGAACAAAGAAGGGGAGGGATAGCATATTTGTTGTCGTGGATAGATTCTCGAAAATGGCACACTTTATACCATGTCATAAAAGCGATGATGCTGTTAATGTTGCTGATTTGTTCTTTCGTGAAATTATTCGCTTGCATGGTGTGCCAAATACTATTGTTTCAGATCGTGATACTAAATTTCTTAGCCACTTTTGGAGATGTTTATGGGCTAAGTTGGGGATTAAACTGCCTTTTAGTACTACTTGTCACCCCCAAACTGATGGACAAACTGAAGTAGTCAATAGAACGTTGTCTACTATGCTTAGGGCTGTTTTGAAGAATAATAAGAAAATGTGGGAGGAATGCTTGCCTCATATTGAATTTGCTTATAATCGTTCATTGCATTCTACTACTAAGATGTGCCCTTTTGAAGTTGTGTATGGTTTCCTACCTCGTGCACCTATTGATTTGTTGCCTCTTCCATCTTCGGAGAAGGTTAATTTTGATGCTAAACAACGTGCTGAATTGATTTTAAAAATGCATGAGTTAACTAAGGAAAACATTGAGCGCATGAATGCTAAATATAAACTTGCTGGAGATAAGGGTAGAAAACATGTTGTGTTTGCACCTGGAGATCTTGTTTGGTTACATTTGCGTAAGGATAGATTTCCTGATTTGCGCAAATCAAAGCTAATGCCACGTGTTGATGGTCCCTTTAAGGTGTTAGAGAAAATAAATGATAATGCATATAAACTTGAGCTGCCTGCAGATTTTGGGGTTAGTCCCACTTTTAACATTGCAGATTTGAAGCCTTATTTGGGTGAGGAAGATGAGTTTCCGTCGAGGACGACTTCATTTCAAGAAGGGGAGGATGATGAGGACATCAATACCATTGTTACACCCACAGCCCCTACTGCTACATATACGGGACCAATTACTAGAGCTCGCGCACGCCAATTAAATTATCAGGTACTTTCGTTTCTTGGTAATGATTCTAATGTTCATGAGAACATGATGCTGCCTAAATTGGATATATTTGTTTTGCTTACAAATGAAGGGCCTAGCTTGGAGAAGGATGAACATTGGAGCAAGAACAAGCATGGAGATGATGCCATGCGCAAGGGGAACAAGAACGGAGTTACAAGTGATGATTTCAGGACTTTGAAGCCACCATAATGGGTGCATGAAGCCTTGGAAGAAATATATAAGATGCCACTTCATAAATTTCGTCCCGAGGCTATTATAGGTGTTGTGTCACCTTTTTATTGGGCCAGGCCCATGTAATTTCGAAATACATAGGTATAGGCTATTTTTAGAGTCTGTATGTGTGGGGAAACAAGAGATAGGGTTGATTTCGGACCCCTCCACCAAGGGCCACGAAATTCCCCCTCTCTTCCTCCATATATGCAGCCCTTAGGGCACCGTTTAGACTTTGGGTTTTGTTTAGATTAAAGTTCGCCATAGCTGCAACTTCACGTACTTCGTTTGTGTTCAACGACCAGACAAAGGCGTCACAGAACCCCACCTTGATCAATAAAGCTTTCATCTTATATTCGCAATATCCAGATTGCAATCTCAGTTTCTTGCTTGTTCTTCGTTTGCTTGCAGGAAACAGACCCTCGTGGTCAGGTTGATCGTGCTCCGGCGTGGTCAATAACCTCTCGGAGTTGGTTTAGCGATTGCTAAGGCGCGACGTCCTCGCACGTTCGTAGTCGGATCGTCAAAGTCGACTGCCACCAAAGCGATATCCATCATCTCATCGAAAGACGGGACACCTTTGCCTCTATCATGAACCTGATAATAACTCAACTTGAATATATCGTTGACCGGGTCATGGTGCCACTGAATCGAGTTTTACCCAGTGCAAGCACATTTGCCTTTATGGGAAGGCCTTTATTCGGTCTGTTGTCATGCCTCTACTCAGTGCCTCCAACGAGGGAAGGTTATGGGCATGCGGTATCCTAGCCCGGTAAGCAGACATAACCTTGTGTGCCCGCTCTTGATGTTATGGTACCTTGTCCCCATTTGGGACCATTTATGTTTTGCCACGACAGTGGTCGTTGGTGTCTTTGGTAGACACGGGGCCACCCAGGACTAGCCCAGTGGGGAGTGAGTCGAAGTGACCGAGAGAGTGTCATTGCAATGGAGGGGTTTCGTTGGAATGCCATTGGTCGACCAGAATGTGAGTGCGAGGCCATGGGTTCCGTGGTGTGGGCATAGTGCGCTACCTCTGCAAAGTGTATTAAATCTATCGATAGCCGAGTCCACGGTTACGGACACGCTCGAAAGTTGGTCACACCATGGGTCAACGTTTAAACAAATTTTGGACACTAAGTTATGAATGTCGCACTGTTGATAAGATGATGGTGGGTAAACCATCTTAATGTTGGAGGCAAGTGTTGGTCATGGTTGTGATCGCCGGAAAGATCACCGTTTGAGACCAAGTGTTGGTCATGGTTGTGATCGCCGGAAAGATCACCGTTTGAGACCAAGTGTTGGTCATGGTTGTCATCGCCGAAAAGATCACCGTTCGTAAGCAAGTCCGAGGGAAATTTTATCATGAGATCATGATCACAGCATGTATGATATGTTATTGCATTGCTAATTGTTTAAGTATCATGATATTGTTTGTCATTATGTTTATGTTTGGTGTGAGCTTGCAAGTACATTCAATGTACTGACCTGGCGTGTCATGCCAGCTTTCAGGAAAGTCTCGTTGGAAAGGAGTGTTGTTCGAGTCTAGATCGTGTCCACATCGGTGTCCCTGTGCTATGGAATTCCGCTATGACGTTGTTCCGCTGCCATGTACTTGTTCTGATCGAGGCCCCTTTATGTTTACTAAATAACGTACATATTGTTCAGCCGCACCGTGTGTGCCACTTGGCCTCGCCACCTGTTGTAATATAAACTATGATCCGCTAGCATCAATAAAGCGGTTATTTTCTGTACCAAGATGTTGTGTGTTGCCAGAAGACATGGTCTCTGGGCTGGCAATGCATGGTAAACCGGTTGCTCTGAGCCGGGGTGCCACATCCACCACTAGAACTCATACATTCAGATCTATGTGAAATGAATGGTGTTTTGACAAAAGGTGGAAAGAAATATTTCATGACGTTAATTGACGACTCCACTAGATACTGCCATGTGTATCTTCTGAAATCTAAGGATGAGGCTTTGAACTTTTTCAAGATCTATAAAGCTGAAGTGGAAAACCAACTTGATCGGAAAATCAAGAGGCTTAGGTCCGACCGTGGTGGAGAGTATTTTTCCAATGAATTTGATGCTTTTTGTGCGGAACATGGTATAATCCATGAGAGGACGCCTCCCTATTCACCTCAGTCAAATGGGGTAGCCGAAAGAAAGAACCGTACTCTAACTGATTTGGTTAGCGCCATGTTACACACATCGGGTCCCTCCAAGGCATGGTGGGGGAGGCTATATTGACCGCATGTCATGTCCTAAAGCGAGTTCCCACAAAGAATAAAGAGATAACTCCATTCGAGGAGTGGGAGAAGAAAAGATTAAAACTCTCTTATCTATGAACCTAGGGTTGTTTGGCGAAAGTCAATGTGCCAATTCCAAAGAAGCGTAAGCTTGGACCAAAGACTGTGGATTGTGTTTTCCTGGGATATGCTTTTCATAGCATTGGTTATAGATTCTTGGTTGTAAAATCTGAGGTATCTGACATGCATGTCGGTACGACCATGGAGTCGAATGATGTGACTTTCTTTGAAGATATCTTTCCCATGAAGGATATGGCTACCTCATCTAATCAGGAGATGCCTAGTTCATCGAATCAGGAACCAGTTACAATTACAGAACCTGCCATTTCGATGGAACACTTTGAAAATCCTGTGGAGGAGAATAATGAAGTTCCTATTAGGAGCAAGAGACAGAGGACTGCAGAGTCCTTTGGTGATGATTTTCTTGTGTATCTCATAGATGACACTCCCAGTTCTATTTCAGAGGCTTATGCATCTGAAGATGCTGACTACTGGAAGGAAGCGGTTCATAGTGAGATGGATTCCATCTTGGCGAATGAAACTTGGGAGATAATTGATCATCCTTATGGGTGCAATCCTATAGGATGTAAATGGGTATTCAAGAAGAAGCTTAGGCCTAATGGTACTATTGAAAAGTACAAGGCTCGGCTCGTGGCTAAGGGTTATACCCAAAAGGAAGGTGAAGACTTCTTTGATACTTACTCACCTGTGGCTCGACTGACCACTATTCGAGTTCTACTTTTACTAGCTGCCTCACATGGTCTTCTCGTTCATCAAATGGATGTTAAGACTGCTTTCCTAAATGGAGAGTTGGGCGAGGAAATTTATATGGAACAACCAGATGGGTTTGTACTAGATGGTCAGGAAGGGAAAGTGTGCAAGTTGCTGAAGTCTTTGTATGGACTAAAGCACGCACCCAAACAGTGGCATGAGAAGTTTGAAAGAACTTTAACAACTGTAGGCTTTGTTGTAAACGAAGCTGACAAATGTGTGTACTATCGCCATGGTGGGGGGTGGGAGTTATCCTTTGCTTGTATGTTGATGACATACTGATTTTCAGAACAAATCTGAATGTTATTAAGGAGATCAAGGATTTCCTATCTCGTTGTTTTGAGATGAAGGATTTAGGAGTGGCTGGTGTCATTCTAAACATCAAGTTGTTGAGAGACGATGATGGTGGGATTACATTGCTTCAATCTCACTATGTGGAAAAGATCTTGAGTCGCTTTGGCTATAGTGACTGCAAGCCTTCTCCAACACCATATGATGCTAGCATGCTGCTTCAAAAGAATCGAAGAATTGGTAGAGATCAATTAAAATATTCTCAGATTATTGGCTCGCTTATGTACTTAGCCAGTGCTACAAGACCTGACATCTCTTTTGCTGTTAGCAAACTGAGTCAGTTTGTCCAAAAACCAGGAGATGTGCATTGGAAAGCTCTAGAGAGTTTTGTGTTATTTGAAAGGCACTGCTAATTATGGAATTCACTACACTGGGCATCCAAAGGTGCTTGAAGGGTATAGTGACTCAAACTGGAACTCAGATGCTGATGAGATAAAGGCCATGAGCGGATATGTATTGACTCATGGAGGTGGCGCTATTTCTTGGAAGTCTTGCAAGTAGACCATCTTAACGAGGTCAACAATGGAAGTAGAACTCACAGCTCTAGATACAGCTACAGTCGAAGCTGATTGGCTTTGTCGGCTCTTGAATGATTTGTCGGTTGTTGATAAACCTGTATCAGATATCCTTATGAACTGCGGCAATCAAACTGTGATCACGAAAGTGAGCAGCTCAAAGGAAACATGAATTCATCAAGACACGTTCAGAGAAGGTTAAAGTCTGTCGGGAAAATGAGAAACTCCGCGAAGTTATTGCATTGGATTATATCCAAACGTCTAAAAATCTGGCAGATCCTTTTACTAAGGGTCTATCACGTAATGTGATAGATAATGCATCGAGGGAGATGGGTATGAGACCCACAATATGAGTTGTTCACAGTGGTAACCTATTCTTTGTGATCAGAGATCCCGTGAATTAGATGTGGAAGACAAGCTGTTCATCAACTGAGAGGAGAGTATCCTTACTATTAACAATACCACTCCATGAAGACGCAATACTCTCCTAAATCTACATGGTAGGTTGATGTATATCTTAATGTGTTCTAAGTGGCTCATTTAAGCAGAGATGTTGTCCTGCAGAATATCTTTTGAAGAACACGCCTATATGAGTCTGATTGTCAAACGTCGCAATCTATGAGAGTAGGGTTCTCTCTAGTAAACTCATGAAAGGTCTCGGAGTATGAGGCATAAGCTCCATCCGCGGGGAAGACCCACGGTAGCCTACTATCGGTCAAGGCTTTGTGTGAAGCTAGATTCCCAGAAAACTTGTAGTTCAAGGCCTAGTCCAGTGTTCAAGTTGCTTACTAGTGTACCATAGAGTTCTAGGTGGAAGTTCAACTTAACAGTCTCCACTGCAGTACCAGTATATAAAACAGTTTTTTGGAACTAAAGGCAAATTATATGTGGCTCTAGGATCTGGTGGGGGGTTGCTGGAATTTTATCTATTTATGGGCTAGCCCAATAACAATTTCAGACATTCCTAATAAATCCTAGAGGCCCACTTAGCCCATTCGTGCAAGCCAAGGGGCACTTCTAAAGTTTAGTCCCACATTGCTAGTTTAGAGGGAGTTGGACCTCTTTATAAGGGAGGTTCTTTCCCCACATGTATGAGCATGAGAACAAGAGGGACATCCACGTGCGCTCCTCCTCTGCCGCCTGCCTCGCCACGCCTCGCCTCGCCTCGTCACAATGCGCCGCAGGTTGCGGGAATGAGCCGAGCCGATGTCTAAATTTTTGCCACGCACGACGGGTATACGAAAGGTCACGCGGGAGCTGAAACTTTTTTCGGTAGTGGACACTGAATCCGAACGGCTCGCCTCTTCGGCTGAAGTCTGTTCGTTTTGTCTCCCTCGTTCCCTTCAGCTCCCGGCGCAGCCTCTCGCCTCCTTCAGGGTCGCTCCTCCCAGAGTGACGCACCAGAACAACACAACCCTGTCGCCTCCAGGTTCTTGACCACTGAGCTACTGCTACGATCTTCCCCATCCCGGCTTGCGGCGTGCACCGCAGGTCGGGACAGTAGGCCTCTGAAACCGCACCTCTTTGAGTCCTGTATGGGAGAAGGGTGATAAGGTTTTTGGGGAGCGCTCCGTGCGACTACTGACTTCTTCATCACGGACTCCGACGACTACTTCCCCGATGACGACTTCTTCCCCAACATCGACAACCTCATCAACGACATGGCTGGAGAGGATGTCGACCCCAAGTCCAGTGCTTCTGCTACTGTTGTCCTGTACGTGTTCTTGCTCTTTCTGTTAGAAGTCCTTCCACAGTTCTTTGCTCTAGTTTCTGCCCTACATATGTTAGGTTCTACTTCGTATATACAACTTCATCTAGTGTCTGTTCTAGATGTGTTTAGTTCAAGTTCATATATGCATATGCTATTTACCTTCTCTCTGTCAGATTGCATGACTTGCTTTATCTCTGCTATATTAGTCATGCTTTATCTAGTATTTCCGTTAGCAAAATTATTTGGTAAATTGCTCATATTTCCAACACTTAGTTTCAGTTTGAGCTTTCATACACTTATAGCTCTAGTGCATCCGTTGCATGGCAATCCCTACTCCTCGCATTGACATCAATTGATGGGCATCTCCATAGCCCGTTGATTAGCCGCGTTGATGTGAGACTTTCTCCCTTTTTATCTTCTCCACACAACCTTCATCATCATATTCTATTCCACCTATAGTGCTATATCCATGGCTCATGCTCATGTATTGCGTGAAAGTTGAAAAGGTTTGAGAACATCAAAAGTATGAAACAATTGCTTGGCTTGTCATCGGGGTTGTGCATGATTTGAATGCTTTGTGTGGTGAAGATGGAGCATAGCCAGACCATATGATTTTGTCAGGATAACTTTCTTTGTCCATATTATTCTAAAAAGACATGATTGCTTTGTTAGTATGCTTGAAGTATTATTGTCTTAATGTCAAATGATAGACTATTGCTTTGAATCACTCGTGTCTTAATATTCATGCCATGATTAGATTACATGATCAAGATTATGCTAGGTAGCATTCCACATCAAAAATTATCTTTTTTATCATTTACCTACTCGAGGACGAGCAGGAATTAAGCTTGGGGATGCTGATACATCTCCGTCGTATCTATAATTTTTGATTGTTCCATGCTAATATTATACAACTTTCATATACTTTTGGCAACTTTTTATACTATTTTGGGGGACTAACATATTGATCCAGTGCCCAGTGCCAGTTCCTGTTTGTTGCATGTTTTTTGTTTCGCAGAAAATCCATACAAACAGAGTCCAAACAGGATAAAAACTGACGAAGATTTTTTTTTGGAATATATGTGATTTTTGGGAAGAATAATCAACGCGGGACGATGCCCGAGGGGGCCACGAGGCAGGGGGCGCGCCCTAGGGGGGTCAGGTGCGCCCTGTGCCCTTGTGGCCACCCTGTAGGGCGGTTGGTGCCCTTGTTTCGCCGCAAGAAAGCCAATATCCGGATAGAAATCGTGTTAAAATTTCAGCCCAATCGGAGTTACGGATCTCCGGGAATATAAGAAACGATGAAAGGCCAGAATCTGGAACGTAGAAATAGAGAGAGACAGAGAGACAGATCCAATCTCGAAGGGGCTCTCGCCCCTCCGCCGCCATGGAGGCCACGGGCAGAGGGGAAACGCTTCTCCCATCTAGGAAGAAGGTCCAGGAAGAAGAAGAATAAGAAGGGGGCTCTCTCCCCCTCTCTCCCGGTGGCGCCGAAACACCGCCGGGGCCATCATCGTGTGACGGCGATCTACACCAACACCTCCGTCATCTTGACCAACATCTTCATCACCTTCCCCCATCTATCTACAGAGTTCCACTCTCCCGCAACCCGTTGTACTCTCTACTTGAACATGGTGCTTTATGCTTCATATTATTATCCAATGATGTGTTGCCATCCTATGATGTTTGAGTAGATTTTCGTTATCCTATCGGTAATTGGTAAATTGCTATGATTGGTTTAAATTGCTTGTGGTTATGTTGTTGTCCTATGGTGCCCATCATTTGAGCACGTGCATGGATCACACCATAGGGTTAGTTGTATGTTGATAGGACTATGTATTGGAGGGAAAGAGTGACAGAAGATCCAACCTAGCATAGAAATTGATGCATATGAGATTGAAGGGGGCCAATATATCTTAATGCTATGGTTGGGTCTTACCTTAATGAACGTTAGTAGTTGCAGATGCTTGCTAATAGTTCCAATTATAAGTGCATAGAATTCCAAGTCAGGGATGACATGCTAGCAGTGGCCTCTCCCACATAAAACTTGCTATCAGTCTAGTATAGTAGTCAATTGCTTAGGGACAATTTCACAACTCCTACCACCACTTTTCCACAGTCGATATACTAACTTTATTGCTTCTTTACCTAAAACAGCCGCTAGATTTTATTTATGTGCTCTTTATATTCTTGCAAACCTATCCCGTTACACCTACAAAGTACTTCTAGTTTTATACTTGTCCTAGGTAAAGCGAACGGCAAGCGTGCGTAGAGTTGTATCAGTGGTCGATAAAACTTGAGGGAATATTTGTTCTACCTTTAGCTCCTCGTTGGGTTTGACACTCTTACTTATCAAAAGAGGCTACAATTGATCCCCTATACTTGTGGGTTATCACACACCAAATAGGGAAGATAGATTTTGCAAGAGGCATAAGTATTTTGAAACTAAATGGTTTCAAGAAAGGCTAGATGTTTGTGCTAAAAAATTTAAATTTTCTTAGCCATCCTTGTGAACTTTGCAATGAACGTGGCCATTTAAATATCCAATGCAAATTGTTTCATGATCGAATCGTGTCCAAAAATTGTGATGACTTGATTTTCCTTGCGCATCATAATGAACTTAGTCTGCTTCTGGGTTATGAAGAAATGAAACATATAACTAAGAATATTCCAGAATTTTCCCTTGATAAAGTTCTTGATTTCGATCTAGAGGAAATTTATATGTATTGTGCGGTGAATTGCATTGAAAATACTTATATTGCCAATTACATAAAGTCAAGAAAACAATTAGAAGGTGAAGAGAATACTAATGAAAGGGAAGAGATTTCCCAATATCCTCCTATTTTTTCTTATGATGAATCAGGTAACAAGGAGGAGCCTTCTATCCAACCAATCTCATTAATAAGGAGCTCCAGAAAGAGGGTTAAACCCACACATGATGCGAAGAAGAAAAAGAAAATACATAGAAGCAAAGGTAAGAAGGTATCCCTCCCAAATGATGTTGCTCCTATTACTCATTGTGATGATGATAATTGCTATACTATTGGTGCTATCCATACTATTAATGATGAGAGTGATTATGCTTATGATATGAAAAGGCCCAAGCTTGGGGATGCTATGTTTCATGAATATGATATATTTAACCTCCCAAGTTTTGATGTGCAAATTTATTATGATGATAGCATGCCTCCTATTTATGATGGTTATATTGATGAAAGTGGGTTTGGAAGAGTGTCAACTTTAGGAAGTAATGATCCCACTATTTTGGAGGATGTTGAATCTTATTGTGACAATTATGAAAGTGGATTTGGAGAGGTCATGACTTTATTTAGTAATGATTCCACTATCTTGGAAGAGGTTTCAAATGATTATGATGAGAACAAAGTTGCTACTTATGATGATTATTGTGATGATACTTATGCTATAAAAAGTAGAGATGATTATATATATATATATAGTCATGATTATGATTACCCTTTTTCTGAACATTACTTCTTTAATGTGGAAACAATTTATAGTATTCGAGTTTTTTATGATGCTCCCACTATTCCGAATGAGAAGAATTTTTCTTATGTGGAGAGTAACAATAATTCTATGCTTGTGGCTCATGAAAAGAATGCTTTATGTGATAGTTATATTGTTTAATTCATTCATGATGCTACTGAAAATTATTATGAGTGAGGAATATATGCTTGTAGGAATTGCAATAATATCAAGTTTCCTCTCTACATGTTGAAAATCTTGAAGCTATGCTTGTTTTGCCTTCCTATGCTAGTTGATTATCGTTCCCATAAGTTGTTTGCTCACAAAATCCCTATGCATAGGAAGTGGGTTAGACTTAAATGTGCTAGTCATATTCTTCATGATGCTCTCTTTATGTTTCAATTCTTATCTTTTTATGTGAGCATCATTAAAATCATCATGCCTAGCTAGGGGTTTTAAACGATAGCGCTTCTTGGGAGGCAACCCAATTTTATTTTTGTTATTTACTTTTTGTTTCTATTTAGTAATAAATAATTTATCAAGTATCTGTTATGATTGTGTTTTTTATGTGTTAATTAATGTTTGTGTAACATCCCAAATTTTAATTTGGAATGTTATACATAGGTCATTCATGCATATCATATCTTACTGCATTTCCGTTTCGCGAATCCTCGAAATTCTAAGCAACTCAAGGACCCACGGAGAGAGTTGAGAATTTCGTTTTTTTCATATTTGAGTTCCCTCAAATTTTGAAAAGAGGATCATTTGGTTTCAATTATTTTTCCTCTCCGAAAGAGCCCCCTGGTGATATTGTGAGCTGTGCTCAAGGGGTACCCATGTTTGAGCCGTGCTTTTGCCACAGACCCTCTTTGGTCCCAAATTTTTCTTCATGTATGTATACGGCTTATAAGCCGGATCAGAGGGTCATTAGAACTGTGCTGTATAAAGCAAAAGCCCCCAAGTCATGGAAGACTTATTAATCAGAGATGAGAAAGAAACGACATAGGCCTTGCTTTAGCAGGGATGCCAGCTTTATTATATTGATCATAGTATATACATTGTCAAAATATGTGCATTGGAAGAGCCGGTGGCTCAGGTATAGTAAGGCCTAAGTTGAGCGATATTCCAGGGCCAGCGGGTCTCTTCCTCCGACGTGTGTGAGTCCTTCTGGTCTCGAACATCGACGAGATAGTATGACCCATTGTTCAGATTCTTGCTGACCACAAAGGGTCCTTCCCAAGGTGGCGATAATTATGCATATCTTTCTAGTCTTGGATAAGCCAGAGCACCAGGTCACCTTCGTGAAAAGCTCTTGTTTTAACCCGGCGGTTGTGATAACGGCGTAAGTCTTGCTGATAAATCGCCGAACGAGCTGCTACTATATCATGCTCCTCATCCAACAGATCCAGCGCATTTTGACGTGCTTTTTCATTGTTAGTTTCAACATAAGCCGCCACACGAGGCGAGTCATGATGGATGTCACTAGGAAGAACTGCCTCTGCTCCATAAACCATGAAAAAAGGTGTGTAGCCCGTAGATCTGTTTGGGGTGGTGTTGATGCTCCATAACACGGAAGGTAACTCCTCTACCCAACAACCCGGGGTCCTCTGCAAGGGGACCATAAGTGTCAGGACCCCGATCCTAAGTCACATCGATCTATCATGTAACATATCATATCGCTTTGCGGCCTCACGCAAGGTATTCCCACGGGTGCCAACTTACCTGGCCCGGGACCATTTGCGCCTTTTGGCTCACGTATATGGTAGTGTCTCTAGCATCCATATGACAAAGAACCCGGGCCGACATGACTAGTCGTAAACCCAAAGTGGCACTAACTTACAGGGACGGGCATGCATGACCCAGCAACGAACGTGTCGGTCATCAGCGAGTGAATCCGGGCTGTAGCAGCTGGGCTAACAGGACTCCGAAGAATCCGGGCTGTAGCAGCTGGGCTAACAGGACTCCAGAGACACCGCGTAACATTTCCCCGAAGGGATAGAAACAGGAATGAAGAAGGACACATGTCGGCTAGCCTAAGTGTTCTGGAGCTGTAGCAAGCTACCATGGCTCACTGGAAGCACCACGAGACATTTCCCGGTAAGAGAGGCAACCAAGGATAACCAACTAGGTTGTCGGATCCCACACATACCAAGCATTTCAAATCATACACACAATATGCTCGATATGTGCAGATACAACATGGCATCACAACATAACTCTATGACTCAAAGTATTTGTTCAATAGGCTCCGAGGAGCGAGATATTACAAACATGGGTCTCATGACCCAACATTCAGAGCATACAAGTCAAAGCACATGCGGAAGCTTAACATGTCTGAGTACAGACATCTACAAATGAAAAAGGCTAAGAAGCCTGACTATCTACCAGATCCTGCCGAGGGAAAAAGATCGTAGCTGAGGTAAAAAGCTAAACGTCGAAGTCCACACGGAACTACTAGCGAGACTGAAGTCTCTCTGCAAAAACATAAATTAAGCAAACGTGAGTACAAATGTACCCGGCAAGACTTACATCAGAACTAACTACATATGCATCATTATCAAGAAAGGGATGGTGGGGTTTAACTGCAGCAAGCCAACTTTGACTCAGTGGCTAACCTGAACTACTACTGCAAGTAACTCTTTTGAGGTGGCGCACACGAGTCCACATATTCACCATTTCAATACACCACTATGGATCCGCTCCCGTCTCCCTACAAGAACTCCATCCATAGCACTCACGCTTATCTTGCGCATTTTAGGGTATCCACTTTCACTTGTCTATGAACTGTATAGGCAACCCAGAGGTCCTTTACTGCGGACGCAGCTATTCGAATATATCTTTTATAACCCTGCAGGGGTGTACTTCTTCACACACGCTCTCGCCACTTACCACCATGTACACATCGTGTATCTCGGCAACCTTCAAGCGGAAGCCTAGCGAGGGAGTCGGCCATGACCTGACTAACCACACAAGTCTCTAGTCCAGGTTTATTGCCTCTTCGGGTTCCATCCGCGAGGAGATCCGGCCGGGGATTCGCTCACAGCCCGAAACGATGTGTATAGGGTTCCGCGACACCAAACGGGCACCCAGCATACCCGGCCACGGTGTATCTACCGCATCATAGCCCACCCCTAGGGTCAGCGCTACGCACGGCCTCCAACACATATCCTACGAACACCAGAAACTAGTTGCAACTCCTGGACAGAAGGCAAGGGCAGTTAATAAGTCGAGAGGGTCCATTGGTTTCGGGCCCAATGCGTGGTAGTAGTTGTTCATGGATCACAAACACAAAACTCAGTTCCTAAGGACGTCTTCAATGAAACAACCCACCATGTACTCCTACATGGCCTCTCATCGATACCTTTACCAAATCGTGTTCACACACTTAGCTCTCAACAGTAGGACATGTTCACACACCTCCAATTCATCCCCGATGAATCAGACCTGACTCAACTCTAAGCAGTAGCAGGCATGACAGACAAGCATGAATGAGTAGGCACATCAGGGGTCAAACAACTCCTACTGATGCTAGTGGGTGTCGGCGTTCTAGGAATGGGGGTCCCCAGACTTGCCTGCCTGCGGCCCGCGGCGTGGCTGAGCCAGTAGGCTGTACCGCCCATCTTCACCATCAAAGCATCCAAGACCCTCGCGAGGGTCCAAGCCTCGCGAGGCGGACGAAGCAAGACCTCCTCTGGAGTAGCCTAGCCAGGCAGGCTCACGAGGAGCGGAGATATCAAGGCGGGGCAAACCTCACGAGACCCTCGTGACGTGAGCCATGACGCACGACACCAGGCGGGCGCCGGTGCTCGCAGCGTCGTTGTTTCCTCTTTCGTGCTAAGGAGGCCAGCGCAGGCAAAGAGTACCGAGGCATCAGGCAAAGGTTGCTATATTGGTGCAATGAGACCAAGACCAGGAGGACGGCAAGACGGAGGTCATCGTGGAGCCCAAGACGGCGTCACCACCAGAGCTTTTCGCAGGCGAAGACCACTTTTGTCAGGATAGCTTGTACTAGTTGTCCCCCTTCAAATTGGCCCGCCATTGTTGGATCCCTTCCCGCTCGATATTTGGGAAGAGGACCAAAGCCTATATAAGTAAAGCTAGCCACCATAGTAGAGAGGAAGGATGGCATCATCATCTCATCTCACCTTAGCTCGATCCAACCCGATCGAGAGCCCTCTCACAAGAACACCTCAACCTCAGGAGGTTGTTCTTCCCTTGTACTGTTCATCATCAGCCCTGGAGGCAATCCACCACCACCACACTCGAGTAGGGTATTACACCACAACGGTGGCCCGAACTAGTATAAACCTCATGTGTTTCTGTGTTGCGAGTTCGTCGAGTTCGTCCGCGAGATCTTAGCGAGCTAGGGCGTAGATTGGTAGGAGGGAAAGACTTCCGCGCACCCCAGTGTTCGAACCTTAAGGGTTTGCCGGAACCCCACATCCGACATTTCGCGTGCCAGGTAGGGGTGTGTCGTAGCTTCCCTTCCGTCAGTTCGTTGCTCCATCGCTCTATCATCTCCATGGCGGACGCTCGCCATACTCGAGCTGAGCATCGGGCTGCCCTCACCGCTCGCGTCCCTTAGATGGCTCCCGTCGGCGGGCCACATCGCCGTTCTCTGTCCCCCACCGCCAACGCTGACACCGGCCCGGCGGGGAACGAGTAGCAAGCGTCCTTGCTGCATCCTTCGGTGTGGCAGGACGGCCGCACCACCACTCCATCGCTGACCCCGGCCGGTTCTTCGTCTCACGCGCACCGCGCTCCCATGGAGGCACGGGCCGCGCTCCTCATGGCGAACGAGCTCGTGCGCTACCGCCCCATCGACGACCTCTACAAGGAGTGACTCGACCGCATCGCCGAGCTCGTCCGTGCCGCAAGAGGCTCTCCGGTGCCGTCCCACTCTCTGCCTCCCCCTCAACCAGCCGTAGGCGACGGGGCTCATGGCGTGCCTCCACCACCTCAGCCCCAAGACGGCGCCTTGGCACCAAGGCGCGCGGCTCCGCGGCGTGATCCACCGCGCCCGGCGCCCGCGCGTGAAGAGAGAAGCTGCCAAGAAGTTCCGCGGCCGCGAGAAGCTGCACCTGCGCTCCCCGCACCACCTCATCAACACCGTGCACCGCCCGCAGCGGTGCAGCGCAGACCTCGTCAAGACCAAGCTCCACCTCCGAAGCGGGTCCCGACAACCACGGCTGGCTGCCGCGCGTTCACCCCCGAGCTGCATAGCGTCGCCTGGCCGGGCAAGTTCAAGCCAGATCTGCCTCCTCGCTACGACGGTACTGCCGACCCCGCGGAGTTCCAGCAGCTCTATGAGCTGAGCATCAAAGCGGCTAATAGCGACGAAAAGGTCATGGCGAACTGGTTTCCCATGGCTCTCAAGGATGGAGCTCGCTCTTGGCTCCTAAATCTGCAGCATGGTTTGATCTCCTCCTGGGACAAGATGCGTGACCGCTTCGTCGACAACTTCCAGGGCACTCGCGACTGCCCTCCGGCCACGGGTGATCTACGCCGCATCAGGCAGCAACCCGGAGAGACCCTCCAGAAGTACATCCAGCGCTTCAACAACACCCGCCTCAAGATCCCCAAGGTCATGGACGAGGCCATCATTTTCGTGTTTTTCGACAGCGTCCGCGACATCAAGATGAAGGAAGAGCTCGCCATCCACGAGGAGCTCAGCACATCTCAGGAGCTGTTCAACCTGGCAACCAAGTGCGCAAGAGCTGAGGAGGGGCGCCTCTCTCTCCTTGAGCTGCCAGCCGTGGGCGCGGAGGAGAAGAAGGACAAGGCCAAGGACGTGAAGCGCAAGGAGGTAGCTGTGCTCGCAGTGGAGCCCGACATCAAGCAGGGCAGAGATCAGCCCAAGTCATCCAAGAACGGCCGACCATTCTGCGCCTTCCACAACCTGAACACCCACAACACCAGCGACTGTCAAGAGCTCAGAGCCATACGAGAAGGATGCTATGGTCGACGTCCCGAGCGCAACGACCGGGGCTACGGCCGGGGAGGAGGACGTGGAGGCGGACGATGGGACGATCGTGGCCCGCGCCAGGAGTGGCGCGACCAACCTCGTGAGGACCGCTGGTAGGACCAACCTCGTGAGGGCGCCTGGAGGGACCCGCCACGTGAGGACCGCCCCCAGGGCAATGCCGGTCTTCCCCCACTGCCGCCACCAAGAAGGAACGACGACCACCACCAGGACGAGGGGGCTGAGGGCTTCCAGGAGCCGCGCGCGATCACCTACATCTTGGGCGGCGCCCAGGCCCCAGCCTCTCAGCACATCTTCAAGCAGTTCGCTCGCGAGGTGAACGCGGCGCTCCCCAAACTCGAGGCCACATGCCTGCTCAGGTGGTCCCAACGCGCCATCACTTTCAACTCGGCGGATCAGCTCAAGTGTGCAGCCACTGCTGGCACCATCCCTATGCTGTGTTCCCCAGTCATCAGCAATGTGCAGGTCACCAAGACCCTCATTGACAGCGGTGCAGGGCTCAACGCCCTATCCGTCGACACGTTCGACAACCTCCAAGTGCCTTATGAGCAGCTCCAGCCCACCAAGCCTTTCTCAGGAGTGACCGATGGCTCCACCACACCGATAGGGCAAGTCCGTCTGCTCGTCACCTTCGGGGAGCGCAAGAACTACCGCACCGAGCTCATCAACTTCGACGTCATGCACATCCGCCTGCCGTACAATGCCATCCTCGGGTATCCAGCCCTCGCCAAGTTCATGGCAGTCACTCATCACGGCTACAACGTTCTCAAGATGCCAGGAAGTGGAGGAATCATCATGGTCCCATGTGAAGAGAGGGATGCGGTGTGCTCCCTCGAGCGCGCCTTTCAAGCCGCGGCAATCGACGACCCCGGCAGCAGAAATGAAGGCCCTCTGGAGGCCATCCCCAAGAAGAAGCAACCGCGCCATGCATGTCCTCAGGAGGATGGTGTCGCGGTAGGAGCCTCGTCAGGACCAGCGCCCGCTCCAGGGGCGCTACCCTCCAATGCATAGGAAGGCGCGCCCGGCGCCCTCCTCAGGCAGGGCTCGGGGGCTCTCTTCTGGAGGGCCTCAGACCTTGCCAACCTCACGAGGGGTAGCTTGGGCACCACTTGGAGGCGTGCTTCGCGGCACGTGACCCTCTGGAGAGCACAGGGCAAGGAGTGCCCACCACTCAGGAGTTCATCACCGGGACCACCGGGGAACTGTAAGAAGCAAGAGCCATGCGCGGCAACAGCCGCCCACGAGGTGAAGCTCCACATCCTGGCGAGGATGCTGGGCTGCCTGTCTGCATCGACGTCCTAGGGCTCAACAGGGCCGCATCTCAGGAGCGTTTCTGGCCTTCGCGTGTGGGCCGCTGCGAGGGCCCGTGATGAGGACATCAATACCATTGTTACACCCACAGCCCCTACTGTTACATATACTGGACCAATTACTAGAGCTCGCGCACGCCAATTAAATTACCAGGTACTTTCGTTTCTTGGTAATGATTCTAATGTTCATGAGATTATGATGCTGCCTAAATTGGATACATTTGTTTTGCTTACAAATGAAGGGCCTAGCTTGGATAAGGATGAACATTGGAGCAAGAACACGCATGAAGTTGATGGCATGCGCAAGGGGATCAAGAATGGAGTTACAAGTGATGATTTCAGGACTTTGAAGCCGCCATAAGGAGTGCATGAAGCCTTGGAAGAAATATACAATATGCCACTTCATAATACTCGTCCATAGGCTATTCTAGGTGCTGCGTCACCTTATTAATGGGCCAGGCCCATGTAATTTCGAAATACTTAAGTATAGGCTATTTTTAGAGTCCGTATGTGTGGGGAAACAAGAGTTAGGGTTGGTTTCGGACCCCACCCTCAAGGGCCACGAAATTCCCCCCTCTTCCTCCATATATACAGCCCTTAGGGCGTCGTTTAGACTTTGGGTTTTGTTTAGATTAAAAGTTTGCCATAGCTGCAACTTCTCGTACTTCGTTTGTGTCCAACGACCAGACCAAGACGTCACAGAACCCCACCTTGATCAATAAAGTTTTCATCTTATATTCGCAATATCCAGATTGCAATCTCAGTTTCTTGCTTGTTCTTTGTTTGCTCGCAGGAAACAGACCCTCGTGGTCAGGTTGATCGTGCTCCGGCGTGGTCAATAACCCCTCGAAAGTTGGTTTAGCGATTGCTAAGGCGCGACGTCTCGCACGTTCGTAGTCGGATCGTCAAGGTCGACTCCCAAAGAAAACGATAGCCACCATCTCATCGAAACATCGGGACACCTTTGCCTCTATCAGCTCGCCGCACAGCTACGTTCGAATGCCTTTTGGCTTGCCGAGCGTGGCGTCGGCCTATCAGCACAACATGCGACGTGTCCTGGCGTCTCAGGAAGCCAGGTACCACGCCATTCTGGAGGAGATGGAGACGGTCTTCAGGGAACCTCCTGAGCCCCAGAGCCTCCCGAGGCTCAGGGTTCTAGCGGCTCATGAGGAGTCATTTCTTCAACGCACGCCTTCAGCTGCACCAACTCTACTTCGTCTACAGAACCAGGTGACATCTTCCAAGCTCGTTTAGTTGGGAGCGCCCCTCGGGCTGCATTATTCCCAGGCCACGTGGGTCCGTCCCTGGGCATGTATCCCTTTTGCTTATGTCTTCAGCTTACCTTGTTGGGGGCGCCCCTCGGGCTGCATCATCCCCAAGCGGCTTGGGCCGGACCCGGTGGCATGTATCTTCCTGCATTTATCCAAGTTGACCTGCTCTCCATGCTCAACCTGCCAACTGCTGTCACCTGCTCGATTGCTGCCCACCACGGGTCTGTTCATCCTATGCAATTCGCTTGCACGTTAAAAGGGGGGCTCCTGAGCATCGCGACTTAGGAGCTCTTACTGGATCTCCAGCCTCACCCCCTGGCCTTGACCACGGCATCGCGACCTGGCATACCAGCGGCGACTGAGCTCGCTCGAGGGCCGGGACCTGAGGATGTAGAGTGCTTGCATCTAACCGCCGTGCAGGGACATACAGTCACCAAGACTCAAGACCAGGTGCAACCCGCCTTGAGGTAGGGCCTCGTGAGTCACACGCTGGCTCACGAGTGCCCAGATACACCTCGCAGCCCTGCCGTGCAAGCCACGTGTCAGGGCGGGGCTGTACACGCCCTGGGGGAATCCCCCCGGAGGGGGCCCCCATCCCACGCCCAAGTGGAAGCACCATGCTCCGCGCTGGCTGATGACACTGCCGAGGAGCGGCTATGCCCGTGCACAAGAGGAAGCACTATGCTCCGTGCTGGTGATAAACAACTATGGGCAGCCCCACGATCGTACCAACCTCAGGGTGCCCAGAGCTTAGCGCCCAGCCTCGCCACAACACCTCCCCTTGGGAGAGCCGCATGAGGGGGCTGGGCACGGGGGCTGCGCTCGGGTCACGCCCAAGCGCACGCCACCCAACTAGGTCCCCTGGACCTAGGCATCGCGCGCCCCTCCCGAGGCCTCGGCGAGGGCAGGTATGGAAATTGTTTGCACGTCAAGGGGGACTCCTGAGCATCGCGACTCAGGAGCCTAACTAGTCACGTAGACCCTCACTCCTTGGTCTGTCCTGGTCTCCGGTCGGCCCAAAGGCGGTTGAGGTATGCGCGTGGCCAGGCTCTGCCGACGTAGAACATTTATCTATCCTCACGAACTCTCCCTATATGCTGTTTGCGCGTCAAGGGGGACTCTTGAGCATCGCGACTCAAAAGCCTAACTGGTCACATAGCCCCTCACTCCTTGGTCCGTCCTGGTCTCCGGTCGGCCCAATAGCGGTTGAGGTATGCGTGGGGCCGGGCTCTGCCGACGCAGAACGCAAAGCAAATAGGAAGGAAATCACCAAATCTGGAAGCAAATATTACAAGCATATTGTTCTCGCAATACCAAATGAAAAGTCTAAACGCCTCCACGAGGCCTGATACATATCGCAGGAACGAATGGGAAGAGTAGCCGCAGGTCACCCCTAGATATCGCCATCGCCTGTGGAAGGTGCTCCCTCGTAGGCAACAATGTTCTCACCTTCACCACCAGCCGCAGGATCCGCGGCGTCGCCAGACAGAGGATCGGAGACAAAGCCGCGGAACCTCCCTAGCAAGGCCTCCACTTGGCCTTGTACAGCCGCGGCGGCAGCTTCACAGTGATCTTCAGCCACAGGCTCCAGCAGCTCGTCAAGCCGAGCGCTGAGGTCACGGAGGTGCACATGGCTGAAGACAGGACGCGAGCTTCTGCCTCCGCCATGGGACCGAGGCCATCAACGACCTCCTCAAGCACCTTCACCATGAGAGGAAGCAGCTGGGCGGGGCCTTCCTCGTCGGTGTCCAGCGGCTTCTCCAGGCCGTGCTCGTAGAGTGTCTTCAGCGCCTTGCGAGACCTCTTCTCGAGATCGGTGAAGGCCACGCGGTCTTCGGCCAGGACTCGCGCCTTGGCATCAAGATCGGCCTCCCTTGTCTCCATCTTCCGCTCCAACTCTTCCAACCGGTTGCGCTCGGCGGCCTGCTTCTTCCCCAGCTCCGCCAGCTCAGCATCACGGTTCTTGATGGCTTCCTCTCGGGCCTTCATCTTCTCCTCCTTCGCTTGGCGACAGCGTACCTCTTCGGCGTGCTTGTCGTGCAGGCTCTGCAACTCGCCCTCCAGCACTTGGCAGCAATCACGGGCGGCCTTGGCATCTTTCAGCGCTGCCTCACGATCAGCTGCAGCGCTGGCGGCTCCTTGCCTCCTCCTCGGAAGCCATAGCAACCTGGCCCAGCGCCGCGTGAACCGCCAGGTCAGAGTGAAGCCAGCCAGAGGCCAACTCCAGACGCCCGGCCACCAGGCGCGGGTCTGCGCTCAGGAGATCCACCCGCAGCTGGGTCATCTCCGGAAGGGCACGCTCCAAGATAGCAACAGGAGCAGAAGAACTAGGGAGTGGTGGTGCTGCGTTGGGAGGAAGCGACACTGTCACCAGGGCTTGGGAGACCGCGGGTTCTGGAGCAGCTGGGGCCTCGTCAGTCGCGCCAAGTACCAGCACCTCCGGAGCCAGCGGGGCCATGGGGGCTGATTCCACGCGGCGATGTTCCTCTTGGCCCCGCGAGGACGATAGGGCTGGGGATATGCGGGCGCTGCTGCCTCCTTTCTCTGTGGAGGGAGGCACGGCCGTCGTATCCTCCTTCCTCTTCTTCGCCGAAGATGCCAGCCTGATCAACCAAGGGCGAGCGTCAGGAAATAACAAGTACCGGCAAGGATAAAGCGAAGCTCGAAACACCTACCGGTCCACCGCGAAGTACTCCACCTTTCGCTTGTGAAGCTTGAGGCCTGACAGCATCGGGACCTGAGGGGCAGGCGTTCGGGCTCCGGCGGTGACAGGCGGTGTGGAGGCAGAACCGGATCCAGCCTCAGGAGGTGATGGCGTGGAGGCGGCACCACGGACCACCAGCGAAGACCTACCCTTCGTCGGGATGATGGGTTGCTCCCTCTCCCCTTGTTAGGCGTCAGCTTCGGCATCATCAGGAAGGGCGCGGAGAATCTCGGCCTTGCTCAGAGGGGAAGTCTCCCCCACCTCTTCCGGGGTCTTCTCCGAGTCCACCTCCTCTTCCCCCTCTCCGCAGGACTCGCCAGAAGACACCTCCAATGGTTGCTGCACCACATGAGCTTCTAGAAGCGCCGGCTGCACCAGCCCGCGCGCATCAAAATTCCTCCCCGTCCCTGCGTTGGAACAGGGGAACGAAGGCGCTGGGCGGGTACTCCCGGTTGTCCCTGATATGAGGCGCAGGACGGCGTCCAGTTCATCGCTAGGCAGGTCCCCTGGCCTCAGGCGGGTCTTGTTTTCCTCTTCTTCAAGCTCCCAGAGGGGGTGCGCGAGCCTGGAGTGGGGCAACCCGCAGTGTCAAGAACTCCCTTAGAAGCATTGCCCCTGTTATCTTGGCCACCCTCGTGTTGCCTGGCTTCAGGTCGGTCATCATCTGCCCCAACACTAAGGATGCCCACTCGTCGACAAGCTCCGCCTTGGGCCACCCCTTGCCTTGCCGGGGCACCTCCGTCGGCAACACCAGACATGGATGGGCGTGCCTGGCGTCCATCATGACCCACTTGGACCAAATGTTGTTGGCTCTCTTCCCGGTGCTCAAGATTGAATTGGCCTTGCCGCAGGCAACAAAATTAGTGCATCCAGAGGCATGCTCACCACTGACGTGGAGGAAGAACAAATGGCGCAGGAGCGCCACGGACGGCATCACGCCCAGGTACGCCTCACAGTAGTAGGCAAAGATGGACAAGATGGAGGTGCAACGCTTGCAGCCCGTAGTGGTCGAGGACTTCATAAAAGAAATCAAAGAAGGGAGGAACCAACCCAACGGCGACGCTGCTCTAGAAGAAGGGGAAGAAGGTGCTCCCCTCGGGCTCCGGCTCGTCGGACGCAAGCCGGAGCTCCGTCTTCCCCCACTCGTTACTCTCTCCCGCGGTCAGGAGGCGCACGGAGGCGAGGCTCTTCTCCGTGACGGTGGGCGCCTCAAGAGCGGGCTCGTACCAAGCCGGTGCCGAGGAACTCTTGACCTTGCGCGGCGCCATGAGCGGCAGATGCAGAGCAAGGCCGGGGCAGATCTGGAGGTAGCGGCGGCGAAGAGCGAGAAAGGGGATCTAGAGCGAGGCAAGGAAGAAGCAACGAAGGCAAGTGCTACCTGCGCTAGCCTTTTGTCAGGTCAAGCAGTTGCCGAGGCAGCATGGGGAAGCGGAGACGGCCACGTCCAATCAACCGCCACACATCAATCAAGGCCGCAGGCTCTTGGGGCCCGCGGCGCTCCGTACTTGGCCCTTGGCTTCGCCGCAAAGCCAAGCCCGAGCGCACCTTGGGCCCGGGGGCTACTGTCTGCGTTCTGGGAATGGGGGTCCCCAGAATTGCCTGCCTGCGGCCTGTGGCGTGGCTAAGCCAGCAGGCTGTACGGCCCATCTTCACCAACAAAGCATCCAAGACCCTCGCGAGGGTCCAAGCCTCGCGAGGCAGACGATGCAAGACCTCCTCTGGAGTAGCCTAGCTAGGCAGGCTCACGAGGAGCGGAGATATCAAGGCGGGGCAAACCTCATGAGACCCTCGTGACGTGAGCCATGACGCACGACACCAGGCGGGCGCCAGCGCGCGCAGCGTCCTTGTTTCCTCTTTGGTGCTAAGAAGGCCAGCGCAGGCGAAGATTACCGAGGCATCAGGCCAAGGTTGCTATATTGGTGCAACGAGACCAAGACCAGGAGGACGGCAAGACGAAGGTCATCATGGAGCCCAAGGCGGCGTCACCACCAGAGCTTTTCGTAGGCGAAGACCACTTTTGTCGGGATAGCTTGTACTAGTTGTCCCCCTTCAAATTGGCCCACCATTGTTGGCTCCCTTCCTGCTCGATATTTGGGAAGAGGACCAGGGCCTATATAAGTAGAGCTAGCCACCATAGTAGAGAGGGAGGATGGAATCATCATCTCATCTCACCTTAGCTCGATCCAACCCGGTCGAGAGCCCTCTCACAAGAACACCTCAATCTCAGGAGGCTGTTCTTCCCTTTTACTATTCATCATCAGCCCTAGAGGCAATCCACCACCACCACACTGGAGTAGGGTATTACACCACAACGGTGGCCCGAACCAGTATAAACCTCGTGTCTTTTTCTGTTGCGAGTTCGTCGAGTTCGTCTGCGAGATCTTAGTAAGCTAGGGCGTAGATTAGTACGAGGGTAAGACTTTGCGCGCACCCCAGTGTTCGAACCTTAAGGGTTTGTCAGAACCCCACATCCGATAGTGGGTTTCATCCATTTACTATGGCAATGACAGGTCATGCAGAGGAAAAGGGGTTCAACTATAGCAGCATGTGACAGCTGAATCGTTGTTGTCCTAATGCAATAAAAGAGAGAAGGAGCGAGAGAATGGGATTGTATCAGAATGAACAATGGGGTTTTGCTTGCTTGGCACTTCTGAAACTAGTATAGCTCTTCAATGGTGTCATCAAACTCATCGACGGAACATGTCTATCGAGAGGGGACAAATACCGGCAACAGAGAGGGAAAACACAATCAATGCAATGCACGATATGATGTATGATCATGACATGGAAAAATGAGTGTGTTGGGCTAATGCAACTACAACCAGTTGGGTTTGAGTCATTTTGAGCCAAAGGTTCAATCCCAAACTCAACTTATGAATTTAAATAGTTCCTTATCATGTTTTGCACTAAACAGCAAGGTTAAGTTGCTTAAACATGCACGAAACCAGTACAGATGGAAATATTGGATTTTTCTGATCATTTTTCATATATAAATCTTTTCAATCTAAGTTATAGATTATTTTCTATGATTTTTAGAAGTTTTAACTATTTTCTGGAATTTCCTAGATTATTTTTAATCCAAGAAATGGTTAACTCCGTTAGCACTACATCACTATGATGTCATCAGGTCAACAGACCGGTCCGTGTCAAACCTGACCTGTGGGGACCACTAGTCTGTGACACAGCCAGTTAACAGGGTGTTTAGGGTTAGAACAAATCCTAATCTGGAGATAATCAGGGCGGTCCTACATGTTAGTGTCTGGACTAATTAACAGAGTTAGTTAGCACTAACTTAATCCTAAATCCAAATTAATTAGGGGCCTGGGCCCATACATCAGTGAGTCATGGGAGTCTAACCCCCGGTCAACTGGGGTCAAACCCCACCGGCGACTGGTCGCCGGCGAGCTCATATGCGGCGGTGGTGCTCGGGATTGCTTCTTCGGCGACCAAACCAATGGCGGAGCCCATCCACAAGTAGCTGGAGCTCGTGTGCGTCGGGTGGTGCCCTTAGCTTTGCCGGAGGTGGCCTAAAACGACGGCGGCGATGGCAAGTGCGGCGGTCGGCGTTCGGGCGTCGAGTGAATCGACGTTGCAGGGAACGGTAGGAGCCACGGGTGGTCGCGGTCGACCCCTGGGAACATGTTGAGCATGGTGGCATGCTCGGTTGCGGCTCTAGGTGATGGTGGCCACGGCGGCGGCATGGCTGGGTGGCAGGGAGCTTCGGCTTTGGTCGAAACGGCGGCTATGGTGATCAAGAGGCATGGGGAGGAGGGGTAAATGACGGCGGAGCTCACAGCGATTGCAGCATGTGTCTCAGCGGGCTCGTAGGAGGTCGGACGATGTCGGGGCGTTGCCGGTGATCTGGGGAGCAGAGGGTTGAAGACGACGGCATCGACAGCGTCCGGGGGCACCCGGTGTTGCGTAGCTCGTCGAGGACGAAGAAGAGGTCGTAGATGAGCTCTAGGGCATGGAGATAGGTCGGGGGGAGGCTCTGGGTGCGGTGGTGCTCGTCGGCGCTCTCAGACACGCTTGGACCCGGGTGAGAGAGAGAGAGCAGAGGAGGGGAAGAGGTCCAGGGAGAGAGAGGAAAGTGAGAGGGGATCGAGGGGGTCGCGTGGCGTCTCTAGCCAGCCTCCAGCATCGGCAGAAGCAGGAGGTGGCTCGGGCGCGTGGACACGCGCGTCGAGCACGCGACTCTTGTCCTTCTGGCGAGAGGAGGGAGATGACTGGCATTGGCCAGCTGGGCTGGGCCGTGCTGGGCCAGGCCAGGTGAGTGTCAGGTAAGTGGCTGCACAAGTAAGCCTCTGCTCTGTTTTATTTTCTGTGTTGGTTTCTTTTTATTTATTCATTTTGCCACTGATTCAAATTCAAAAGTAAATCAAAGCAGGGCAAAACCTTCTGAATATTTGTATGTTGACATTATGGACTTTTCCAAAGGCACATAAATAATTTCAGGGCCTTTTGAAATATATTCTATATAAAATGAATATAATCCAAAAGTCAAATACTTAGTGATTTAATTTCAAAGGCCCAAAATAAATATCCCTGAGACTCCAAAAATTTTGGTTTGAATTTTACCTCTTGCCAATATTTTTTTAGCTTAACAGGAACATTTTCTTGGGTTTATTTGAAGCAATTTTTAATGTTGATCATTTTTATAAATAACCTCTGAGGCTTTCCACTTTCCCCAATTCACATTTAAATGGAATTTAAACATGATGCATGGATGCCACTCACTGATGCAACTGATTACAAAGCAGAATTCTAGGGCTGTGACAACTCACCCCCACTAAACAAGAATCTCGTCCCGAGATTCAAGACGTGAGGTAAGAAGACATAAGGGGCACAAGGCTAACACGATCTTCATGATCCAACTGCCCTTCTCGAAGATGTTGATTCATTGCTCCAATTGATCTTGACATCTTTGCTATCGACATTTTCATCCAACACGATGACAACAGAAGGAAACTCTACAGAAAACGATCTCCTCAAAGATCGAGCAATTCAAAATTAACTCGTGGAGTGAGACATTGAAACATCTCTCGAGTTGAGCCACAAAGCATACATCCAGAATGATGAATGGTAGCAGATGATAGAGATTCAATTTGGTAGGCAACAACTCCACGCTTGGGTAGGATGGCGCACGGTCTCAACATAGCGAGGGGTTATCTTCCATGATTCCATAACGGGGCACCTTACGGAAGGTGACGGATAGAGCTAATCCCTCAAGTGGCAAAAAGAATTACTTTTGATACAAGGATCATTAAAACTCTTGATACCAGCCTGAGGCAATTCACAATTGATCGTTTGAAGGAGTTCGAAAGAATGGCATACTCAGTTTGCAAAGGAAACTATGGTTATAGAACAACTCATCAATGGAAGGCACATCCCAATTGATACCGAGGTTATAACCTAGTGATTGAGCGTGCTATCAAGAACTTGGGCATTTCCATACTCATTAGGGTTTTACCAACATCTGTGCCAAGATCTTGGTGACACCTCGTACTACCATGATGAATAGAGATGGGGGATGCAGATGCAAAGGAAGACAACACTTTCTCAGATTTCACCTTAGCAATGCCAAGGAACAAAACCTAGATGATTGACCAAGAGACATTTAGCACTCCGCCTCTAATGTTCTCCTTGATGTACCGGTGTAACCCATTTATTGATATGGTTTGGTATCTAGAACATCAGGTAGAAGGTCGGACTTCGCAAGCGCAAGAATCCAGAAGGAATAACTATGGAAGTAAATCCTACGAAATCCTTATGGGAAGGTGGCCAATTTTCTCAATCAAGATACTACAATAATGGGTCTTTTGGCTGGGTGTGTTGGCCAAGACATCCACTTTACCGGGTTACAGAGAGACCAATATTATAGTTCTCGGGAAAATGTTCCAACCATCACACCTACCTGAGATTCAGATCTGGTGGTGCCAGGATAATCCAGTCTCATCCAATCTAGAGAGAGAAATGAAAGTTTGCAACACAAATCGATGAGATGACGTTGCGAGATTCTCGGGAGATGAACTACGATAGAAAGCTCCAAAACATGAGTTGGTTCTGCTACACACCTGTGAACACACTGTCCTAGACAAGCATGACCACATGGTAGTCTTATAATAAAACACTATCGAGTTCTGGTTGGGAACCATCATCGCGGATAACGAAGTCCTTGCATAAGTCATATGATTAGCTCTTATGAAGGAACTTCTTCTCCTTGAACAAATCAGTTAGTAGATTGGTGTGCCAAGGATACATATAGAATGAAGGTTGCAAGTCTCCAAACCACAGTATACTTCGCACATATGCATGACTGACTTGGGATGATTCCATAGGAAGAAAAACAAACTTTCTCGAATTCACGGCGGCAACTTGCATCAAATGCACATGAATTAGAGGAAGTCACTTCTTTCATCCAACATATCCTTCATGGATGGGACATGAAGAAAATTCTTACACAAGTTTACAACACTAGCTTAATGTTCAACATGAATCATGGACAAAATGAAAATGTTGCCAATGGGCTCAACAACAATCCATCGAGGCTTCCCTATGATGGAATTCCACAATTATGTGAACCAGGTGATAGCATTGGTCAGACCAAAGATATAATGGTGTATGCTCAAGGAATCAACCACGAGTGAGACAACATTATGAACATCATTGGTACTGATTTGATTTGGTGATAGCCCATACTCAAATCAAGTTTTGATAAGACAATAGGTCCAACAACTGATCACAGGGACCAATCGATGAAGATATCATCTTTCTTCAACTAACACACAACACAAGGATATCCCATTGAAATGAACTAAATTAGGTAAGCTTTTATCTTCCAACTCTCCAAGTTGTTGTTTAGCTTAACCAACTAGCTCAGGGGTATCCAACATGGATTCTTGGAGAAGGAGTGGTTTACAAGAAACCAACTTGATCACAAACTCAACATAGCGGTCAGGTGACAACCTGGTAACACTCCTGAGAAGATATTCGGAAAATCACGAACCACAGATATGTTACTAAGATCGAGAACAATCTTACTTTTCAAGGCAAGACGATGTGATCAACAGAGCAAGGGTTGGACAAAATCCTAACTCATCGATCGAAGAGTGCACCAACAGAAATGGACTAGGTAGCACGATTAATCTTAGAATGATAACTCAACAACCAACACACTAAGAATGAATTATTGTCCATTAACTACCAAGCAACGGAGTCGCTAGGAGTATTGATTTCACACATCACAGTTCACTTGTCAGCATTCCGGCTTCAACAACACAGGACCTAGGAATGAATAATGATGGCGAGAAGTATCACTGCATCAAGAATTCATAAGAGGTGGTGCAATTATCATGACATTCTTGACATAAAGATGGTAACACTCCAAGGTAGAACAAAGCAAAAGCTCGATTTGCATTTTGATCCACGGAATACAACTACTTTGACCCAATCCTCAAAGTGGACAAGGTACTGGAGTTTGTTTCTCCTAGTCATTCCAGAATAGAATGGCTTGACAGACCACAAGGATATGAGGTATCGATGAGCATGAATGCATGACATGCTCTTGATTATCAAATGATAGACGGAGATCAGGATACAACTAAAGAGAGGGACAACTCCAAGGAACATATATCTTTCTAAGTTGTGGATGCAAAGATTAGTATGTCGAGCAAAGCTCAACATTTATTTCGGATAACCCATGCAGAAAGGTAGAACTGGCAGATTCACAATGTAGAATGGAGAACTCATCAAGGGCACTCTGGTTGTGATCTTTTGGTTCAAAAGAACTTCTGCCATAAGTAGTTCATGGTATTTGGAAGAAGGAAATACCACGGACCTCGAGGACTATCGCAAAGGTTACTAATATCCGAAGGTACGAGCAACACTATCAACACGAGGTAAGTAGAGTGAATCTTGGGCCTAAGAACCCAGAAATAGAAGGCCTACTAACTAAATGGCATCACGGGATGCTTTCGAGAATGGTGGCCAGAATCATCACACTGGGAACACAAAACATGGCTAGATTACTAGGTGACTCCCTAAAACACCTAGGGTCATAATAATAGCTCCAACATATATGTCGAGGCAATAGAGTACCTCAACTCACCGATTAGTGTGGTTGAACTGGCCCAAAGGAACATCGTGAATGGAAAGAAGGGATTTGCAAATGCATCAGACTATTTAGAACCTAGGATGACTCGGACAGCATAACGGCCGTAAATGCTCAAAAGGTTGGAGACATCCTGCAAATACTGGCGTAACCACTTAACATCACAATAACAAGGTTCTGAGACCAGCTAGGAACATACGGAAGTAGTAGAAACCGAACTGAGACTTGAATCCATCAATCCTATAAGTCTACGAATTAGTAACACGTGATCCTGATAGAAGATGAGAAGCCTAGTTCTTAATCCCGTAGAAAAGATAAGATGACTCGGACCAGAAGGGCATGAGGTATAAGGAGTAAAAAGAGCCTTATGTTCCCTTCCACAATCAACTCCCTTCTATAACTAAAGTATTTCTAGACTCAACTTCGACCAGTTTGGCTTGCTAATCCTACAGGAAGTCAGGCTCTGATACCAAAGCTGTCAGGACCCCGATCCTAAGTCACACCGATCTAGCATGTAACACATCATATCGCTTTGCGGCCTCACGCATGGTATTCCCACGGGTGCCACCTTACCTGGCCCGGGACCATTTGCGCCTTTTGGCTCATGTATATGATAGTGTCGCTAGCATCCATATGACAAAGAACCCGGGCCAACATGACTAGTCGTAAACCCAAAGTGGCACTAACTTACAGGGACAAGCATACATGACCCAGCAACGAACGTGTCAGTCATCAGCGAGTGAATTTGGGCTGTAGCAGCTAGGCTAATAGGAATCTGAAGAATCCGGGCTGTAGCAGGCTAACAGGACTCCGGAGACACCGCGTGACATTTCCCCGAAGGGACAGACACAGGAACAAAGAAGGACACATGCTGGCCAGCCTAAGTGTTCCGGAGCAGTAGCAAGCTACCATAGCTCACTGGAAGCACTAGGAGACATTTCCCGGTAAGAGAGGCTACCAAGGATAAACAACTAGGTTGTCGTATCCCACACATACCAAGCATTTCAAATCATACACACAATATGCTCGATATTTGCAAATACAACATGGCATCACAACATAACTCTATGACTCAAAGTATTTATTCAATAGGCTCCAAAGAGCGAGATATTACAAGCATGGGTCTCATGACCCAACATTCAGAGCATACAAGTCAAAGCACATGCGGAAGCTTAACATGTCTAAGTACAGACATCTACAAATGAAAAAGGCTCAGAAGCCTGACTATCTACCAGATCCTGTCGAGGGTACAAGATCGTAGCTGAGGTATCAAGCTAAACGTCGAAGTCCACACAGAACTACTAGTGAGACTGAAGTCTCTCTGCAAAAATATAAATTAAGAAAACGTGAGTACAAATGTACCCAGCAAGACTTACATCAGAACTAACTACATATGCATCATTATCAACAAAGGGATGGTGGGGTTTAACTACAACAAGCTAGCTTTGACTCAGTGGCTAACATGAACTACTACTGCAAGTAACTCTTTTGAGGTGGCGCACATGAGTCCACATATTCACCATTTCAATACACCACTATGGATCCGCTCCCGTCTCCCTACGAGAACATCATCCATAGCACTCACGCTTACCTTGCGCATTTTAGGGTATCCACTTTCACTTGTCTATGAACTGTACAGGCAACCCAGAGGTCCTTTACCGCGGACGCGGCTATTCGAATAGATCATTTATAACCCTGTAGTGGTGTACTTCTTCACACACACTCTCGCCACTTACCACCATGTACACGTCGTGTATCTCGGCAACCTTCAAGCAGAAGCCTGGCGAGGGAGTCGGTCACGACCTGACTAACCACACAAGTCTCTAGTCCAGGTTTATCGCCTATTCGGGTTCCATCCGCGAGGAGATCCGTCTAGGGTTTCGCTCACTGCCCCAAACGATGTGTACAGGGTTCTGCGACACCAAATGGGCGCCTGGCATACCCGGCCATGGTGTATCTACCGCATCATAGCCCACCCCTAGGGTCAGGACTACGCACGGCCTCCAACACATATCCTACAAACACCAGAAACTAGTTGCAACTCCTAGACAGAGGGCAAGGGCAGTTAATAAGTCGAGAGGGTCCATTGGTTTCGGGCCCAATGCGTGGTAGTAGCTGTTCATGGATCACAAACACAGAACTCAGTTCCTAAGGACGGCTTCAATGAAACAACCCACCATGTACTCCTACATGGCCTCTCATTGATACCTTTACCAAATCATGTTCACACACTTATCTCTCAACAGTAGGACATGTTCACACACCTCCAATTCATCCCCGATGAATCATACCTGACTCAATTCTAAGCAGTAGCAGGCATGACAAACAAGCATGAATGAGTAGGCACATCAGGGCTCAAACAACTCCTACTCATGCTAGTGGGTTTCATCTATTTACTGTGGCAATGACAGGTCTTGCAGAGGAAAAGGGGTTCAACTATCGCAGCATGTGACAGTTGAATAATTGTTGTCCTAATGCAATAAAAGAGAGCAGGAGCGAGAGAATGGGATTGTATCAGAATGAACAAGGGGGTTTTGCTTGCCTGGCACTTCTGAAGCTAGTATAGCTCTTCAACAGTATCATCGAACTCATCGTCAGAACACGTCTATCGAGAGGGGACAAATACCGGCAACAGAGAGGGAAAACACAATCAATGCAATGCAGAATATGATGTATGATCGTGACATGGCAAAATGAGTGTGTTGGGCTAATGCAACTACAACCAGCTAGGTTTGAGTCATTTTGAACCAAAGGTTCAATCCCAAACTCAACTTATGAATTTAAATAGTGCCTTATCATGTTTTGCACTAAACAGCAAGGTTGAGTTGCTTAAACATGCATGAAACCAGTATAGATGGAAAGATTGGATTTTTCTGATCATTTTTCATATATGAATCTTTTCAATCTGAGTTATAGATTATTTTCTATGATTTTTAGAAGTTTTAACTATTTTCTGGAATTTCCTGGATTATTTTTAATCCAGGAAATGGTTAACTGCGTCAGCACTGCGTCACTATGACGTCATCAGGTCAACGGACCGGTCCGGGTCAAACCTGACCTGTGGGGACCACTGGTCAGTGACACAGTCAGTTAACAGGGTATTTAGGGTTAGAACTAATCCTAATCTGGAGGTAATCAGGGCGGTCCCACATGTCAGTTTCTGGACTAATTAACAGATTTAGTTAGCACTAACTTAATCCTAAATCCAGATTAATTAGGGGCCTGGGCCCATATGTCAGTGAGTCATGGGAGTCAAACCCCGGTCAAATGAGGTCAAACCCACCGGCGACTGGTCACCGGCGAGGTCATACGCGGCGGTGGTGCTCGGGATTGCTTCTCCGGCGACCAAACCAACGGCGGAGCCCATCCACGAGTAGCTGGGTCTCGCGCGCATCGGGTGGTGTCCTCAGCTTCGCCGGAGGTGGCCTAAAATGACGGCGGCAATGGCAAGTGCGGCGGACGGCGTTCGGGCGTCGAGTGAATCGACGTTGCAGGGAACGGCAGGAGTCGCGGGTGGTCGCGGTCGACTCCTGGGAACGTGCTGAGCACGATGGCACGCTCAGTGGCTGCTCTAGGTGATGGTGGCCACGGCAGCGACATGGCTGGGCGGGGTGAGCTTCGACTTCGGTCGAAATGGCGGCTACGGTGATCGAGAGGCATAGGAGGAGGGGAAATGACGGCGGAGCTCACAGCGGTTGCAGCACGCGTCTCAGCGGGCTTGTAGGAGGTCGGACGATGTTAGGGCATTGCCGACGATCTAGGGAGCCGAGGGTTGAAGATGAGGCATCGACAGCGTTCGGGGGCTCTCGGCATTGCGTAGCTCGTCGAGGACGACGAAGAGGTCGTAGAGGAGCTCTAGGGCACGGAGATAGGTCGGGGGGAAGGCTCTTGGTGCGTTGGTGCTTGTCAGCGCTCTCAGACACGCTCGGACCCGGGCGAGAGAGAGCAGAGGAGGGGAAGAGGTCCAGGGAGAGAGAGGAAAGTGAGAGGGGGTCGAGGGGGTCGTGTGGCGCCTCCAGCCAGCCTCCAGCGTCGGCAGAAGCAGGAGATGGCTCGGGCGCGTGGACGCGCGCGTCGAGCACGTGACTCTCGTCCTTCTGGCGAGAGGAGGGACATGACTGGCATCGGCCAGCTGGGCTAGGCCGTGCTGGGCCAGGCCAGGTGAGCGCCAGGTAACTGGCTGCACAGGTAAGCCTCTGCTCTGTTTTATTTTCTGTGTTGGTTTCTTTTTATTTATTCATCTTGCCACTGATTCAAATTCAAAAGTAAATCAAAGCAAGGCAAAACCTTATTAATATTTGTATGTTGCCATTGTGGACTTTTCCAAAGGCACATAAATAATTTCAGGGCCTTTTGAAATATATTCTATATAAAATGAATATAATCCAAAAGTCAAATACTTAGTGATTTAATTTCAAAGGCCCAAAATAAATATCCCTGAGACTCCAAAAATATTGGTTTGAATTTTACCTCTTGCCAATATTTTTTTAGCTTAACAGGAACATTTTCTTGGGTTTATTTGAGGCAATTTTTAATGTTGCTCATTTTTGGAAATAACCTCTGAGGCTTTCCACTTTCCCCAGTTCACATTTATATGGAATTTAAACATGATGCATGGATGCCACTCACTGATGCAACTGATTACAAAGCAGAATTCTAGGGCTGTGACAATAAGCCGGGGCTTGATACCCTTCAAGATCTCCTGATTTGCTCTCTCAACTTGACCATTGGATAGAGGGTGAGGCACTGGTGATACATCGAACCGGATATGCTCTCGCTGACAAAATTCCTCCATAGCACCTTTATAAAGATTAGTGCCATTGTCTGTTATAATGTTGTGTGGAAAGCCAAAACGGAAGATCACCTTCTTCATGAATTGAACCGTTGTTGCTGCGTCACACTTACTAACCGGCTCTGCCTCTACCCATTTAGTGAACTTGTCAACCGCCACCAATAGGTGGGTCTTCTTATCCTTGGATCTTTTGAAAGGTCCAACCATATGAAGCCCCCAGACTGCAAACGGCCAAGTAATCGGAATCATCCTCAATTCTTGAGCCGGCACATGAGCCCGTCTTACAAATTTCCGACATCCATCACACCTACTGACAAGGTCACCCATGATGGAAAGCTTTAGCCACAAGGGATTTTGAACCAGCATGATGACCACAATCTCCTTCATGGATCTCTCGTAAGATCTCACAGCCCTCTTCTAGAGAAACACAACGTTGAAACGCCCCTGTAACATTGCGGTGATGTAATTCTCCATTAACAATTGTCATTGACTTAGACCGCCAGGCTATCTGCCTGGCTAAGGTTTCATCCTCAGGTAACTCGCCTCGGGTCATGTAAGCCAAATAAGGAACTGTCCAATCCGGGATCACGTGCAGAGCCGCCACCAACTGAGCTTCCGGGTCAGGAATAGCTAAATCCTCCTCCGTAGGTAACTTGACCGGCGGGTTATGCAAGAAGTCAAGAAATACATTAGGCGGCACCGGTTTATGTTGAGAACCTAACCGGCTTAAGGCATCCGCGGCTTCATTTTTCCTTCGATCAATGTGATCCACTTGATAACCCTTAAAGTGACCAGCGATGATATCCACCTCTCGACAATAAGCCGCCATGAGTGGATCCTTAGAATCCCAAGTACCAGAGACTTGTTGTGCCACCAAGTCTAAATCACCGAAGCATTTAACCCGGCTTAAATTCATCTCCTTAGCCATCCGAAGGCCATGGAGCAAAGCTTCATACTCAGCTGCATTGTTAGTACAAGGAAACATCAAACGGAGAACATAACAAAATTTATCACCTCGAGGGGAAGCAAGAATAACTCCAGCCCCCGAGCCCTCCAATTGCCTGGACCCATCAAAGTGAATCGTCCAATATGTGTTATCCGGCTTTTCCTCAGGCATCTGCAGCTCTGTCCAATCATTGATGAAATCCACCAACACCTGAGATTTTATAGCCGTGCGAGGCACATACTTCAACCCATGAGGTCCAAGCTCAATAGCCCACTTGGCAACCCGGACAGTTGCTTCTCTCTTTTGGATGATGTCTCCCAAAGGAGCAGAACTGACCACAGTGATGGGATGACCCAGGAAATAATGCTTAAGCTTCCGGCTTGCCAAGAATGCCCCTTATATGACCTTCTGCCGGTGTGGATATCTCTGCTTGGACTCAATAAGAACCTCACTGATATAATAAACCGGCCTTTGAACCGGATGCTCCTTGCCTACCTCCTTTCGCTCCACTACAATAGCCATGCTGACGGCCCGGGCATTAGCAGCCACATACAACAGCAATGGCTCCTTATCAATAGGGGCAGCAAGTACGGGTGGCTCAGCCAGCTGTTTTTTCAGATCCTCAAAGGCTTGGTTAGCAACGTCACTCCAAACAAAATGATATGTCTTCTTCATCATCTGATAAAGAGGCAGAGCCTTCTCACCAAGCCGGCTTACGAACCGGCTCAGAGCCGCAATATGACCCGCCAGTCGCTGAACATCATTGATACATGCCGGTTTAGCCAGAGAGGTAATGGATTTAATCTTCTCTGGGTTAGCTTCAATGCCTCTATCTGAAACCAGAAAACCCAAGAGCTGTCCTGCTGGCACACCAAAAATACACTTTGCTGGGTTAAGCATCATCTTGTAGACCCGAAGATTGTCAAATGTCTCCTTCAAATCATCAATCAGGGTCTCTTTCTTCCTTGATTTTACTACAATGTCATCTACATAAGCATGAACATTGCGCCCAATCTCGCCATGTAAACAATTCTACACACATATCTGGTAAGTCGCCTAGGCACTCTTGAGGCCGAAGGGCATTGATACATAGCATAAGGCTCCAAAGGGAGTTATAAATGATGTCTTCTCCTGGTCCTTAACTGCCATCTTGATCTGATGATAACCAGAATAAGCATCCAAAAAACTCAAAAGCTCACAACCCGCCGTAGCATCAATAATCTGATCAATACGAGGGAGAGGAAAAGGATCAGCTAGACAAGCCTTGTTTAAATCCGTGTAATCCACACACATACGCCAAGTGTCGTTTTTCTTAAGCACCAGCACCGGGTTAGCCAACCACTCAGGATGAAAAACCTCGACAATAAACCCAGCCGCCAGAAGCCGGGCTACCTCTTCTCCAATAGCTTTCCGCCTCTCCTCATTAAACCGGCGAAGAAACTGCCTAACCAGTTTAAATTTCGGATCAATATTAAGAGTGTGCTCAGTGAGTTCCCTCGGTACACCTGGCATGTCAGAAGGCTTCCATGCAAAAATGTCCCGGTTCTCATGTATGAACTCGATGAGTGCGCTTTCCTATTTTGGATCCAGATTGGCACTGATTGTGAACTACCTGGATGAGTCGCCAGGAACAAAATCAACCATCTTGGTATCTCTGTCATTTTAAACTTCAAAACCGGGACATGCTCTGTTGTGGGCTTCTTCAGGGACGTCATATCTGCTGGGTCAACATTGTCCTTGTAGAACTTTAACTCTTCTGTCGCACAAATTGACTCGGCGTAAGCTGCATCACCCTCTTCACACTCGAAAGCTATCTTCCGGCTTCCATGTACTGTGGTGGTCCCCTTGTGACCCGGCATCTTGAGCTGTAGATAAACATAGCAGGGCCTGGCCATGAACTTAGCATAAGCCGGCCGTCCAAACAAAGCATGATATGGGCTTTTGATTTTCACCACTTCAAAGGACAATGTCTCTGACCTGGAATCATGGTCATCTCCAAAAGCAACCTCCAGAGCTATCTTACCCACTGGATCTGCCGACTTACCAGGCACCACACCATAAAAAACGGTGTTTGACGGCTTAAGATTTTTGTGTGTCAATCCCATGCGATGGTAGGTCTCATAATAGATAATATTAATGTTTCTTCCTCCGTCCATGAGCACCTTGGTGAACTTATACCCTCCAACCTGAGGTGCCACCACCAACGCTAAGTGACCCGGATTATCAACTCGGGGTGGGTGATCCTCCCGGCTCCACACAATGGGCTACTCAGACCAACGCAATTACGGGGAACCGCCGGCTCAACAGCATTGACTGCCCTCTTATGAAGCTTATGGTCACGTTTACATAAGGTAGTGGTAAATACATGATATTGCCCACTATTCAACTGTTTTGGGTTGCTCTAATAACCAGACTGCTGCTGCCGCTGACACCCCTGATTATGATGATGATGATGGCTATGATTTCCCCCTCTCAGAGGGAAGTTTCCCTGGCAGAACAGCTCTGCCGGAGCCCTAGATTGGTTCCGCCAAGGTTCCACCTCGTGGCGGCGGAGTTTCGTCCAAGAAGATGGCTTCTTATTTTTTTCCCATCGAAAGACTTCATATAGCAGAAGATGGCCACCGGAGGGCCACCAAGGGGCCCATGAGGTAGGGGGCGCGCCCAGGGGGTAGGGCGCGCCCCCCACCCTCGTGGGCAGGGTGTGGCCCCCTGGTGAATCTCTTTCGCTAAGTATTTTCTATATATTCTGAAAACGTCTTCCGTGAAGTTTCAGGACTTTTGGAGCTGTGTAGAATAGGTCTCCAATATTTGCTCCTTTTCCAGCCCAGAATCCCAGCTGCCGGCATTCTCCCTCTTCATGTAAACCTTGTAAAATAAGAGAGAATAAGCATACGTATTGCGACATAATGTGTAATAACAGCCCATAATGCAATAAATATCGATATAAAAGCATGATGCAAAATGTACATATCAACTCCCCCAAGCTTAGACCTTGCTTGTCCTCAAGCGAAAAGCCGAAACCGAAAAATATGTCCACATGTTTAGAGATAGAGGTGTTGATAAAAATAAAATACGGACATGAGGGCATCATGATCATTCTTAGAACATCAACTTATATAATTCTTGTCATATGATTTCTTATGCTAGAGTAGTAATTCAATCACAATTTCAAGTATGAATCGTAAACTTCATTGAAAACTAACAAACTATAATCTCAGCCATTGGAGCAATTGCAATTTATCATAACATAGGAAAGAGTACATGTATAAGAACTTTTCAGCAAGTCCACATACTCAACTATCATATAGTCTTTCACAATTGCTGACACTCACGCAATACTTATGGGTATGGAGTTTTCATTGAACATAGAGAAAGATGGGGGCTTATAGTTTTGCCTCCCAACGTTTTACCTCAAGGGTAATGTGAACGGTAGTAGTTCATGAAAACTCACATCCAATTAGCCATATATACCAGGATCTTTCCAACATATTGTGCTTACCAAGGATAAAATGTAAAAAGGAAGGGTAAAGATCACCATGACTCTTATGCAATGTAGGGGATAAAAGTAAAAGATAAGCCCTTCGCAGAGGGAAGCAGAGGTTGTCATGCGCTTTTGTAGTTGGATGCACAAAATCTTAATGCGAAAGAACGTCACTTTATATTGCCACTTGTGATATGGACCTTTATTATGCAGTATGTCACTTTTATTTCTTTCGTATCACACAATCGTATAAAGCTTATTTCTCCCACACTAATAAGTCATACATATTTAGAGAGCAATTTTTATTGCTTGCACCAATGACAACTTACTTGGAGGATCTTACTCAATCCATAGGCAAGTATGGTGGACTCTCATGGCAAAACTGGTTTAAGGGTATTTGGAAGCACAAGTAGTATCTCTACTTGGTGCGATGAATTTGGCTAGCATGAGGGGGAAATACAAGCTCAACCATGTTGGATGATCCATGACAATATAATTTATCTCAGATGTAAGAAAACATAACCCATTACGTTGTCTTCCTTGTCCAACGTCAACTCTTTAGCATGTCATATTTTAATGAATGCTCACAATCATAAAAGATGTCCAAGATAGTATACCTATATGTGTAGACCTCTCTTTCTTTATTACTTCCTATTAATTGCAACGATGACCAAAACTATGTTTGTCAACTCTTAACAACTTTTATTCATCATACTTTTTCTATGTGAGCTCATTACTCACCATGAGATCCATATGATCTCTTTGTTTCTTTTTATTCCTTTCTCTTTTCTTTTACTCCCTTAGGATCATGGAAAAATAATCAAGCCCTTGACTCAACACTAATCTTTATTATATAGCTCATGGACTCGATTACATAGAAGGATTATAAAGCAAAACTCACGACTAGATCATACTTAAAACTTTTATTCTACTAGATCAAGATATTACCAAAAAGGATCGAACTAAGAAAAATGGTAAAGGTAAAAATGATGGTGATACGATACCAGGGCACTCCCCCAAGCTTGGCAGTTTCCAAGGGGAGTGCCTGTACCAGATACTCAATTCTTCTTTGTTTATGGAGAAGGTGATGGTTTTGTTAATGGCATAGGTTTCTTCCTTAATTTACGCTTGAGGACAGAATTTTGGTCCCTTAGGTCCTTGATCTCCTGCTCCAGGCTCAGTATCTTTTTGCATAGTTCCTGTTTGTTTTCCTGCAAGAGGCGAAAAGGGATAAACTCGATCTTAGGTTTCTTTACTCTATCAGGGAGGCTTGACTTTTTGAACTCCACATGCATGTCCCCAGGTTGAGGTAGTGGGACTTCATCTTCATCTGAGCTCGTCTCCTCCTTTCCCTTAGGTTCATAGTCCTCTTCTTCTTCCGTAGTCCAACCACAATGCTCCACATCCCCATAGATTTTAGGATCTGCAAGGTAATCAGCCACATAACTCTCTCCTTCCGAATCCAGGGACGACATGTTGCTCAAATCTGCAGCAGGACAGCTCAAAACAAAGAAAGGAGATTTTTGCGTGATACGGGAGTCAAAACTTCCGGGAGTTTATATAATGAATTTTTACCGACCAAAATACGTAACATGTAAGAAAACGGAGTCCGGAGAGCACACGAGGTGCCCACAAGGTAGGGGGAGCGCCTAAGGGGGTAGGGCGCGCCCTCCACCCTCGTCGAGCCCTCGTGTCCTTTCCAGGCTGCTTCTTATTTTTCTATTTTTCTAAATATTCCAAATCGGAGAAATATTGCCTTAAAAACTGTTTTGGAGTCGGTTTACTTACCGTACCACATACATATTCCTTTTTGGAGTCTGAAACGTTCCGGAAAGTGTCCCTTATGTATTCCTCCGGGGTTATAGTTTCAATAATATTGGTTTCAACATTTATGGGATTACCTGAGATATAATGTTTGATTCTTTGACCATTCACCACCTTCGGATTTGTGCCTTCGAAGTTGTTAATTTTTATGGCACCGGAACGGTAGACCTCTTCGATAACGTAAGGACCTTCCCATTTAGAGAGAAGTTTTCCTACAAAAAATCTTAAACGAGAGTTGTATAGCAATACATAATCACCTACATTAAACTCACGCTTTTGTATCCTTTTGTCATGCCATCTTTTAACTTTTTCTTTAAACAACTTGGCATTTTCATAGGCTTGGGTTCTCCATTCATCAAGTGAGCTAATATTGAAAGTGCGTTATATCGACTAGAGGGGGGGGGTGAATAGGCGATTTTTATGAAAGTCTTCAAAACGTGGAAGTTATGAAGACAAACGATAGAAATAAACCTATTACCCTGCAGCGGAAGGTAGACTACACTAGGCAAGCCATAGTCAAGTATTCAATAGAGTGAAAGCACAATGACTAATAGCAGCAATGTAGTAAGGATCAGGTAGGAAGATATTGTGAAGCCACACAGAACACGCAGTCACTCAGTGAAGACAAAAGATAGTGCGAACATACAATGACTTCACAAGGAGTAACAGTAAGTAAAGGGAAGGGAAGATGAAACCAGTGACTCGCTGAAGACAATGATTTGTTGGACCAGTTCCAGTTGCTGTGACAACTGTACGTCTGGTTAGGGAGGCTAGGTATTTAAACCTTAGGACACACAGTCCCGGACACCCAGTCCTGAAAACGCAGCTCAGGACACCCAGTCCTCACCGTATTCCCCTTGAGCTAAGGTCACACAGACCTCGGCCAATCACTCTGGTAAGTCTTCAAGGTAGACTCCCAAACCTTCACAGACTTCGTTCACCGGCAATCCACAATGTCTCTTGGATGCTCAGAACGCGACGCCTAACCGGCTGGAGGATGCACAGTCCTCAAGTGTAATAAGTCTTCAGATCACACAGACAAGAAGACTTAAGTGATGCCTAATTCTCTTTAGCTCTGGGTGGTTAGGGCTTTATCCTCGCAAGGAATTCTCTCTCAAAGGCTTCGAGGTGGGTTGCTCTCAAACGACAAAAGTCATACTCTGAATCTGAGCAGCCAACCATTTATGGTTGTAGGGGTGGGCTCTTTATAGCCACTTGGCAACCCGACCTGATTTGTCCGAAATGACCCTGGGTCACTAAGGAACTGACACGTGTTCCAACGGTCAGATTTCAAACTCACATGGCAACTTTACTTGGGCTTCAAGCAAAGCTGACTTGCCCAACTCTGGACAAGATTCGCTCTCAAAGTCTTCACTCGAAGACATAGGTTTTGTTTAAGCATCACTTCAGTCATTCTGACTGGTTCTCTTGGACCCCACTTAACAGTACGGTGGTTCCTATGACTCAACACAGAAGAAAGAGAACTACGAAAGATCTAAGTCTTCGAGCTCCATAGGCTTCATGTGGTGTCTTCTCTTGTCATAGTCTTCAATGTGAATATCTTCATATACCACCTTTGACTTCAATGTCTTCATACATTTTTAGGGGTCATCTTTGGTAGGAAAATCGAATCAATGAGGGACTTCTACCTGTGTTATCCTGCAATTCTCACAAACACATTAGTCCCTCAACTAGGTTTGTCGTCAATACTCCAAAACCAACTAGGGGTGGCACTACATGCACATACAATCTCCCCCTTTTTGGTGATTGATGACAAACTAGTTGAAGTTTTCAACGCGGAATATAATCTGTGAAATTGTAAAGGATAAGGAATTGTCTTCATAAGTTGGAAGGGCTCCCCCTGAAGATGTGCATATAAGTAATTTGCTTTTGGAATGCAAATGCATATGGCAGGTTGTACTTGTGGAGATCCACTTCAACTTATGATGACAATCCACTATGCATGTGAAAGTATATGAAGATAATGACATGCATAATGGAAAATGGACGTCTGCAGAATGATCTAAGTGCGGAATTTATCGTCGCACATGCGGAATTTATCATCGCAACACAAGGTGGCAAATAAGTAGCAGACGACCATCGAGTTTAAGTGTTACAACTCAAATAACCAAATGTAGCAAAACGAGAGTTGTAAGCACGAAGCAAAATATAAAGCACCCACCCATATGGACCCACTTGAAGACTATCAACCTCATATGCTTCTCCCCCTTTTGTCAGTAAGGACCGAAAAGGTTTGAAGACATAGAGCATCTACTCATTCCCATGAGGAGTAGGTGAAGCAGCAGGGTCGTTGGTTGTGTTCGGCGGTGCTGAAGAGCTTGGAGCAGAGTCGAAGCGTGCTGAAGGAGGTGGCGGTGAAGTAGCATAGTCTTCATCCTCGATTACTCTGGCATTCACAGTTGCAGCAGAGGAAGAGAACTCAGAGTCTTCAAGGGATGGAGTTCGTCGCAGCACTGCCCTTCGAGGAGGTGTGGAGTCAAACTTGAATCGCTTAGTGAAGCCATCCTCTTGAAGATCATCTTCAAAACACATCAGTGTTAGCCCTTTCCATGTGCGGCGAGAGGTTTCATGGGCAACAAAAGCATTCTTGGTGGCAAGATTGCGAATGCGATTAACATCCACCAAGAGGCTTTGCATCTGACGCTTCAGCCAGTCATCATGCCTATCCTATTTCTGATGAAGAGCCACAAGAAGCTCTCGGTCGTTGAGAACACGAGTGCGCTTCTTGGGTCGTGGAGCAGTTGTACTGTCAGTGGCTTCAGTGAGACCAGGACGCGGTGCATGTATAGTGCCAGCCAAAGGATACATACGAGTTACGGCTTCAACGCCTTCAACGTTCTGAGTGAAACTTTGATGCTCTGCATTCTGAAGACTGAGAGGTTCCTTGGCAGGCTCAGGATAGATGGCTTCAATAGACATATCCACATCAAGCAAAAAGATCCGATGGTTGCGGGCCGAGGGCTGATATGAGATAGCGGAGTGAAGTTTGATCAGCCGCATCACCCAAGGGGCGTAGAACTTCAAACCAAACAGATCAGAGCCAGATGCAGCAAGTTGGTGAATGAAGAAATCCTGTGTATTGAAGCATTTTCCATGAAGAATGTAGAAGACCAAAGTCTTCATTGCACCTTCCAGCTTGGCATGGGGAGAATGTCCTTTGATTGGCCAGAGAGTTTGCCTTATGATGTGATAAATGGTTCTTGGCAGATACTCAAGGTCTTCAACAAAGAACTCCGTGGGATAAGCAGCATCTTGGGGCAATGGCTTCATCATACTGAGCATCTGACTCATATTAGGTTCAGTCTTCTGAAAGATGCTCTCAATAGCTTCACTATGAAGCTGACAGCCATGCTCGTAGAGATCGCCAGGAGTGGGCAAACCAGTGAGCTCAATGATGTCAAAGGCTTTGGCTTCGTGATGAATGTTTCCTGTCATCCACTCCAGGACCCAAGTCTTCGGATCTCTGCTATACTCGCGGATGTGAAGTGTGGCATAGAATTGGAGCAGCAACTCTTCATTCCAATGCTCTTGGTCAGTGACGAACGGCAGCAGTCCAACCTCTTTGAAGCAATCCAGAGCTTCTTCCAGACAGGGCAGACCAGCTATTGCATCAATGTCAAGGCGCTTGTGTGGGAAGATGTGACCTTGGTTGTAAAGAACGCATGAGTAATAGCTTCGCTGTGGATAACTCCAGAACCGATCAGATGATATTCTTTCCCTGGAGTAGGGGTTCCTGGAGCTGTTGAAGAATGTGTTGTCTGCTCTGAAGCCATTGATATTGAAGGAGCCAGGTGCTGATGCAGGACCTGTGAACCTTGGCAATCTTGGGATTGGCTTCTGTACCTGAGGCCTGTGCTCAACATGATAGTCGAATTGTGGACCGGAAGCAGACGCAGGAACAGAAGCAGCGGGATCAGTGGCTTCGCTGACTTCTGGTGCTTTTGTTGGTGAGGGCTCCACATTTGCTTCAGCCCTGACAGCATCAATGGCTTCAGTGGTGTTGGTGGTGGCAGCCGCAAGATTTTCAACCTCCACTTGACAAGCTGGAGGGTCGCTTACGATCACGTTCTCCTCGAGAACTGCTTCTTGATGGGACAGGGGAGTAGCAGCTTGTGGTACTTCTTCTTCATCGGCTGATGCAGCCGGAATGTCTTCAGCAGTTTTAGCTTCAGACGCAGAGACTTGAGGCCTTGGACCTTTGTGAAGCCTGCGCAACGCGGGTGACACCTGTGGAGTTTGTGTTGGCTGGGCCTCAGAGTCTTCTTCCTCTTGTGGGCGATCCGCCCATGAAGCATCCTGTGCTATTGGTGTCAGTGGACGACCAATGCTGATGAGTTCACTGTGCGTGAGCACAGGCGATGATACCTGTTGGTGCTCTAGCTGAGGAAGGGCTGCATCATCTTCAACATGGTCATGGTGACCAATGTCCTCAGCAACGAGGGGATCAGCTGCTAGAAAGTCTTCAGCTTCATGAGCCTCTATGAAAGCAGGCTCATGGACAGTCAGTTGACGTTCTTGTGGATCGGCGTCGGGGTGAACCATGGAAATGGGTTCAACAATCAAGGGATCTGTGGGAGCAGCCCGTTCCTTCTTGGTCATTCTTTTCTTCTTGGCGGGGGCAGTAGCAGAGGCTTCAGGATGTTTTCTCTTCCTTGCTTCAGCCTCAGCAGTCCTGGTCTTCTTCAGTTCTGAAGCGGTTGACCTGGCCTTTGGCTTCGGGCCAGTCATGCTAGTTGGGAAGACAAGGGGATCTGCCTCCTGCCTTGGTGCTTCAGGTTCAGCCATAGCGGGCTTCTTCTGCTTCTTGGAAGCCATCCTGGGGTCGATGCCAGGACGCCCAAGGGCCTTGCATTTCTCAGCATCATTGTAGGCTTGCACACACCTATCAGCCAGGACCTTCATGCGCTCACGAGAACCCTGAGCTTCTGCACGTTTCTTTAGAAAGGCTTCCTTGAGCTCGTGCAGCATAATCTTGAAATTCTTCACGTCTTGCATGCTGATCTTGGCCATATGCTTCTTGAACTAAGATTTCTCAAAGTCAATCTTCTGCTTCAGTTCAACAATGCACTGGGCGATAGCTAACTCTGAAGCAATGGCGCCATGGAAGGCGACACTGAGGCCAATGGGTAGATGGAGATCGTCGAAGCTGATGTTTGGCGTGTCAAAGCATTCATTAATGAAGTTGTGAATGATTGTTACATCAAAGAGAGGCAGATCATTGAAGATTTCTGCTTCTTCTTTGCTCTTGATGAGTTGCTCAAGAGAGTCATCTGCAAGATCTTCATCACTTGACAAATCAATGGCATCATTGCACAGAATGGCAGCAGCTGTTAGCTCTTGGCCGGTGTGTGGCAGAGGCATCTTGACCTTCTGGGGCTTGGAGATGCATGATAAATCTTCGGACTACACACTGTCTTCAGGAGGTGCAGTTGCCAGTGGCTTCGCCCGTGAGATGTTTGGTGAGGGGGCAGGCTTTGAAGCTTTAGGCTTCTTCAACTTCTTTGGCTTCGGCGCTGCAGGCACTTCATCTGATTCGGCGTCAGCTGCAGGCTCATTCACTGCAGTCCCTTGAACCAAGATATGGGTGATGAGGCCTTCAAGGTTGTAGAAAGGACCGACGACATTGGGTTTTGCATCTCGTGTGCCATCAGCCCTTGGAGCTGAGGGACCAGGGTTGAAGTCTAGTCCCAATGTCTTCTTGTTTTGCTTTGCTGAGTTCTGGGCAAACTGGAAGTTGTGCTTGAACAGAATGTCGTCACGACACCATAGTATTGACGATGGGTGTGCATCAACAGGCTGTGGCCCACGGACCATGCAGGGATAGAAGCCTTGTTCAATGGCTTCATCTCTGGACCTGGGTTGAAGATTCTTGTATAGGATGTCTCCCCACGATCTCTTGATGGCATTTTTCTCAGCATATTCCTGGGTTACAAATTGGTATTTGAACCATTGTTCTGCCCAATATCTTCGAATCCATTGGATTCGGGTCTTGCGCTGATTGTAATCCTCTTCAGGATCTGTCTTGTATAGTTCTGAGAGGTCATCTGGCAGATCTCTAGATGTTTCTCCATGATGCTTTCTGCCACCCTTCCTTGTTGATTTCTCTGAAGCCATGAACTTTAAACTGAAAGGCTTCAACACATTCAAAGGCTTCAAAGATTTTCACTTGCTGGACAAACAGGAACTTGCTTCGGGAGAATTTATATGATGTTGTAAGAATTCTGTAAATGAATGCAGACTATGAGAACCAAGGGATTCTCCCACGAACATGTACCTGTGACAGCATTAAGGTGCGAGGGAAGGGGAAGAGGTCATATGCATTCTCAGAAGATTTTGAATATAAATCAGTTTAGAAGACATTGACCTCATCGTGCGAAGACATTCACTCATAGATAAGGAGTTGGTTCCAGATTTGTACGAATCCAGAGATCACTACAAGTGAGGAATCTAACTACTTTGTGAAGCATAAGTGAATATTCTAGGCATGTTATGAGATGCAGTATGAGAGAGATCTAACTTGTGTGAATAGAAACTGCTTGTGGTAGAAAGTGACAAAGCCATAGGATCAACGGTGCCGTAAAAAGGAAGTTTTATTTACCACACTAAGAACTGCTAGACGGAGTGGAAGATGAGGCCGAGCAGTTCGATCTTCCGTGCCCTAACTTGGCGACGGAGGACACCTACGGCGACGGCGGAGAGGACGATGTCCGCGGTCAGCGTGAAGACGGCGTCGGAGAGGTTGGGGCAGCGAAGCGCTTCGTTGCCGGCGTCGTCGAGGGCTAGCGGTGGCGCTAGGGTTCGTGCGAGAGTGGAAGAAGAGATAATGACCGCCGTGAAGTGTGTATTTATAGGTACAGGGGCGGCACTGCGTTATTACATAGGTGCCCCTGGCGATTCGCATCTCAGGAACACGTGGCCATCATGCAGAATTTTGGGGTTTGTTCCATGTCCCACGCACGCCTGGATTGTCGGGTGGTCGTTCCTACTTCTCCGGGTTTCATGTGGAGGAATGAGCATTGAAAGTGGACTTAAGGTTTGTCTTTGTATCTTTTGCTAACAAGGACGCAGAGAAGACATTCGACAGTTTCAATAGAATGCATATGATTTGGAGAGATAGAGTTTGAGATAGATAGCATAGAGAGGTTAGGGTCCGATCACATTCACTTAGTTCAAAAGATTCAACAAGAAGACATAGCTATAAGTGAATGCTATAGAGGATAGAACACTAGTATATATATATAATCAACATAGTGAAGATAATCGTGAAGACATGTTGAGATTGAAGCCAAACCAAATGTGAAGACATAGCAAGGTAACGCCATGAGTGAAACACTTCAAAATAGAACATTTGGTGGTGGCGTTACCCACCGTATAGGAAGTATTAGACCCAGACACTGCGTACAATTATCGTGGCGCTCCGAAGTCAAATTCCACATTAATGTATTCACACTTAGAATGTTGTCTTCATTGATTGAAGATATACTTTACTTCGTGTGTTGCACATCTAAGTCATCAATATGCATAAGGGTTAGGATGTGTGCCTGATCACAGGACATTTGAGGATTCCAGGATATTTAGCTCACACCATAACTTGCAAAATCTCTTCTCATCCAAGGGCTTGGTGAAGATATCTGCCAATTGCTCTTCAGTGTTGACGTGTATGATATCAATATCTTCCTTCAGAACATGATCTCTGAGAAAGTGATGACGAATTTCAATGTGCTTTGTCTTCGAGTGCTGAACTGGGTTGTTGGCAATCTTGATGGCGCTTTCATTGTCGCAGTAGAGTGGCACTTGCTTCAGATGAATGCCATAGTCCTTGAGCGTTTGCTTCATCCACAGAAGCTGAGCGCAGCAAGATCCAGCAGCAATGTATTCAGATTCAGCAGTGGAGAGAGATACACAGTTCTGCTTCTTTGAAGACCAACATACAAGTGATCGTCCCATAAAGTGACATGTGCCTGATGTAGACTTGCGATCAACTTTGTCACCAGCATAATCAGCATCTGAGAATCCAACCAGATCAAACTCTGAGCCCTTTGGATACCATAATCCTAGAGTTGGAGTGTGAGCCAAATATCGAAGAATTCGCTTCACAGCTAAGTGATGCGACTCCTTTGGTGCCGCTTGGAATCGAGCACACATGCAAACACTAAGCATAATATCTGGCCTAGATGCACATAGATAAAGTAAAGAACCAATCATGGAGCGGTATACCTTTTGACCGAACTCTTTACTATTGTCGTCAGGACCCAGATGATGCTTGGCTGGCATTGGCGTCGTGAAGCCTTTGCAGTCTTGCATACCGAACTTCTTCAGGCAATCTTTGAGATACTTCTCTTGAGATATGAAGATGCCGTTGCGTTGTTGTCGTATTTGAAGACCGAGAAAGAACTTCAGCTTTCCCATCATAGACATTTGATATTGCTCTTGCATCATATATCCAAACTCTTCACTGTACTTCTGATTGGTGCAGCCGAAGATAATGTCATCCACATATATTTGGCACACAAACAGTTCACCATCATATGTCTTCGTGAAGAGAGTGGGGTCGAGAGAACCAGGTATGAAGCCTTTGCTCTTCAGGAAGTATTTGAGTGTGTCATACCAGGCCCGAGGGGCTTGTTTGAGGCCATACAGTGCCTTGTTGAGCTTGTATACCATGTCAGGATGTTTTGGATCTTCAAAGCCAGGAGGTTGTGCAACATACACTTCTTATTCAATCTTGCCATTGAGGAAGGCGCTCTTCACATCCATTTGATAAAGTAGTATGTTGTGATGATTTGCATAGGCCAGCAGTATGCGTATGGCTTCAAGTCTAGCCACAGGAGCAAATGTTTCATCGAAGTCAATGCCTTCCACTTGAGTATATCCTTGAGCAACGAGACGAGCTTTGTTTCTGACAACTTGACCATGCTCATCTTTCTTGTTGCGGTATATCCATTTGGTGCCTATTATGTTGTGCCTCCGAGGATCGGGACGCTTGACCAGTTCCCATACATTATTCAGCTCAAACTGTTGAAGCTCGTCCTGCATAGCTTGAATCCATTCAGGTTCCATGAAGGCTTCTTCAACTTTCTTGGGTTCTGTTATTGAGACGAATGCGAAGTGCCCACAGAAATTTGCTAGCTGAGTTGCCCTTGAACGAGTGAGTGGACCGGGTGCATTGATGCTATCAATTATTGTTTCAATCTGCACTTCATTGGCAACGCGAGGATGTACAGGGCGAAGATTTTGCTCTTGCTGATCATTGTCGTTGTTAGAAGGAATGTCTTCAGGCTGAGCATTGTCTTCATGTTGATCAGGTGCTGAGATGATAAGTTCTTCTTCAGGATGAGCTTCAGAAGGTATAATTTCTCCAGTTCCCATTAGCTTGATTGATTCACTGGATGGAACTTCATCTAGCACATTTGGCAGTTGCTCTCTTTGTGAACCGTAGGTCTGATCGAACCGCACATCCACTGTTTCAACCACTTTGTAATGAAAGAGATTGAAGACTCTGTAGGAGTGCGAATCCTTTCCATATCCAAGCATAAAACCCTCATGTGCTTTTGGTGCAAACTTTGAGGTGTGATGTGGGTCCTTGATCCAGCACCTGGCGCTAAATACTCTGAAGTAACTGACATTTGGCTTCTTGCCAGTAAGGAGCTCATAAGATGTCTTGTTCAGAAGCTTGTGAAGATAAACACGATTGATTGTATGGCATGCAGTATCAATGGCTTCAGGCCAGAATTTTTTTGGAGTCTTGTATTCATCTAGCATCGTTCTGGCCATCTCAATGAGTGTTCTGTTCTTGCGTTCGACGACCCCATTCTGCTGTGGTGTGTACGGGGCTGAGAATTCATGTGTGATGCCCAAGGTATCAAGATATGTATCAAGGCCAGTGTTCTTGAATTCAGTGCCATTGTCACTTCTGATATGCTTTATCTTGGCGCCATAGTTGTTCATTACTTGATTGGCGAAGCATCTGAAGACATCCTGTACTTCAGTCTTGTAAAGGATTATGTGCACCCAAGTATATCTAGAATAATCATCAACAATGACAAAGCCATAGAGACAAGCAGTAGTAGTAAGAGTTGAGTAATTAGTGGGACCGAAAAGATCCATGTGAAGCAGTTCGAAGGGTCGAGTAGTGGTCATGATTGTCTTCGAGGGATGTTTGGTCCTCGTCATCTTTCTTGCCTCATAGGCACCGCATAAGTGATCTTTCTTGAACTTGATGCCCTTGATGCCTATGACATGCTTCTTCTTTGCCAGGGTGTGGAGGTTCCTCATGCCAGCATGCCCAAGCCTCCGATGCCAGAGCCAGCATTCTGAAGCTTTTGCTAGAAGACATACGGCAAGCTGTGGTCCTGCTGAGAAATCTACCACGTACAAATCATCTTTTCGATACCCTTCAAATACTAGAGACTTGTCAGATTCCATTAGAACAAGGCAACGATATTTTCCAAATATTACGATCATGTTTAAATCGCAAAGCATTGAGACAGACATTAAGTTGAAGCCAATGGATTCAACAAGCATGACTTTATCCATGTGTTGATCCCTTGAGATTGCAACTCTACCTAGACCCAATACCTTACTTTTACCAGTGTCAGCAAATGTGATGTGGCTCTTGTCGGATGGACGTAAGGTTGAGTCCATAAGAAGGCTTCTTTTGCTAGTCATGTGATTTGTACATCCACTATCAATAATCCATTCTGAAGACGCTGGTGTCGTACCCTACAGTGCAGTTAGGGGGATAGGCTTCACGAAGAGCATTGTGAAGCAAAAACATTTGACGAACCAGTGGGTTATGAAAGCTTAGATCCAGATTAGGACTAATAGGGAGAGTAGCAAGCGATTCAGGAACGAAGTACATAGTAAGACCATTTAGGCATTTGATCTTGCGCCCTACAAGATGTTTAAGGTCCCCAGCAATAGCGTCAGACGATTTTGGTTTTCTGCTGGAGACCTTTCCCTATAAAAGAGAGTTAAGCTTTCTTAGCCACCCACATCTTCAAGGGTGGCTTAGAAGCAATAAGTCTAAGTGCAGCATCTGAGAACTTTGGCTTTGGAGCCCTAGCAAACAGTCTTGCAGGCAGACAATAGTACTCACAAGAATAAGCAGAATAGTTCTTGGTCTTATGAACATGGCGGTTTGATGAACCGCTCTCATATTCATATGCCTGAGTATGGTTTCCCTACAAAACATTTGTGTTAGTGCGACTCAGGTGAGTCCTCTGTTTGTATGAAGCCTTTGGACCGTATGAAGCCTTTGGTCTGAGGTTTGTCTTCTTCACGTGAGGTGTCGTGATGACATTCACAGGAAGATTCTCCACACACCTTTTCGGAACCCAGATCTTCTTCATAGGCGGTCCATTCCTGCAGTTAGTACCAATGTACCTGGCAAACACTTCACCATTCTGATTCTTAAACAGTTTATAGTTTGCATCAAAGGATTCATCAATGACAATGGGGTTAGCACAAGTGAACCCAGATAGAGTGGATGGATCTGCTGAAAATTCCTTTGCAGCAACCCATGTGGTTTTGGGGTACTGCTCAGGTTTCCAGTAAGAGCCATCAGCATTCATTTTCCTTACGAACCCAACACCCTCTTTCCTCGGGTTTCGGTTCAAAATCTGCTTTTTGAGGACATCACATAGTGTCTGATGCCCTTTAAGACTTTTGTACATCCCTGTTTCAAGCAATGTCTTCAACCTAGCATTCTCATCAGCAATAGCAGTGGAATCCTCAGCAGAGGGGTTAGTTCCCACATCAAAAGTTGAAGATATTGCAATAGTAGCAGCAGTAGAACATTCAGCAACAGTAGTAGCATTATCACGCTCAATGCATTTAAGACATGGTGGTTCAAATCCTTCCTGAGCAGAGCTGATCTGTTTGGCGCGAAGTGACTCGTTTTCCTTTTGAAGATCTTCATGAGCCGCTCTCAATTTCTCAAGATCTTGCTTCCTTTGAAGATAATCATAGGAAAGCTTTTCATGAGTTGTTGAGAGAGTTTCATGACAACTTTCAAGTTCCTCATACTTAACGTGAAGATTTTTTATGTCTTCAATTAAGGATTCAGATCGAGTCATTTCAGCACCTATCAGACCATCGCTTCTGTCTAACAGTTTTTGAATATGTTCCATAGCTTTCTGTTGTTCAGTTGCAATTTTAGCAAGTGTTTTGTAGCTGGGTTTTGAACCACAATCAGAGTCATCGTCACTAGATGTTTGATAGTGAGTAGTGCGTGTGTTTACCTTGGCACCGCGTGCCATGAAGCAGTAGGTAGAAGCGGAGTAGTCCTTGTCATTTGCATCGGTGTCGGTGATGAAGTCATTGTCTTCAGTGTTGAAGATGGACTTGGCAACGTATGTTGTAGCCAGACTTGCGACGCCTGAATCGGGCTCCTCCTTAGACTCCACCTCCGCCTCCTCAGAAGCGGACTCCTCCTCTGAATCCATTTCCTTGCCAACAAACGCACGTGCCTTGCCAGATGAGCTCTTCTTGTGTGATGAATACTTTGAGGAAGACTTGGAAGAAGACTTTGAGTATTTCTTCTTCTTCTTGTCGTCAGAGTCATATTCCTTGCTCTTCTTCTTCTTTTTGTTCTCATTATCCCACTGTGGACACTCAAAGATGAAGTGGCCAGGTTTCTTGCACTTGTGACATGTTTTATTCTTGTAGTCGTGAGCAGAAGCTTCATCATTCCTTGAGCTTGATCGGGAAGACTTTCTGAAACCTTTCTTCTTGGTGAATTTTTGGAACTTCTTCACAAGCATAGCAAGTTCCCTTCCAATGTCTTCAAGATCATCCGAACTGCTGTCAGATTCTTCTTCAGATGATGAGACAGCTTTTGCCTTCAAGGCACGAGTTCGCCCATAGTTTGGACCGTAGATATCTCTTTTCTCAGAAAGCTGAAACTCATGTGTGTTGAGCCTCTCAAGTATGTCAGACGGATCGAGTGTCTTGAAGTCAGGACGTTCTTGAATCATCAGGGCTAGGGTGTCAAACGAACTATCAAGTGATCTCAGTAGTGTCTTGACGACTTCATGTTTGGTGATCTCAGTAGCGCCGAGGGCTTGAAGCTCATTTGTGATGTCAGTGAATCGGTCAAATGTGAGCTGGACATTCTCATTGTCATTTCGCTTGAAGCGGTTGAAGAGGTTGCGAAGGACACTGATTCTCTGATCTCTTTGGGTTGAGACGCCTTCATTGACCTTGGAGAGCCAGTCCTAGACCAGCTTAGATGTTTCCAAAGCACTCACACGGCCATACTGTCCTTTGGTCAGATGACCACAGATAATATTCTTGGCAGTAGAGTCCAGTTGAACGAACTTCTTGACATCAGCAGCAGTGACACCTTCTCCAGCCTTGGGAACGCCGTTCTTGACGACATACCATGGGTCGACGTCAATGGCTTCAAGATGCATGTGCATCTTATTCTTCCAGTAGGGATATTCAGTTCCATCGAAGACGGGGCATGCAGCGGAGACTTTAATTATCCCTGCAGTCGACATAGCTAAAACTCCAGGTGGTTAAACCAAATCACACAGAACAAGGGAGCACCTTGCTCTGATACCAATTGAAAGTGCGTTATATCGACTAGAGGGGGGTGAATAGGCGATTTTTATGAAAGTCTTCAAAACATGGAAGTTATGAAGACAAATGATAGAAATAAACCTATTACCCTGCAGCGGAAGGTAGACTACACTAGGCAAGCCATAGTCAAGTATTCAATAGAGTGAAAGCACAATGACTAATAGCAGCAATGTAGTAAGGATCGGGTAGGAAGATATTGTGAAGCCACACAGAACACACAGTCACTCAGTGAAGACAAAAGATAGTGCGAACATACAATGACTTCACAAGGAGTAACAGTAAGTAAAGGGAAGGGAAGATGAAACCAGTTACTCGCTGAAGACAATGATTTGTTGGACCAGTTCCAGTTGCTGTGACAACTGTACGTCTGGTTAGGGCGGCTAGGTATTTAAACCTTAGGACACACAGTCCCGGACACCCAGTCCTGAACACGCAGCTCGGGACACCCAGTCCTCACCGTATTCCCCTTGAGCTAAGGTCACACAGACCTCGGCCAATCACTCTGGTAAGTCTTCAAGGTAGACTCCCAAACCTTCACAGACTTCGTTCACCGGCAATCCACAATGTCTCTTGGATGCTCAGAACGCGACGCCTAACCGACTGGAGGATGCACAGTCCTCAAGTGTAATAAGTCTTCAGATCACACAGACAAGAAGACTTAAGTGATGCCTAATTCTCTTTAGCTCTGGGTGGCTAGGGCTTTATCCTCGCAAGGAATTGTCTCTCAAAGGCTTCGAGGTGGGTTGCTCTCAAACGACAAAAGTCATACTCTGAATCTGAGCAGCCAACCATTTATGGTTATAGGGGGTGGGCTATTTATAGCCACTTGGCAACCCGACCTGATTTGTCCGAAATGACCCTGGGTCACTAAGGAACTGACACGTGTTCCAACGGTCAGATTTCAAACTCACACGGCAACTTTACTTGGGCTTCAAGCAAAGCTGACTTGCCCGACTCTGGACAAGATTCGCTCTCAAAGTCTTCACTCGAAGACATAGGTTTTGTTTAAGCATCACTTCAGTCATTCTGACTGGTTCTCTTAGACCCCACTTAACAGTACAGTGGTTCCTATGACTCAACACAGAAGAAAGAGAACTACGAAAGATCTAAGTCTTCGAGCTCCATAGGCTTCATGTGGTGTCTTCTCTTGTCATAGTCTTCAATGTGAATATCTTCATATACCACCTTTGACTTCGATGTCTTCATACATTTTTAGGGGTCATCTCTGGTAGGAAAACCGAATCAATGAGGGACTTCTACCTGTGTTATCCTGCAATTCTCACAAACATATTAGTCCCTCAACTAGGTTTGTCGTCAATACTCCAAAACCAACTAGGGGTGGCACTAGATGCACTTACAAATACCAAATAACCTCTTCTCACCGGCAAGTTTAAAATCGTAATAGAGCTCTTTAATAGCCCAATATGCCTTGTGTTCTAGTTCGAGAGGTAAGTGACATGCTTTTCCATAAACCATTTTATACGAAGACATACTCATAGGATTTTTATATGCAGTTCTATAGGCCCATAATGCATCATCAAGTTTCTTGGAACAATTTTTTTCTAGATCTATTAACAGTCTTTTGCAAAATTAATTTGAGCTCTCTATTACTCAATTCTACTTGACCACTAGACTGTGGGTGATAAGGAGATGCAATTCTATGATTAACATCATATTTAGCAAGCATTTTATGGAAAGCACCATGAATAAAATGTGAACCACCATCAGTCATTAAATATCTAGGGACTCCAAATCTTGGTAAAATAACTTCTTTAAGCATTTTAATAGAAGTGTTATGATCAGCACTACTAGTTGCAATAGCTTCTACCCACTTAGTAACGTAATCAACAGCAACTAAAATATGTGTATATCCATTAGAGGAAGGAAAGGGTCCCATATAGTCAAAGCCCCAAACATCAAATGGTTCAATAATGAGTGAATAGTTCATAGGCATTTCTTGATGTCTACTAATATTACCAATTCTTTGACATTCATCACAAGATAAGACAAACTTATGGGCATCCTTGAAGAGAGTAGGCCAATAAAAACCAGATTGCAATACCTTATGTGCAGTTCTATCTCCAGCATGGTGTCCTCCATAAGCTTCGGAGTGACACTTGCGTAGGATCTGTTCCTGTTCATGCTCAGGTACACAACGTCTAATAACACCATCTACTCCTTCTTTATAAAGATGTGGGTCATCCTAGAAGTAATGCCTCAAATCATAGAAGAACTTTTTCATTTGCTGGTATGTGAAACTATGTGGTATAAACTTAGCAACAATGTAATTAGCATAATCAGCATACCATGGAGCAGTATGAGAAGCATTTATGACATTTAATTGCTCATCAGGAAAGCTATCATCAATAGGTAGTAGGTCATCAAGCACATTTTCTAACCTAGACAAGTTGTCTGCAACGGGGTTCTCAGCTCCCTTTATATCAACTATATGTAAGTCAAATGCTTGTAGCAAGAGAACCCATCTAATAAGTCTAGGTTTAGCATCTTTCTTTTCCATAAGATATTTAATAGCAGCATGATCAGTGTGAATAGTTACTTTAGAATCAACAATATAAGGTCTGAACTTATCACAAGCAAATACAACTGCTAAGAATTCTTTTTCAATAGTAGCATAATTTCTTTGAGCAGTGTCTAGAGTTTTACTAGCATATTGAATAACATTTAATTTCTTATCAACTCTTTGCCCTAGAACAGCACCTACAGCATAATCACTAGCACCACACATAATTTCAAAGGGTAAATTCCAATCAGGTGGCTGAACAATAGGTGCAGAGATCAATGCTTTCTTAAGAATTTGAAATGCTTCTACACAATCATCATCAAAAACAAATGGTATATCTTTTTGTAATAAATTAGTCAGAGGCCGAGAAATTTTTGAGAAGTCCTTAATGAACCTCCTATAAAATCCAGCATGACCAAGGAAACTTCTTATACCTTTGATGTCCTTGTGACATGGCATCTTCTCAATAGCATCAACCTTGGCTTTATCAACCTCAATACCTCTTTCAGAAACTTTGTGCGCCAAGACAATACCTTCATTAACCATAAAGTGGCACTTTTCCCAATTCAAGACAAGATTAGTTTCTTCACATCTCTGCAAAACTCGATCAGGGTTGCTCAAGCAATCATCAAAAGAAGATCCATAGACGGAATCGTCAATGAAAACCTCACAAATCTTTTCACAAAAGTTAGAGAATATAGCCCTCATGCATCTTTGAAAGGTAGCAGGTGCATTACATAGACCAAAAGGCATACGTCTATAAGCAAAAGTACCAAAAGGGCAAGTAAAAGTAGTCTTTGATTGATCTTTGGCTGACACAGGTATTTGAGAGAAACCAGAATAACCATCTAGAAAGCAAAAATGTGTATGTTTGGATAATCTTTCTAGCATTTGATCGATAAAAGGTAAGGGGTAATGATCCTTTTTAGTTGCCTTATTTAATTTGCGGAAATCAATTACCATCCTATAACCTATAATAATTCTTTGAGGAATCAGTTCATCTTTATCATTAGAAACGACAGTAATACCTCCCTTCTTAGGGACACAATGGACAGGACTTACCCACTGACTATCAGCAACGGGATAGATTATACCTGCCTCAAAGAGCTTTAGTATTTCCTTTCTTACCACTTCTTTCATTTTGGGATTTAGCCGTCGTTGATGATCACGAACTGGTTTAGCATCTTCTTCCAAATTAATTTTATGTTGACATAGAGTGGGACTAATGCCCTTAAGATCATCAAGAGTATACCCAATAGCAGCACAGTGCTTCTTCAGAGTTTTCAATAATCTCTCTTCCTCATGCTCTGAAAGGTTAGCACTAATAATAATAGGACATATCTTTTTCTCATCAAGATAAGCATATTTAAGAGTATCAGGCAGCGGTTTAAGCTCAAACACGGGATCACCCTTGGGTGGAGGACGATCCCCTAAGATTTCAACAGGTAAATTGTTTTTCAGAATAGGTTCCTGTTTAAAGAATACTTCATCTATTTCCCTTCTTTCATTCATAAATATATCATTTTCATGGTCTAGCAAATATTGTTCTAAAGGATCACTAGGAGGTACGGCAATAGAAGCAAGACCAATAATTTCATCCTTACTAGGTAACTCTTCTTCATGGTGTTGTCTACTAAATTTAGAGAAATTAAATTCATGAGACATATCATCTAAACCGATAATAACAACATCCCTTTTGCAATCTATGGTAGCATTAACAGTATTTAAGAAGGGTCTACCAAAAATAATGGGACAAAAGCTATCTTGTGGGGAACCAAGAACAAGAAAATCAGCAGGATATTTAGTTTTCCCACACAAGACTTCAACATCTCTAACAATTCCCATTGGTGAAATAGTATCTCTATTGGCAAGTTTAATTGTGACATCAATATCTTCTAACTCAACAGGTGCAATATCATGCATAATTTCTCTATAAAGGCTAATAGGTATTGCACTAGCACTGGCACCCATATCACATAAGCCATGATAACAATGATCTCCTATTTTAACAGAAATAACAGGCATGCCTACCACAGGTCTAGGTTTATCTTTAGCACAAGGTTTAGCAATTCTAGCAGTTTCATCATAGAAATAAATAACATGCCCGTCAATATTATCAGACAAGAGATCTTTAACGATAGCAATATTAGGTTCAACTTTAACTTGCTCAGGAGGTGTATATGTTTTAATATTGCTTTTACGAACCACCGTTGAAGCTTTAGCATGATCCATTATCCTAACAGGAAAAGGTGGTTTCTCAACATAAGAAGTAAGAACAATAGGATCATTATAAGTGACAATCTTTTCTTCAACTTTAATAGGTGCAGCTACTTTTACTTCTATGGGAGGATGATATTTAAATCACTTCTCCTTGGGGAGATCAACATAAGTAGCAAAATATTCACAGAAAGAAGCTACTATCTCAGAGTCAAGTCCATATTTAGTGCTAAATTTACGGAAAATATCGGTATCCATAAAAGATTTAACACAATCAAAACTAGGTGTCATACCTGACTCCTTACCTTTGTCGAGGTCCCAATCTTCAGAGTTGCATTTAATTCTTTCCAATAAATCCCATTTGAATTCAATAGTCTTCGTCATAAAAGAGCCAATACAAGAAGTATCAAGCATGGTGCGATTGTTATCAGAAAGCCGAGCATAAAAATTTTGAATAATCATTTCTCTTGAGAGCTCATGATTGGGGCATGAATATAACATTGATTTAAGCCTCCCCCAAGCTTGAGCGATGCTTTCTCCTTCGCGAGGCCAAAAATTATATATATAATTGCGATCACGATGAACAAGATGCATAGGATAAAACTTCTGATGAAATTTCAATTTCAATCATTTGTAATTCCAAGACCCCATATCATCACATAACCTATACCATGTCGATGCATCTCCCTTCAAAGATAAAGGGAAGACCTTCTTCTTAACAACAACTCCAGGTACACCTGCAAGCTTAAATAATCCACAAACTTCATCCACATATATTAGATGCTCATCAGGATGTTTTTTCATCTCTTAAAAAGGGATTAGCTAGCAGTTTTTCTATCATCCCCGAAGGAATTTTGAAGCAAACATTTTCATTTTCAGTAGGTTCAGTAGGTTGAGGAGCAACTCCTTGCTCTACTGGTCGGGCTGAAGATACCCCAAACAAGCCCCTCAGAGGATTACTTTCCATAGTAACAAGTGACAGTAGATTTCAGCACACTATATAAATTTTTCCTTACCAAATTCCACCTACCAAAGGCGCTTCACTCCCCGGCAACGGTGCCATAAAAGAGTCTTGATGACCCACAAGTATAGGGGATCTATCGTAGTCCTTTTGATAAGTAAGAGTGTCGAACCCAACGAGGAGCAGAAGGAAATGATAAGCGGTTTCCAGCAAGGTATTCTCTGCAAGTACTGAAACAAGTGGTAACAGATAGTTTTGTGATAGGATAATTTGTAACGAGCAACAAGTAACAAAAGTAAATAAAGTGTAGCAAGGTGGCCCAATCCTTTTTGTAGCAAAGGACAAGCCTGGACAAACTCTTATATAAAGAAAAGCGCTCCCGAGGACACATGTGAATATCATCAAGCTAGTTTTCAACACACTCATATGATTCGCGTTCGGTACTTTGATAATCCGATATGTGGGTGGACCGGTGCTTGGGTACTGCCCTTACTTGGACAAGCATCCCACTTATGATTAACCTCTATTGCAAGCATACGCAACTACAACAAAAGTATTAAGGTAAACCTAACCATAGCATGAAACATATGGATCCAAATCAGCCCCTTATGAAGCAACGCATAAACTAGGATTTAAGCTTCTGTCACTCTAGCAACCCATCATCTACTTATTACTTCCCAATGCCTTCCTCTAGGCCCAAATAATGGTGAAGTGTCATGTAGTCAACGTTCACATAACACCACTAGAGGAGAGACAACATACATCTCATCAAAATATCGAGCGAATACCAAATTCACATGACTACTAATAACAAGACTTCTCCCATGTCCTCAGGAACAAACGTAACTACTCACAAAGCATAAACATGTTCATAATCAGAGGGGTATTAATATGCATATAGGATCTGAACATATGATCTTCCACCAAATAAACCAACTAGCATCAACTACAAGGAGTAATTAACACTACTAGCAACCTACTAGTACCAATCCCGGACTTGGAGACAAGAATTGGATACAAGAGATGAACTAGGGTTTTGAGAGGAGATGGTGCTGATGAAGATGTTGATGGAGATTGCCCTCTCCCAATGAGAGGAGCGTTGGTGATGACGATGGCGATGATTTCCCCCTCCCGTAGGGAAGTTTCCCCGGCAGAACACCTCTGTCGGAGCCCTAGATTGGTTCCGCCAAGGTTCCGCCTCGTGGCGGCGGAGTTTCGTCCGAGAAGATGGCTTCTTATTTTTTTCCATTGAAAGACTTCATATATCAGAAGATGGCCACCAGAGGGCCACCAGGGGGCCCACGAGGTAGTGGGGCGCGCCCAGGGGGTAGGGCGCGCGCCCCACCCTCGTGGGCAGGGTGTGGCCCCCTGGTGAATCTCTTCCATTGAGTATTTTTTATATATTCTGAAAACGTCTTCCATGAAGTTTCAGGACTTTTGGAGCTGTGTAGAATAGGTCTCCAATATTTGCTCCTTTTCCAGCCCAGAATCCTAGCTGACGGCATTCTCCCTCTTCATGTAACCTTGTAAAATAAGAGAGAATAGGCATAAGTATTGTGACATAATGTGTAATAATAGCCCATAATGCAATAAATATCGATATAAAAGCATGATGCAAAATGGACGTATCACCTGTGCATTGGCGTTAGCCACAAAGTCGAAACTATTATCAGCTTTGCACTTATCGTTGCCTCCCGGGTTATACTGCTGGCCTTTAACATTGTCGCTCGTCTTTCCCTTCCCCGCTTTATCGTCATTAGACTCGGGATCTTGGGTACTATCTGAGTCAGCATATTTAACCAGAGCCGCCATGAGCATCCCCATGTCATTGCAGTGACGCTTGAGCCGCCCTAACTTCTACTTTAGAGGCAGGAAACAGCAATTGTTCTCCAACATCAACACCGCTGAGTCGGCGTTAATACAATCTGATGAATGTAAGATTGTTGAGACCCGGCACACCCAATGGGCTGTTGACTTGCCTTCCTCTTGGACACAGGAGGCCAGATCCACAGTGGACATGGGCTGTTTACATGTATCCTTAAAGTTCTGGCTGAACCGGGCCTTTAACTCGGCCCATGACCAAATGGAATTAGCTGGGAGCCCCTTTAACCAACTACGGGTCGTTCCTTCCAACATCAAAGGAAAGTATTTAGCACAAGCTGCTTCACTGACATCCAACAACTCCATGGCCATCTCATAACTCTCAACCCATGCTTCAGGACTTAAATCAGCGATGTAATTGGGCACCTTACGAGGCCCTTTGAAATCCTTGGGCAGACGCTCGTTTCGCAGACCCGGCGCTAAACATGACACCCCCAAGTTTCTAAAGGTCAGACCCGGCTCCACCGAGGTGGTTGGACGAATTGGAGTTGGCTGACAAGCCGCATACTGAGCTGCCAGCTTGGCCTCTCGACGGGCTCTTCCTTGATCCACCACGTTCTAAGCATTAGCACCACCGCCCGCCGGGTCATTACCACGCGGCGGGTTATGATTCCGTCCACTGCTTGACACTGCTGGCTCATCTAAATGTCTGTTGTAGCTTCGGCTCGGGCGAGGTGTGGAATGAATCATATCACGGCTATAAGAGTATGCCTGATGCTGCACCAATGCTGTCTGAAGAAACTCTCTAGCCCTCCGTGTCTCAACCGCTGTTGGCGAGTCACCTTCCACAGGGATAGCCGCCAGTCGGGATGCTGCAGCAACCATGTTATCCAGAGGGTTGGAGTAATGACCTGGTGGCGTCAATATATGTTGTGCCGGGTTACTGTTTTGTCGAGGTGGATCCATTACACGTGGTTGAGCCGGCGTTCCTATGCCAGGCGCTCCGGCCCGGTTTACTGCTGTCGGGTTACTGGTTCCTGCCCCTGGCATGTTAAAAGGATTCCTTGCTTCATAAGTCACCGGCAGACGACTCTGATACCTCCTTCTCATCACTTCATTTGAGGCGTTCTGATCTAGCATGAGCAGGTAAGACTCCGATTGGACTCATTGTGCATGTGCATCCAAAGCAGCTCGCTTCTCAGCCATCCTGGTATTTTCATCATTCAGCGCCTCCCTGGCATGTGCTATATCATCATGCACCTTTGTAATCACCGCATTATGCTGGTCTTGATCCGCCGGGTTAACAGCTGCCATAATTAGTGCAGTTAGCTTGTCCAATAAGTCAGTTAAAATTTGAGCCGGCGGGTGCTCAGGGCCTCCTGCCCCGGCAGTAGCCGCCGCTCCTGACCCAGAAACCAGCTCTGCCGCTGTTGATGAGTGTTGTATAGACTGTGTACCGGCCATGAAGATCGCAACCCGGTTTGGTGGCTCATAGGGGTCCGGAATACTGTCGCCATCGAAACAGCCCCCATGCCAGCCATCTTGCAATTGGTACAATGACTCTGTCTCACCAGTGGATGACCCGCCATCGGAATAGACGACGATCTCGTCACTAGATGCTGATCTATCCTCAGATCCCTCTCCATGGATAAATCCCACAAAGGCACGTTTCATGGCCGGCCGAATCCGGGCGGGTCTCGCACGCTGAGTCGTCTCGACGATGTCGGTGCAAATGTTCGGCTCAGGGCCTGGTTCGCCGATCTTGCCGATGCAAACATGAATTCCGCCGAAGGGGACCCGGTACCCGTACTCAATTGAGCCGGTCTCGGGGCCCCAGCCTGCATCATCGATGTAGAGCCTTCCGCGGCGACTCTTGGTCATCCAGCCCATGGCGTATCCCTTGATCCCTTCGAAGTTTCCCTTCAAGAACTCGAAACCATCTTGCGATAGCCCCATGGTGGGCGCCAACTGTCGTGGAAATATCATGTCAGATGTCCTAGAGAGAGGACTTAGTTGTGGAGCCATCACGTTGAGGTTAGCTTAAAGGGGTTAATCGGGACAAAGGACACGAGGGGTTTATACTGGTTCGGCCCCTTACGGTGAAGGTAAAAGCCTAATCCAGTTGTATGTGGAATTGCTAGGGTTTTGATGAGCGGGGAGTGAATATGCTTGACCAGCTCTCGAATCTATTTTTTCTTGTCCTAAGCCGCCGCTGGGTCATCCCCTTATATACACGGGTTGACGCCCTACGGCCTACAGAGTCCCGATTGGCTCATACAACGTGTCCGGCTCGGTGACGTATCTTGCATGCCTTACATTACAAGTTTTACATACATGGTGGTTTATGCTTATGGGCCTTAAGCCGCCTTCGGGTTTGGGCCCGCTTCTAAGCCTATCGATGAACCGCCGTGCGATCTTGGGCTTCATAACGATAAATCTTCATGGGGATGACCCGGCCCCTCCTGGGCAGGTCATGCCTAATAGTTATATCCCCAACAGGAGTTGTTCAGGAAGAAGTGCCTGTAGTGAAAGATTACCCGGATGTATTTCCATAGGAATTACTAGGCATGCCGCCAGACCATGATATTGAGTTTTTGATAGAGCTGTTGCGAGGCACCAGACCGATATCGAAGAGACCCTACCGGATGCCTGTGAATGATCTGGAGGAGATTAAGAAGCAGATCAAGGAGTTATTGGAAAAAGGTTACATTCGACGATGTTCATCACCATGGGGAGCCCTAGTGCTCTTGGTTGAGAAGAAGGATAAATCTCTGAGAATGGTTGTTGATTATCGGGCATTGAATGAAGTGATGATCAAGAACAAGTACCCACTACCGATGATCAATGATTTGTTTGATCAGTTGTAAGGAGATAAAGTGTTTTCGAAGATCGACCTACGATCAGGATATCACCAGCTAAAAATCCGAGAACAGGATATACCTAAGACAGCCTTCACCACAAGGTACGGACTATATGAGTACACGATTATGTCATTTGGATTGACTAACGCCCCTGCCTATTTCATGAGTATGATGAATAAGGTGTTCATGGAATTCTTGGATAAGTTTGTTGTGGTGTTCATTGATGATATCTTGGTATACTCAAAGGATGAAGAGGAACACAAGGAGCATTTGCGTTTAGTTCTCGAGAAACTCAGAGAATGTCAGTTGTATGCCAAGTTCAGCAAGTGTGAGTTTTGGCTGAAGGAAGTTGGATTCCTTGGACATGTTATATCCAGAGAAGGTATAGCAATAGACCCAATCAAGGTTAAGTCAGTCACTGAGTAGTTGGCACCCACCTCAGAGGGAGAGATTCGTAGTTTTCTAGGACTCGCGGGATATTATCGAAGATTCATTGAGAATTTCTCTAAGATTACGAAGCCCGTGATGGAGTTGTTGAAGAAGGACACTAAGTTCAAATGGACGGATGAATGTGAGACAAGTTTTCAGGAATTGAAGAGACGTTTGACTACCGCCCCAGTGCTGATTCTGCCAGATATACGTAAGGATTTCCAAGTGTATTGCGACGTGTCTCGTTTAGGACTTGGAGGTGTACATATGCAAGACGGAAGAGTTGTTTCATATGCCTCACTTCAACTTTGACCGCATGAGTTGAATTATGCCACGCATGATTTGGAGTTAGCAGCTGTAGTGCATGCAGTCAAAACCTTGAGACATTTTCTTATTGGGAACCATTGTGATGTGTACATGGATCACAAGAGTTTAAAGTACATTTCACACAGAAGGAGTTAAATCCCAGGCAAAGGAGATGGTTGGAGCTCATAAAGGATTACGATATGAAGTTGCACTATCACCCAAGAAAGGCCAATGTCGTAGCAGACGCTTTAACCCAGAAGAGTTATGCCAATACCTTAGTAACAGGAGGTTTGCCAAAGGAGTTAGCAAAATATCTCAAGGAGCTTCGTTTGGAGATTGTTCCTAGAGGTTTTGTTGCGGCAATGGAAGTTCAGTCTACATTGTTGGGAAAGATCCGAGAAGCTCAGAAGGATGACAAGGAAATTGCTGAAATAAAGGAGAAGATGAGTGAAGGTAAGGCCAAAGGTTTTCGTGAGGACGAGCACGACACCTTATGGTTTAAGGACCGAGTTTATGTGCCCAATAATGCAGAGATCAGGAAGTTGACACTTCAGGAAGCTCATGACTCGCCATACTCGATACACCCCAGAAACACCAAGATCTATTTGGATTTGAAGGAACGTTTCTGGTGGACTGGTATGAAGAAGGATATTGCTGAGTATGTAGGCATATGTGATGTATGTCAGAGAGTGAAGGCAGAACATTAGAAGCCAGCAGGATTACTGCAGCCTATGCCGATACCTGAATGGAAGTGGGACAAGCTTGGCACGGATTTTATCATCGGATTACCCAGGACCCGATTGGGATATGATTCTATCTGGGTAGTAGTGGACCGCTTAACCAAAGTAGCTCACTTTATCCCCATGAAGACCACTTATACCAGTGCGAAGTTAGCCAAGATATATATGACCAGGATCGTATGTCTACATGGAGTTCCGAGGACCATCGTATCAGATAGAGGAACGCAGTTTACTTCAAAGTTTTGGCACCAACTGCACCAGATTTTGGGAACCAGGCTAGAGTTCAGTACTGCTTTTCATCCGCAGACAGATGGACAGACCGAGAGAGTAAATCAGATTCTGGAGGACATGTTGAGAGCTTGTGCGCTAGATTATGGATCTAGTTGGGACGACAACTTGCCCTACGCGGAGTTCTCATACAACAATAGTTACCAGGCTAGTTTGAAGATGGCACCATTCGAAGCCCTGTATGGAAGGATGCGCAGGACACCATTAATGTGGGATGAAGTAGGAGACCGCCAGTTGTTTGGACCAGATTTGATTAAGGAGCCTGAAGAGAAGGTTAAGCTGATACGAGATAGACTGAAGGTAGCTTAGTCCAGACAAAAGAGTTATGCAGACTCAAAACGCAAGGAGGTAGTCTATGAAATCGGAGATAGAGCATATCTGCGAGTGTCACCTCTGCGAGGAGTTAAACATTTTGGTGTTAAAGGAAAGTTAGCCCCGAGATTTGTAGGACCGTACCATGTTTTGGAGCGTATAGGAGAGGTAGCCTACAAGTTGGAGTTACCCAAAGGACTGTCAGGAGTTCATGATGTATTTCACGTTTCCCAGTTGAAGAAGTGCCATGCAGAGATGGCTGATATCCCTCTGAGAGATACCGTGCCCCTGGAAGCAATTCGGTTGGATAGTGATTTAACCTATGAGGAGAAACCAGTCAAAATTCTCGAGGTTGCCAACTGAGTTACTCGTAGCAAGGTTATCAAGTTTTGCAAAGTTCAATGGAGCCACCATACCGAGGATGAAGCCACCTGGGAACGAGAGGATGATCTACGCAAAGACCACCCACACCTATTTTCTAGCCAACCCAAATCTCGAGGGCGAGATTCATCTTAAGGGGGGTAGGTTTTTAACATCCCAAATTTTCAATTTGGAATGTTATACATAGGTCATTCATGCATATCATATTTTACTGCATTTTCGTTTCGCGAATCCTCGAAATTCTAAGCAACTCAAGGACCCACGGAGAGAGTTGGGAATTTCGTTATTTTCATATTTGAGTTCCTCAAATTTTGAAAAGAGGATCATTTGGTTTTAATTATTTTTCCTCTCTAAAAATATTTCTAATTAAAATATATGAGAGGAGATAATATGACTCCTCCAAAATAAAGGAAATATTAGAGGGAAAATATTAAAATCAAATAAGATATTTTATTTGGATTTTCTGGCAATTTTATTTGAATTAGGAAAATATGCATTTTTCAAAATTGCATTAGAGGTCTAAATAAATGTTCACTTTGTCCGCAATATTATTAGAGGACCGTGAAAATTTATTTAAGGATTTTTGGAGTTCGTTTAGTATTTCTTTTATTTGTTTTTTCGCGTCAGGATTTATTTAAAAAACAAAGTGAACCGACCTACCGGGCCGTGTCCGGTTAGGACTCCTGGCCCGACCGACTTTATAAGCCAAAGCCCGCGAACCCCCGAGGCCCAAGTCGCGCCGCCGCCAGCCCTAACCCTAGCGCCGCCCGATCCGCGCCGCCGCACCGCCACCGAGGTAGCAACCGCCGCCCGATTTTCTCGGGAAAACCGCCGGGTTTTTTCGAAACCCTAGATTGATTTTTTTTGGTTTTGTTCGGTTTTTCTTCGGTTTAGTTAAATAGCGGACGCTCGTCCGTACATTCGTTTTAATGAACGCCATTCATCCGTTAGCCGCAGACAGTGAACATTCGTTCTTTAGCCTGTTCGTCGGTTTTCTTTTTCCAGGGTTTTTCCGCGATTATTTTCGATCGTGATTTCTGCCCTAATCTTCGATCTAGTATATCTTTTCGCTCGTTTATCCAAATCGGGTGGAACAAGCGCCCAGATCTTCGTCTCGAAGCCCTCTTTCTGTTTAACCAACTTGAACAAGATTTTGATACTGTAAAATTTGACTTTAGTCCAGATTAGTAATCGGATCTTGTTTCTTTCGTAGTTTGAGTTTTGTTGCTCCGTTTGATTTGATTCTTTTTGCAAACCGGAGTTCTTCAGTTGAGCTTTCTGGTTAGATCTTCTTATTTGAGTTTTACCTATGCATCTTTGCTTGAGTGCTTATGTATGCTATTATTTGTTTGCGATAGAATACCCGGTGTGCGAAGCGTGCTACTACGAATCTCTAGGTTTTGCGGATCGTCAGCAAGACAAGTAACACATTGATCATACTCTTTCATACCCAGTTTTTATGCATTAGTTTCAACCCTCACACATTGCATGAGTAGGATCTCTTAACATGTGAGTTTGGGAAGAAGATGATGAGGTAGAACCTAATACTTGTTTATTATCAAACCCTTGGGAGTTACTTCTACGTTATGCTTATATTGCTATGATATGCTCGTAGACGTGGATTGGGTTTGAGAGTATCCATGACAGATGTGAGATTGTTAATTAATGGTTCAAATTAAGGAGGAAACTTTAATACACATCTGTGTGGATTGTTGGTTTGGGTACGTGGGGTTATACCAGTGTTGTCCTAGGAGATCCCGGGGTCATACCGTGTGATCCTCCTATGGTCCGCCACCCAGGCTCAAAGGGATCATAAGATTATTCATGCTTGAAACTTCTGTGTGCAGCCACAAGCTATTATGGGATCTAGCATAGTGGAGTAAGTTGCATGACCTCTTCCAGTTGTAGACTAGCAGATGTAGGGGATGTAGGTTGGTACGGTCTACCCGGGGTTAGAGTTAATGCTTCTGAAAAACTGTGTCTCGGTCATCCATTTCTCAAACACCATGTAGTGCGAGAAATCCAACGGAGGAGATCGAGTCTTGTGGCGAAAAGTGTGCAAACCTCTGCAGAGTGTATAAACTAATCATGGTTAGCTGTGTCCCGGTTATGTACATCTTGAGTATCTGGTTCTTGAATTATCCTATGGATCTCATCACTCTAAATTAACTTGTTGGGTTGATAATTACTTTTAATTGGGATTGAGATTGGGGTACCATTCTCAATGTTGTTTCAACTACCATGATAGTTAAATAAAATATATTCCTTTGTTGTAGGGAAAAATTGGCTTTTCGCAAAAACTTTGTAACCATAGAGCCTCCACCAGCCATATATGCATGTAGTGATAGCATTTATTAGTTCATTGATCTATTGTGTTGCATTGCCAGCATATTCCATTTGTTGGCCCGTTTTTGGGCTGCAACGTATTATGTTGCAGACTTTTCAGACGACGAGTAAGATGCCATAGGTCGTTTGTCGTGCACTCAGCTATGCCGTTGGAGTTGATGGACTCGCTTTATCTTCCAAGCCTTCCGCTGTTATCTTATTTAGATGGCTTTAAGCCATATTTATTGTAATAAGTTCTCTTTTGAGACATTCGATGTAATAAGTGTGTGATTGCTACTCTGTTATAAATCCTTCGAGTACTGTCTGTGTCAGCATTATTGATCCAGGGATGACACTGAAGCACAGAGACTTGACCGTTTGAGGTCGGGTCGCTACAGTTTGTGCCAAGTAAAGCCTTTAGGATCTTCTTGGGTGATTATTGTTTGATCTTGCTGATAAAAACAGAAAGTATGTGCTCACGAAAATAATTTTTGTTTTATACCAGAGAGCGATAAAATACCAATTCCAACTGCAATAGATCAATAAACAAATTTCCTAGGACTTCCTAATTTCTCAGGATTTTTGGAGTTACAGAAGTATTCGAATTCTCCAGATTGCTACAGATTGTTCTGTTTTTGACAAAATCTGTTTTCCATGTGTTGTTTGCTTATTTTGATGAATCTATGAGTAGTATCGGAGGGTATGAACCATAGAGAAGTTGGAATACAGTAGATATTACACCAATATGAATTTAGAATGAGTTCACAATAGTACCTAAGGGTGATTTATTTTCTTATAGTAACGGAGCTTACGAGTTTTCTGTTAAGTTTTTTGTTGTGAAGTTTTCAAGTTTTGGGTAAACATTCGATGGACTATGGAATAAGGAGTGGCAAGAGCCTAAGCTTGGGGATTCCCAAGGCACCCCAAGGTAATATTCAAGGACAACCAAGATCCTAAGCTTGGGGATGCCCCGGATGGCATCCCCTCTTTCGTCTTCGTTCATCGGTAACTTTACTTGGAGCTATATTTTTATTCACCACATGATATGTGTTTTGCTTGGAGCATCATTTTATTTTGTTTTGTTTTTATTGCTGTTTGAATAAAATGCCAAGATCTGAAATTCTTAAATGTTAGAGAGTCTTCACATAGTTGCATAATTATTCGACTGCTCATTGATCTTCACTTATATCTTTTGGAGTAGTTTGTCATTTGCTCTAGTGCTTCACTTATATCCTTTTAAAGCACGGCGGTGGTTTTATTTTGAAGAAATAGATGAACTCACGTGCTTCACTTATATTATTTTGAGAGTCTTTAGAACATCATGGTAGTTTGCTTTGGTTATGAAACTAGTCCTAATATGATAGGCATCCAAGATGGGTATAATAAAAACTTTCATAAAAAGTGCATTGAATACTATGAGAAGTTTGATACTTGATGATTGTTTTGAGATATGAAGATGGTGATATTAGAGTCATGCTAGTTGAGTATTTGTGAATTTGAGAAATACTTGTGTTGAGGTTTGCAAGTATTGTAGCATGCACGTATGGTAACCGTTGTGTGACAAATTTGAAGCATGAGGTGTTCTTTGATTGCCTTCCTTATGAGTGGCGGTCGGGGACGAGCGATGGTCTTTTCCTACCAATCTATCCCCATAGGAGCATGTGCGTAGTGCTTTGGGTTTGTTGACTTGTAGATTTTTGCAATAAGTATGTGAATTCTTTATGACTAATGTTGAGTCCATGGATTGTACGCACTCTCACCCTTCCATCATTGCTAGCATCTTCGGTACCGTGCATTGCCCTTTCTCACCTCGAGAGTTGGTGCAAACTTCACCAGTGCATCCAAACCCCGTGATATGATACGCTCTTTCACACATAAACCTCCTTATATCTTCCTCAAAATAGCCACCATACCTACCTATTATGGCATTTCCATAGCTATTCCGAGATATATTGCCATGCAACTTTCCACCGTTCTATTTATTATGACGCACTCCATCATTGTCATATTGCTTTGCATGATCATGTAGTTGACATCATATTTGTGGCAAAGCCACCATTCATAATAATTTCATACATGTCACTCTTGATTCATTGCACATCCCGGTACACCGCCAGAGGCATTCATATAGACTCATATTTTGTTCTAAGTATCGAGTTGTAAATAAAATAGAAATGTGATGATCATCATTATTAGAGCATTGTCCCGTGTGAGGAAATAAAAAAATAAAAAAAGGAGAAAAAAAGAGAAAGGCAAAAAAAGAGAAGGCCCAAAAAACAAAAACAAAAACAAAAAATGAGAGAAAAAGAGAGAAGGGACAATGCTACTATCCTTTTTTCCACACTTGTGCTTCAAAGTAGCACCATGATCTTCATGATAGAGAGTCTCTTATATTGTCACTTTCATATACTAGTGGGAATTTTTTATTATAGAACTTGGCTTGTATATTCCAATAATGGGCTTCCTCAAATGCCCTTGGTCTTCGTGAGCAAGCAAGTTGGATGCACACCCACTTAGTTTATTTTTGTTGAGCTTTCATACATTTATAGCTCTAGTGCATCCGTTGCATGGCAATCCCTACTCCTCGCATTGACATCAATTGATGGGCATCTCCATAGCCCGTTGGTTAGCCGCGTCAATGTGAGACTTTCTCCTTTTTGTCGTCTCCACACAACCCCCATCATCATATTCTATTCCACCCATAGTGCTATGTCCATGGCTCGCACTCATGTATTGCGTGAAAGTTGAAAAAGTTTGAGAATACTAAAGTATGAAACAATTGCTTGGCTTGTCATCAGGGTTGTACATGATGAGAGCATTTTGTGTGACGAAAATGAAGCATGGCCAAACTATATGATTTTATAGGGATGAGCTTTCTTCGGCTATGTTATTTTGAGAAGACATAATTGATTGGTTAGTATGCTTGAAGTATTATTATTTTTATGTCAATATTAAAATTTTGTCTTAAATCTTTTGGATCTGAATATTCATGCCACAATAAAGAAAATTACATTGATAATTATGTTAGGTAGCATTCCACATCAAAAATTCTGTTTTTATCATTTACCTACTCGAGGACGAGCAGGAATTAAGCTTGAGGATGCTTGATACGTCTCCAACGTCTCTATAATTTTTTATTGTTCCATGCTATTATATTATCCATCTAGGATGTTTTATATGCTAGTTTATATGATTTTTGGGACTAACCTATTAACCTAGAGCCAAGTGCCAGTTTCTGTTTTTCCCCTGTTTTTGAGTATCGCAGAAAAGGAAAACCAAACGGAATCCAATTGACCTGGAATTTCACGGAGATTATTTTTGGACCAGAAGAAGCCAACGGAGTATCGGAGATGGGCTAGAAGAGTCCCGAGGCACCGACGAGGGTGGGGGCGCGCCCCCCTACCTCGTGGCCGCCTCGGAGACCCCCCTGACTTGATCCCGACGCCAAAACCTCTTATATATACCCAAACTTCCAGAACATAACCTAGATCGGGAGTTCCATCGCCGCAAGCCTCTGTAGCCACCGAAAACCAATCTAGACCCGTTCCGGCACCCTGCCGGAGGGGGAATCCCTCTCCGGTGGCCATCTTCATCATCCCAGCACTCTCCATGACGAGGAGGGAGTAGTTCACCCTCGGGGCTGAGGGTATGTACCAGTAGCTATGTGTTTGATCTCTCTCTCTCTCTCTCATGTTCTTGATTCGGCACGATCTTGATGTATCGCGAGCTTTGCTATTATAGTTGGATCTCATGATGTTTCTCCCCTCTACTCTCTTGTAATGGATTGAGTTTTCCCTTTGAAGTTATCTTATCGGATTGAGTCTTTAAGGATTTGAGAACACTTGATGTATGTCTGGCATGTGCTTATATGTGGTGACAATGGGATATTCACGTGATCCACTTGATGTATGTTTTGGTGATCAACTTGTGAGTTTCGTGACCTCGTGAACTTATGCATAGGGGTTGGCACACCTTTTCGTCTTGACTCTCCGATAGAAACTTTGGGGCACTCTTTGAAGTTCTTTGTGTTGGTTGAATAGATAAATCTGAGATTGTGTGATGCATATCATATAATCATATATACCCAAGAATACTTGAGGTGACATTGGAGTATCTAGGTGACATTAGGGTTTTGGTTGATTTGTGTCTTAAGGTGTTATTCTAGTACGAACTCTAGGATAGATCGAACGGAAAGAATAACTTCATGTTATTTTACTACGGACTCTTGAATAGATCGGTCAAAAAGAATAACTTTGAGGTGGTTTCATACCCTACAATAATCTCTTCATTTGTTCTCCGCTATTAGTGACTTTGGAGTGACTCTTTGTTGCATGTTGAGGGATAGTTATATGATCCAATTGTGTTATTATTGTTGAGAGAACTTGCACTAGTGAAAGTATGAACCCTAGGCCTTGTTTCAACGCATTGCAATACCGTTTTCGCTCACTTTTACCACTTGCTACATTGTTGTTTTTATATTTTCAGATTACAAAAACCTATATCTACCATCCATATTGCACTTGTATCACCATCTCTTCGCCGAACTAGTGCACTTATACAAGTTACCATTGTATTGGGTGTGTTGGGGACACAAGAGACTGTTTGTTATTTGGTTGCAGGGTTGTTTGAGAGAGACCATCTTCATCCTACACCTCCCCCGGATTGATAAACCTTGGGTCATCCACTTGAGGGAAATTTTCTACTGTCCTACAAACCTCTGCACTTGGAGGCCCAACAACATCTACAAGAAGAAGGTTGTGTAGTAGACATCACTTCACGATGAACGAAAAGAAGAACTTAGTTCTATTTGCCACCAAAAGTGAGATAAGAGAAGTGTGTGAGAACCCATCTAGTGTCATGAACTATGTCCTTTTGTGAAAGGATGAGGCACCAAAAGCTAACACCTCTCACACTCTACCTTTAGTGTTGTCTTCTCTTTTGCATGAATTCCAAGATGTTTTCCCCGACAAGCTACCTCCGGGTCTACCTCCACTATGAGGCATCGAGCACCGCATCGACCTCATCCCCGGAGCACCTCTTCCAAACAAAGCTCCCTATCGCGTCAACCCCGAAGAAACCAAAGAAATACAAAGGCAAGTCAAACATCTCATAGACCATGGACATATGCATGAAAGTTTGAGTCCTTGTGCCGTTCCGGTCATTCTTGTGTCAAAAAGAGACGGTAGCTTTCGCATGTGTTCTGATTGTAGACCTATCAATGCTATCACCGTTCGCTATATGTTGGGGATATGACTATCAGATATGACCCGCCCAGGAGGGGCCGGGTCATCCCTATGGCGGTTCATCTAAATAGAGCCCAAGAGGATATTAACGATGGCGGTTCATAGACAGGCTTAGTAAAAGGCCTAAACCTAAAGGCGGCTCAAGGCCCATGAAGTGTAAACTGCCATGTTGTCGGGTGGTAGGTGCAACATATGCCAACGGGTGGCTTATCATTGTGGGAGCCAATAAGACGTCGCCGGTGCCAGGAAGCGGGATGAGGCGAAGACATGCACGCCGGCGAATCTTACCCAGCTTCGGGGCTCTCCTTGGAGATAACACCCCTACTGCTGTTCTGCGGGGTCTCTGCATGATCACTAGATGAACAAGTAGCTACGCGATGCTCCGTGAGCTGTTTGGCGAGAGGAGGAAGAAGGGCACTGCTCGCTCTCTTCTCCTCCCTATGTGGTGTCTAAAACTAGCAGGGATCCCCCCTTTGCATGGGTGTCCCGGGGGGTTTATATAGGCCTACCCCCCGGGGATACAATGGTAATCCGGCTGGGCTGGGGCCCAGCCGTCTGTGTCTACACTCGCCGGCTTCTGCGCCGGCTGCTGGGGCCCGCCGGCTACCGGCTCCTTGGTCGACAGGCAGGCCCCACTGTCCAGGGTCTTGTCGGTGGCTGGTTACTGTTGCTCAATCCTGGTGACAAGGGCTTCGCCGAGGTGGGCGTGGCTACAGTGCCGCCATCTGGCGGGTGATCGCTGTAGCCTCACCGCGTCTTGTCTCCTTAATGGGGCGTCTCCTTTGAGGGAGGTGGCAGGCCGGCTGTGGGGAGCCGGCTCTGTCTTGGGCCAACTGGGGGAGGCCTGGCCGCCTTCGGGTGTCTCTCTGCCCGAAGGGGCCCACCGCCCGTGGGCCGCGCTGGCAGCCCGTCATGGATGACATCAGGGTCAACGTGGCAAAAGTGCCGCGCCGGACGGGTCATGGCCACCCATACGGCGCACTGTGCCAGGCGTGCTCCGGGATTCGGGGGTGGCATGCTTTACTGTAGCCACGCCCCATCACATCGCAGTTATGTGGATGCAGACTTCGAGGGTATGATCTTGACCGCTTTGTGGGAGCCGGCTTCTTGGAGTCGTCCTTCTCGTGGCCGGCTTCTCGGAGCCGGCCCTCCCGCGGCTTTCTTCATGAGGGCTAAAGTCGGGTTTCCTTCCGATAGCCGGCCTGGGAGACAACCGGCAAGGGGAAGGCGGCCCCATGTCTTGGATTCTTGAGGGCCGGATTGGCTCGTAATTTTTTCAGAAGGGCCAGGGGGAGCCGGCTAGGCTACCCATGGTTATTTACTCTGATAGTAGTCCCCGAAGTTGATCGAGCTTCAAGGCTGACAAAAGGACGAAAGGACGAAAAGCTCGGTCAGCTTCCTATCCTGAGGGGCCGGCTATGCTTGTCTGCGTCGTCTTCGGGAAGCCCCGTTTCTCGTTGGCGGGAACGCGGGTTGGCCTGCGAGCTGACCGCACACCATCCCGCGGGCCACGTGTCAAGGAGATCCTGCCAGTGCACGCGCGCGACGGGACACCGTCGCTGGCCCGGGCCCGCCACTCCTAGGCCTCGGCTCGAGCGCGGATCTTCTGCGGCCCATGCGGACCGCTTGCCTTCCCGTGGCGGTTTCATTACGCCATCAGGGCGCAATAATCGCGGGACGTGGGGGAGTGGGCACAGTTGATCCCCACATTCCCCGATGCCACGCCCCCTCGGCTCCGCCGTGCGGGTCTATAAGTAAGGGGAGGAGGGGGAGCGGCAGAGGCTCGCACACTCTCCCTCGCTCCGCCCCTTCTCGCCTTCCTTCCTCTTCTTTCCACCGCCGCAGCAACCCACGTTCCCCCATGCCACGCCCTCTCAGGTCCTTTGGTCCCGCTGTAGCGGGGTCGTGCGTGCCTCCACCGTCGCATCGTCTCGCTCCTCGCCGCGTCGCTCCCATGACGCTGTCGAGCTCGTGGGACGGCTCGAACGTCCACGAGGACCACATCGAGTTCCTCCGCCGGACGCGGCGCCTGCCGGGAGAGAACTTCGTGCGGGTTCGTCAAGCGCCGGCGAGGGAGATTTCGCCGGCATCGGAGGAGGGCGAGCGGGTGATCTTCTGCTCGCACTGCCTGCGCGACTTCGGCCTCCCGGCGAGCGGATTCCTTCGATCCTTCCTTGAATTCTACCACCTCCAGCCGCATCACCTCACGCCCAACGCGGTGATGCTATTGTCGGCTTTCGTCACCCTGTGCGAGGGCTTTCTTGGGGTTCTCCCCACGCTCGAGCTCTGAGGGGAATTCTTCCAGAGCAAGCTCGGCACCATCGTCGCGGGCGTGCCCGCCCCCTGCGGAGCCTTCATTGCCATGAGGCGGGCGAGCGAGAACAATCCGTTCCCGCCCATCCCGCTGATCCAGTCGGTGAAGCTCTGGCAGAAGTCCTACTTTTACGTGAGGAACGTCGCCCCGCAAGGCGACTACGTCAGCCTGCCGGCTTACGTAGCCAGCCCGCCGGCTGGGAGGCAACCTTCGTGGAGCTACCGGGCCAGGTCGCTGTCCCACGCCAGGAATGCATCCGTCTCCCGGCTTCGGGTGATGGTCCAGTCGGAGGGCCTGACCGGAGCCGACTTGGTGGCCGCCTTCGTGGAGCGCCGGGTACTTCCGCTCCAAGCCGGCCTCACATGATTTGCCAGATGAGCGGCCGCTTCGACCCGTGCCGGCTGAGCACCAGGGAGATGCCTCATGTAGAGGTGTCTTACATGGTGAACTACATCTCCAACTGCAAGCTCGCCGAGGATTGGCGATACGGCAAGGAGCCGTATTCCCGCGCCAACCCTCCGCCTGCCGTAAGTTTTTTTTCTTCTTTTCTTCCTTTTTGTAGCCGGCCTCATGATAGCCGACCCTTGATCAGTTGGTTTGCCTTTAGCAGAACCCTCTTTTTCCGCCGACAGCCGAGGCCGCATGGGTAGAGCGCCAACTCCTCCCCGACCGCATGGTGGACGAAGCCGACGATCCGGACCTGGGAGCGGCCGCCATGGAAGACGCCATCGTGGGGGAAGGCGACGAGGCTGGAGGCGCGGGGCTCGGGGCCGGCTTCGAGGACTGGCCGGACGACGACGAGGTCGAAGCCACCCCGCACCGCCATCCGGCTCTTGATCATCAAGGCACGGGCCCGTATGCCGCGCCGGCTGCCCGTGGCGGCGCGCAGAAGCGCCGGGCCGCGTCGACCTTCTTGGGCAGCCGGCCGAAGAAATCCAAGGCTTCTACGGCAGCGACCAAGCGGGATGAGGCGGCCGTGAAGGCGGCCCGCTTTCGCAAGGCGGTGAAACAGCCGCAGGCGATCTCGGCGTAAGTCGTCGAATGTCTTGCATATATTTTTTTGTTTTCTTTTTCGACCGAAGCTCTTCTAAACCTTTCTTTATTCCCTGAACAGGGCACCGCTTTCCCTTGAGCGGGGTCCTGGCAGCTCCGTAGTCGGGCCGACTAGAGGGTCTCTAGGCTCCCGTCGCGTGGATCCCCCGTCGACCTTAGGGAGGCCACGGAGCGGAACGCACGGGAGGCGCGGGAGGAGCGGGAGGCGGCGGAACGAAGGACCGCCCAGGCAACGAAGGAGCAGGCCGACGCGGCGGCCAAGGCCCGGGCGGAGCGGCAGCCGCGGAGACGGAGGCGGAGGCCTCGCACAACCAGCCTCCGCTGCTCGTCGTTCCCCTCCGCGCCGTGGCCCCCGACATTCCCATGCCCCCGTCGGAGGAGGTCGACCAAGGCCCGCCGGTGATGGAGAGGAGGGAGGACCACGTGATCTTCGTGGAGGGGGCGCCGCAGACGGTGCCGACTGGAGCGGGCCAAAGCGGCCAATCAGCTGCGGCGCCAGAGCAGCCATCCGGGGGCGAGCCGGAGGCAAGGGCCGGCCTCGAGGTGCAGCCGGCATTGCACCGGCGTGCAGGGGGTGGCGCCTCCGCGCCGGAACCGCACCGAGCTGCGGGCGCTAGCCAGACGGCGGAGGCCCTGGAGGCGGCCAGCGCCAGCACGTCCGAGTGGACTCCCAGCGGGGGGACGGGCGAGCTGAACGCGGCGGCCCAGGAGGTCCAGAACCGGCTTCAAGCTCAGGCCGCCTCACTGCAGCGATACACCCAAGAGTTCCTCGCGACGGGGCCGTCATCCGGGTGAGTCTTCTGGCCTTGCTTATTTTGCTCTTTTGATTTCTTCCGTGGGGGCGCGTCAGCGCACCCACTGGGTGTAGTCCCCGAGTTCCGAGTCGGCTGCTGCGCAGGCGGCTTGGAACTTACTAGGTCCTGACAACTTAACTTATCCTCACCTCCTGTATAATCTTCCAGGAGTATCATAACCTTCGCGCAGCCACCTTCAACTCCCAGGCTCAGGAGCTGGGCCGGAGAACCGAGGACCTGACCAGCAGTCGGAGTGCGTGCTTTGTCTCGTTCATCTCCTGTGGGGGCGCGTCAGCGCACCCACTGGGTGTAGTCCCCGAGATTCGGGCCGACTGCTGAGCAGCCGGGTCGGATCTTCCTTGACGACTTCTTCCTTATTAATTTTTCCTCTGTCTTCATGCTCGCAGGAGCCAATGCCGACTTGAGGGGGCAGCTCAGCGGGGCCCAGGCCGCCCTTCGCGCCAAGGAAGCCGAGTACAACGCCTTGGTCCTGGAGCGTGACCGCCTGGCCAAGAAGTTGGCCGACTAGGAGGAGAGCCACAAGGCGGCCCTAAAGAAGGCGCAGGACAGCGAGGACGCCCTGAAGGCCGAGTTCGAGACTGAAGCGAAGCAGGCACTGAGCGAGGGCTTCAGTCGTATCGAGGATCTGATCGATGGTAAGCCGCCTTCTTCACTCCTTGTCTACCCCTTGATCCCTGATTTGTGTTCTGACTTGTGCTACTTCTTGTTCTCTGTGCAGACTACTTTCCCGGCTACTCCGTCTTCGCCACCCAAACCATCAAGGCCCATCGCGAGGTGCGCCGGCAGGCGGGGGCTGAAATCGCGCCGGACGCGAGCCGGACGCCTGAGGAGCAACTCTTGGCGGTCCAAGCCCGGCTGCAGCCGGCTCACCGTATGCTCCGCCGCCTCCAGTGCACCGGGGCGCAGGTGTTGGCCACCCGCTGGCCAAGCGAGACGATTCCCCGCACCCCAAGTTGGACTGCCGACTGGCTGGAGGTTGCGGTTGTCCGCTTCGAGGCCTGGAAGGCATCGGCAGCCCGGCTTGGAGCTGGGCAGGCGCTGGAGTTCGTCTGAGCCTGGTATCCGGGGCTGGACCTGGACCAGCTGCGCACGTGGCGGCTGGAGGCCGACGAAGAGATGGAGGAGGTGCGGCCGGCTATCGCTCAGCGCGCTTCGACGATCGCCGAGTGTACTGACATCAGCGTCTTCGCTCCTGAAATTAATGACGACGGCGTTGCCCAGCCGGAGGAGTGGTTCGGGCTGGACCCGGCAGCGGGTGAAGACTCGGCAGAGGAGATCGCCTCCAGTGATGAAGGCGAAGACAACGAAGGAGAGGAAGGCGAAGACGTTGAGCCGACCGGTGAAGCGGCCAGCCAGCCTTAGCCTGATCGTGCCTCCAGCAATGAGGCGCGTGCTAGCACGCCCGCTGTGGGAGGCGGTGATCATGCCAAGGTTCACCAGCCGGCCACTCCTCCAGCCGGCACTGCCGTCTCCACCGACCTGCCCGACTCGCCAGTCGCTCCCTTGGCTTAATCTGCCGTCCTTGTTTGTTCCTGCTGTTGCCTTTTGAACAATTTTATTAAACTTGCGCAGTTCCACCCACTGGGGGTGTATTCAAACTATGTTGAATTCTAGCCTTTTGAAGGTCTTTTATGTAAATATTATTGTGTGCGTGTTTGGTTTCCATTCGTGTATGCTTTTTATCCTTAGGCTGTTTCCTTTGCCGCCTTCTCCTTTTGGGAAGGCAAGTACTCGAGCTTTCTTAGATTCAAGCGAGGTGAATGGAAGCCGGCCGGCCGGCTACTCTGGTAGTCGGCCGGTGGTGGGAGAAAAACCGGCTTTTGTTATATTAGTCCATTAGTCCCTAGCCGTTTTTCGTGTGGGCGTCCTATCCTGCCTTTAACTCTTGCCAGCCGGACAGCCGGTTCTTCGATCTGCGACTTTTGGCAAGAGAAGGCTTGGGAGCCGGCACACTACTTGTCTGACTGCGGGTAGGACTTCTAATATAACTCCAGGCGGCCAGTCCCCGGGCCGACTAGTCGAACCCGGTGCCGGACGGAAAAAGTGAATGCAATGACAAGGTCATAAGCATGATACTCTTCATCCATAGATAAAAGATGGCAGTCCTCGAGCTCTCCTCGGGGGGCCTATTGTCTCGTACTTAGTAGAAAAGTTAGCGTGATACATACTGCATTTCAACTGTAAAATCTTCGGAGGAGGTTGGCGTTCCATGGTCGTTCCGACTCCTTGCCGGAGTCGTCTCTCTTTCGTGCCTTCGGCTTCTGCGCATCGATCAGGTAGTAGGAGTCGTTGCCTAAAGCTCTGCTAATGACGAAGGGGCCCTCCCAAGGGGCCGAGAGCTTGTGCTGGCCGGCTGTTCGCTGGATCAGCCGGAGCACAAGATCGCCCTCTTGGAAGGATCTTGGCTTGACCTTCCGGCTGTGGTAGCGGTGCAGGCCCTGCTGATAGATGGCGGACTGGCTGAGGGCTAACAGCCGGCCTTCTTCCAGCAGGTCGACGCTGTCTTCCCGTGCTTCCTTGGCCTCCGCTTCCGTGTACATGGTACCCGAGGCGAGTCGAACTCGATGTCAGTTGGGATGACCGCCTCGGCACCATACACGAGGAAGAAAGGAGTGAAGCCGGTTGAATTGTTTGGGGTAGTGCGCAGACTCCAGAGGACGGCCGGCAGCTCATCGAGCCAACAGCCGGCTGAACGCTCCAGTGGTACGACCAGTCGGGGCTTGATGCCGGAAAGGATGAGGCCGTTGGCTCGCTCGACCTGGCTGTTTGACTATGGGTGGGCAACGGACGCTAAGTCCAACCGGATGCCTTGCGTCGCGCAGAAACGTGCCAAGGCTCCCTTGGCGAAATTCGTGCCATTGTCGGTGATGATGCTGTGTGCCACGCCGTACCGAGTTGTTATATCTGCGATAAATGTCACGGCAGTCGGCCCATTCAGCTTCTTGATCGGCTTTGCCTCAATCCATTTGGTGAATTTGTCCACGACGACAAGCAGATGTGTCATGCCGCCGCGCGTCGTCTTGAATGGGCCCACCATGTCCAGTCCCCAAACGGCGAAGGGCCAAGTGAGGGGAATGGTCTTGAGTGCTGAAGCCGGCATGTGTTGCTTGGAGCTGAAGAGTTGGCATCCTTTGCAATGTTTAACTAACCCCTTGGCGTCATCCAAAGCAGTCGGCCAAAAGAAACCATGGCGGAAGGCTTTGGCGACGAGTGATCTTGAGGCCGCATGGTGGCCGCATTCTCCTTGGTGGATGTCTCTGAGGATTGCAATGCCCTTCTCTTGCTCGACGCATCGCTGGAGGACTCCAGTGACACTGCACTTGATGAGCTCTCTGTTGACGATTGTGTATGCTCCGGCTCGGCGTTGGACTTGTCTTGCCTATGTTTCGTCAGCCGGCAGATCTTGGTTTATTAGGAAGTTGAGGATGGACTGAGCACATGATGGAGCTGCGACTTCTTCTATTGCCAATACGGCTACTGCGACCAGGGCGGGCGGGCTGGGTGGTGAAATGTTGGAGTCGGCCGCCGCCTGTTGTGTTGGTGCAGTCTCCGGGCCGACTACCGCAGTCCCCGAGCCGGGTGTGGCAGTCCCTGGGTCGGGCGTAACTACGGAAGTCCCCGAGCCGCCTGCTGATGTCCCCTGGCCGACTATCGAAGTCCCCGGGTCACCTTCTTGGTTCTTCGAGCCGGGCCCGGCTGTATCGGGGTCAGGCGGTACGAAGATGGAATCGGACTCTGGAGACGGCTTGATAGACGGCTTGAGGAGGCGTTGTAGAGAGACACCGGTTGGTATTGCTTGCCGAGTGGAGCCTATTCGAGCCAGGGCATCAGCTGGCTCGTTGTCGGCTCGTGGTACGTGGAGGAACTCGCATCCTTCAAAATACCCACTAATCTGCTGAACGAGGAAGCGGTAGCTTGCCATATTTGCGTCCTTGGCATCCCAGTCACCGGATGATTGCTGGACCACCAAGTCCGAGTCGCCATAACATAGGATCCGACGAATGCCGAGCTCTTTGGCAAGCCAGAGCCCGTGTATGAGCGCCTCATACTCGGCCACGTTGTTGGAGGCGGCAAAGTGAATTTGCAGCGTGTATCTGAGCTTGTCGCCTTTGGGAGAGGTGAGGATGACGCCGGCTCCCAAGCCGGTGCGCATCTTGGACCCATCGAAGTGCATGCGCCAATGAGTGGAGTCGGGAGCTGGCGGCAGGTACTGGGTCTCGGCCCAGTCGACGAGGAAGTCGGCCAATGCTTGGGACTTGATGGCGGTGCGAGGCTGGTAGAAGATCGTGTAACGGGCCAGCTCGATGGCCCATTTCGCCACCCGGCCGGATGCATCCCGGCTGCCTATGATCTCGGCCAGCGGGGCGGTGCATACGACCATGATGGGATGCTCTTGGAAGTAGGGCTTCAGCTTCTTGGCGGCGAAGTACACGCCATAGCACATCTTCTGGTAGTGCGGGTAGTTCTGCTTTGAGGTAGACAACACCTCGCTCAAATAGTACACCGGCCTCTGGACCGGCTGGGCTCGGTTCTCTTCTGGGCGTTGGACTACGAAGACGGTGCTGACCACCCGGCTGGTTGCGGCAATGTAGAGGAGCATGGGCTCTTTCTCAGTCGGCGCCGCCAGGACAGGCGGCATGGCCAGCATCTTCTTCAGCTCGTGAAAAGCTTGGTCGGCTTGGTCATTCCACTCGAAGTGAGTGGTCTTCTTCATGAGGCGGTAGAGGGGGAGAGCTTTCTCTCTGAGCCGGCTGATGAAGCGGTTCAGGGAGGCCAAGCATCCGGTGAACTTCTGGATGTCTCAAAGTTTGGTGGGAATCGCCATTCTCTCAATGGCCTTGATCTTTACTGGGTTGCATTCGATGCCGCGTTCGGAGACCAGGAAGCCTAGGAGCTGGCCGGCTGGCACTCCGAACACACATTTCTGGGGGTTGAGCTTCATTTGGAACCGGCGTAGGTTCTCAAATGTTTCCTTGAGGTCTTCCGGCAAGGTGCCGCGCTTCTCCGTCTTCACCACAATGTCGTCTACGTAGACGTGGGCGTTTCTGCCGAGCTGCTTGATGAGGCACTTCTGCATGCAACGCTGAGAAGTGGCACCGGCATTTCTCAAGCCGAATGTCATAATCAGGTAGCAAAAGCTCCGAATGGCGTGATGAAGGCGGTCTTCAGGCGGTCTGCCAGATCTAACTTTATCTGGTGGTACCCTGAGTAAGCATCCAAGAAACTCAACAGCTTGCATCCGGCCGTGGAGTCTATCACTTGATCAATCCTTGGCAGGGCAAAGGGATCTTTGGGGCAGGCCTTGTTGAGGCTCGTGTAGTCTATGCACATGCGCCACTTGTTATTCTTCTTTAACACGAGGACCGGGTTAGCGAGCCATTCTGGAAAGAAAATTTCCATAATGAAGCCGGCCGCCAGAAGCCGGGCTATCTCTTCTCCTACAATCCTTCTCTTCTCCTTCGACAGTCGGCGGAGGGGTTGTTTGACTGGTTTTGCGTCTTCTCGGACGTGTAGTTTGTGCTCGGCGAATTCGTTCGGAACACCCGGCATGTCCTTGGGGGACCATGCAAAGATGTCCCGATTCTCACAGAGGAAATCGGCGAGCTCGCCTTCCTATTTGCTGTTTAGGTTCGCCCCGATGACGGCAAACCTCTCTGGGTGCTCGGGATCAAGAGGTATCTTCTTCGTCTCCTTGGCCGGTTGGAAAGATCCTTGAGCATCATACTCCTTGGGATCGGGGGACAAGGCCGACTGTTTGCCGGCCATGGCCACGACTCGGTCCAACATCTTCTTTTCTTCGGCAATCACAAGGGACTCGGCCAGCCGGCTGCTGGCTGCTGTGCACTCGGAAGATTTCTTGTAATCGCCGGCTATGGTGATGACGCCCTTGGTGCTCGGCATCTTCATCTTGAGGTAAGCATAGTGGGGAACTGCCATGAACCTGGCCAAGGCAGGTCGGCCAAGCAATGCATGGTAGGGGCTCTCCAGGTCCACCACTTCAAACCAGATCGCTTCTCGGCGGAAATGCTCCTTGTCCCCAAAGAGTACATCAATCTTGATCTTGCCAATGGGGGCGCATGACAGGCCGGGTACAATGCCATGGAACACAGTCCGAGTAGGCATGAGTTGCCTTGCCTTGACGTTCAGCTTCTCCAGGGTGTCACGGTACAGGATGTTGATGCTGCTCCCGCCGTCTATCAGCACGCGGGAGAAACGGGCGGCGCGTCTGTCCGTTGCAAGGGTGGCATCCAGAACCAACGCATAAGAGCCAGGAGATGGCATCATCTCTGGGTGGTCGGCCCGGCTCCAGCTGATAGGTTTTTCTGACCAGTGCATGTGCTCGGCGGGGTTGGCAGCGACCATGCTGACTTCCTGGTGCTCTCGGTGTTTGCTGCGCCGGTCTTCGGGCTGGCTTGTAAAGATGACATAGGCGGCATGCTCGTCGGGGAACTCTTCGTGCACGGCTCCGACTGCGGGCCGAGCGGTCGGCGGCTGTGGAGCCGGAGGCGGCGGACCGGCAGGTGGAGGCGGCGCAAGCCCTTCGCCTTTGGAGATTCAGGTGAGCCAATGGCACTTCCGGGTCGTGTGGTTGGACGGCTTCGCGCCGCTGTGGAACTTGCACGGGGCGTCGAGAGTTTGCTCGTAGGAGAAGGCCGGCTGCCAAGCCGGCCTGCCGCCCTTGGGTTTCTTGGGCGCGGGCCGCCCTTCGGGCCGCTCGTCTTCGACTGTGGCCACCTGCCGACTGGCGGAAGGCGGCACGGGGCCCTTGCGCTTGTGGTCGTTCTGGTGTGGGCATCGGCCGGAGTCCCCGACCGGCGTCTTGGGCGCCGGGTTGAGTACCTGCCCGGACGCGTCTACCCGGAGTTCGGTCTCCATTGAGGAGTCGGCGGTGGCGTACTTGTCTGCTATGACCAGAAGCTCGTCGAGGGTAATCGGCTCATCGCAGAGGAGCTTGTGCTTGAGGAGGGTGCCTTCTCGGCACCCGGCAGTGAAGTATTCTATGGCTTGCACCTCGTGCACCCCTTTGCAAGAGTTGCGGAGCTCGGCCCAACGCGTGAGGTAGTCGCGAGTAGACTCGGCGGGGCCTTGTACGCACAAGGAGATCTGTCTGGGCTTGGGAGCCCGCTTGTAGGTGCTGGTGAAGTTGCGGACGAAGGCTTCTGTGAAATCGAGCCAGCTGTTGATGCTATATGGCTTGAGGTTGTTGAGCCAGGTCCGCGCCGTGCCTTGCAGCATGAGGGGCACGTACTTCACGGCAATGCGTCTGTTGCCGTTTGCTATGCTAACCGCCGTGGAGTAGTCGATTAACCAATCTTCCGGCTTCACAGAGCCGTTGTACTTGGGCGTGTCTCTTGGGAGCGAGAACCCTTTGGGGAAAGGCTCGTCGCGGATGCGGGGGCCGAAGCAAGGCGGGCCGACATTGTCTTCTTCCAGCGCCAGGGATCGCGCCAGGCGGTCGATCCGATGGCGGGCGTCGTTCTCGCCGACTCCTTCGCGGTGACCTAGCCGGCCGCTGAGAGTCGGATGCGCAACAGGCGGTGGGGTGGGATATCTCTCTCCACGGGGCCGAGGCGGAGGCGGGTTGCGCCGCCACTCCACGGCCCGGGGGTGGCCTTCTACGTCTCGCTCAATGGAGATTCGGGTTCGTCTTCGGCTGGCAGCCGGCTCTTTCTCGCGCCGCGCGCGGGTTTTACCCGTAGTCGGCGTCCGGGACGTCGCGCCGTGATCTCGGCGCGGGGGAGGGCTTTCCGCGCGGGCGTCGGCTTCGTGCCGCTGCGCGGCTGCATCGATTAGCTGCTGGATGCGTCGGGTCATGTGGGGGGGTTCTTCGGCCCCCAGTCCGTCTAGCTCTTCTACGGCCGCCTAGGCGGCGCGCAGGTTCTCGAGTGGAGTGGCGTAGACTGGGCGGTCGACTCCTAACGTGTCGGTGACGACAGCGCCATGCTGTCTGACAGCGCCGGCCCGGCTGGGCCCGCCTGGGGGCGGCGTGCCAAAGGCGGCGCGGTCGGCTTCGCGTCGGTGGGCCTCAGCGAGGCGTCTCATGGAAACCAACTTTCGGCCCTCCGCGAGGAGGGCGAGGCGGCGAGCCTCCAGTGCTTCAGCGTCAGCATCGGCCGGGAGGGGGATGGACAAGTCGTGGATCGCCGTGTGCGGGGCGTCGCGGGCGCTCTCGTCAGAAGCGCCACCGTGGCCGATGACCATCAACTCGGTGGTGACAGCGTCGCCGCCATCAGCCCGGGGAAGCGGGTCGTTGTAGATCGTGACGTCGGTGGGGAAAGTGTCGAGTGAGGCCGTGTCAGAGTCGATAGGCATCGGGTCGGTGGAGCCAACCGACTCCAAGTTCACAGCAGGCTCGTCGGAGACGTGGAGCTGGCTGAGGAGGTTGACGAGGTGGTCGGTGCCCGCGCCGGAGGCGAGCTCGTCGGAGATGAGGGTCTTGTCAAGGAGATCGGCAAGGCCGCTCGCTGCGCAGACGTTGGTGACGCCTTGCAGCGTGTCGTCGCAAGCGCCGTCGGGCGTGCCGGGCTGGCTACGCTCGCGGGGGACGAAGAGGGTTCCCGTCCAGAACAGGTCTCCGGGCGACGGTGCACCTGGCCCCATGGTGGGCGCCAAATTTCGGGTGGTAGGTGTGACATATGCCAACGGGTGGCTTATCATTGTGGGAGCCAATAAGACGTCGCCGGTGCCTAGAAGCGGGATGAGGCGAAGACATGCACGCCGGCGAATCTTACCCAGCTTCGGGGCTCTCCGTGGAGATAACACCCCTACTGCTGCTCTGCGGGGTCTCCGCATGATCACTAGATGAACAAGTATCTACACGATGCTCCGTGAGCTGTTTGGCGAGAGGAGGAAGAAGGGCACTGCTCGCTCTCTTCTCCTCCATATGTGGTGTCTAAAACTACCAGGGATCCCCCCTTTGCATGGGTGTCCTGGGGGTTTATATAGTCCTACCCCCCGGGGATACAATGGTAATCCGGCTCGGCGTGGAGCCCAGCCGTCTGTGTCTACACTCGTCGGCTTCTGCGCCAGCTGCTGGGGCCCACCGGCTGGTGGGTCCCACCGGCTGCCGGCTCCTTGGTCGACAGGCAGGCCCCACTGTCCAGGGTCTTGTCGGTGGCTGGTTACTGTTGCTCAATCCTGGTGACAAGGGCTTCGCCGAGGTGGGCGTAGCTACAGTGCCACCATCCGGCGGGTGATCGCTATAGCCTCACCGCGTCTTGTCTCCTTAATGGGGCGTCTCCTTCGAGGGAGGTGGCAAGCCGGCTGTGGGGAGCCGGCTCTGTCTTGGGCCGACTGGGGGAGGCCTGGCCGCCTTCGGGTGTCTCTCTGCCCGAAGGGGCCCACCGCCCGTGGGCCGCACTGGCAGCCCGTCGTGGATGACATCAGGGTCAACGTGGCTACAGTGTCGCGCCGGACGGGTCATGGCCACCCATACGGCGCACTGTGCCAGGCGTGCTCCGGGATTCGGGGGTGGCAGGCTTTACTGTAGCCACGCCCCGTCACATCGCCGTTATGTGGATGCAGACTTCGAGGGTACGATCTTGACCGCTTTGTGGGAGCCGGCTTCTTGGAGTCGGCCTTCTCGTGGCCGGCTTCTCGGAGCCGGCCCTCCCGCGGCTTTCTTCATGAGGGCTAAAGTCGGGTTTCCTTCCGATAGCCGGCCTGGGAGACAACCGGCAAGGGGAAGGCGGCCCCATGTCTTGGATTCTTGAGGGCCGGATCGGCTCGTAATTTTTTCAGAAGGGCCAGGGGGAGCCGGCTAGGCTACCCATGGTTATTTACTCCGACACATGTATGTGTAGACTTGTAATATAAGGCATGTAAGATAAAGTCACCGAGCCGGACACGTTGTATGAGCCGGCCGGGACTCTGTAGGCCGCAGGGTGTCAACCCATGTATATAAGGGGACAACCCAGCAGCGGCTTAGGATAGGAAACAACAAGTCGAAAGCTAGGCAAAGCGTGTTTGCTCCCTGGTAATCGAAACCCTAGCAATACCACCTCAAACTGGAGTAGGCCTTTACCTTCACCGCAAGGGGCCGAACTAGTATAAACTCTCCGTGTCTTTTGTCCCGTTTAACCCCTTTAAGCTAACCTCGTCGCAATGGCTCCACAACTAAGTCCTTCTACAAGGACATCTGCCGTGACACTTCCACGATAGTTGGCGCCCACCGTGGGGCCAGCGCACGGTGGTTTTGAGTTCTTAAAGGGCAGCTTCCAAGGGCTCAAGGGATACGCTGTGGGCCGGATGACCAAGAGTCATCGCGGCAAGCTCTACATCGATGATGCAGGCTGGGGCCCCGAGGCCAGCTCAATTGAGTATGGGTACCGGGTCCCCTTCGGCAGAATCCACTTCTTCATCAGCAAGATTGGCGAGCCGGGCCCTGAGCTGGACATCTGCACCAACATCATCGAGACGGCTCAGTGTGCACGACCCGCCCAAGCTCAACCCGCAGTAAGGCATGTCTTCGTTGGGTTCACCCATGGGGTTGAGTTGGAAGGCTCTGTCTCTGGTGGTGAGATGGACATCTGCTCTGATGATGAGTCGTCCACAGGCGAGACCAATTCAGTGTATCAGCTACAAGACGGACGGCTTGGGGGTTGTTTTGATGGCGACAGTATTCCGGATCCCCATGAGCCGTCGAACAGGGTGGCGATCTTCATGGCTAGCACCCAGCCGGTCCTTGGTTCAACAGCCGTTGCGGCTATGACTTCTAGTGCAGCAACGGTAATGGCAGCCGGGGCTGGCGGTTCAGCGCGCCCGCCGACTCACGTCTTAACAGATCTATTGGATGCTCTGGCGACTCTGATGGAGGTTGAGGAAACCCCAGACAACCCGGAGCAGCACAAAGCAGAGATAGCTAAGTTGCGTGATGAGATATCATAAGCTAAGGCAGAAATAGGAGCAGAAAACGCCAGGATGGCTACAGAGCAGGCCGTTTTAAGTGCCCAGGCACAGCGGATTCAAGCAGATTCATACCGGCTCATGGTGGATCAGAACATGTCGAACGAAGTTTTGAGGAGAAAATATCGAAGTCGCCTTCCCTCCGTTTATGAATCAAGGGACCTCTTCAACACCCCTAGAGCTGGGGCCAGTAACCCGCCGGTGGTAAGTCGGATGACTAAAGCACCAGGCGGTGGGGTGCCGGGTCAGCCATGCGTGACAAGTTCTCCGTATATGAACAACACCCCGCCTCAACACATGGTAACACCGCCGAGTCACTATTCCACCCCTTTGGACAACATGATTGATGCGGCAACGCGATTGGTGGCTTTGCCAGTTGAGGGTGAGACTGCGGCGGCGGTTGAAACCCGAAGAGCTAGGGAGCTTCTTCAAATAGCTTTAATGCAGCAACATGCTTATTCTTACAGCCCTGACCAGATTCATTCAACCCCTGGTCCAAGCCGGAGCTACAGTAGGCACATTGACTCACCAGCAGTCTTGAGTACAGAGCAGTGCTGTAACCAACCTCATGGACATAACCCGGTGCGCAATGGGGCCGGTGCACTAGATTTGGTGGACCAGGGTAGAGCGCGTCGGGAGGCCGAGCTGGCGGCTCATCAGCACGCGTTGGTTTACCCGACAGCTTCAATGGAGGTGGGTGTAACTTCTAAGGCTTTCGGTGTGTCGTGTCTAACGGCGGCTCTACAAAACGAGCGCCTACCCAAGAACTTCAAAGGCCCTCGTAAGGTGCCTAATTATACAGGAGATCAACCCCTTGAGGCGTGGGTGGAGAGTTATGAGATGGCCATGGAGATGCTGGATGTTAGTGAGGCTGCATACGCAAAGTACTTCACCATGATGTTAGAAGGGACAGCTCGCACCTGGTTGAAGGGGCTGCCGGCCAACTCCATCGGGTCATGGGCGGAGTTGAAGGCCTGGTTTATCCAGAATTTCAAAGACACGTGCAAGCAACCTATGTCGATTGTGGAGTTGGTTTCTTGTGTTCAGGCTGAGGGCGAGTCAACGAGCAGCTGGGTACGCTGGGTCTCGACCATCATACATTCTTCAAATAATATCAACATCGGTTCGGCGGTTCTAATGTTGGAGAAAAATTGCCGGTTCATTCCACTCAAGCAGAAGCTTGGGCGGCTCAAGCGACATTGCAACGACATGGGGGAGCTAATGGCGGCTCCTGTAAGACATGCCGACTCTGATGGTACCAAGGACCCCGATTCTGAGGATGAAAGATCAGGAAAGAGAAAGAAGAGTAATGGCATGAAGGGGCAGCAGTACAACCCTACAAATAAGGGTGGCAACGGCAAGCGCAAGGCTGATGATTTTGTGGCTAACACTGGTGCACGCGGTTATAACCAGCGTCGCAAGGGACCACCGGCTCAAAGGATAAGATTTGACCTTAATGCGATGTTAAGTCAGTCATGTCCAAAACATGGAACGAAACGGAAGCCGGCTACTCACTTATGGAAAGATTGCAGTATAATGAGAAGCTTTAGGGAGTGCATCCAGCGCCACCATGGCCCGAACGGCGGATCAGAATTCGGTTCTCATGGTCCGGGTCATGAAGGCGGCAGTTCAAGTTCCGGGTTTCAAGGTCACGGTAACCAGGGTGGTTACAATCAGCAAAGTGATCAGGGGAATCAACAGCAGCAGTAGTCTGGTTATCAGAGCAATCCAACGCAATTGAATAGTGGGTAGTACCACGTTTTCACCACCAGTTTGTGTAAACGGGATCAGAAGCTTCACAAGAGAGATGTGACCGCTGTTGAGCCGGCGGTCCCACATTATCTACGATGGTCAGAGCAGCCTATTGTATGGAGTCGGGAGGATCATCCACCTCGGGTTGATAATCCGAGTCACCTGGATTTGGTGGTGGCGCCTCAGGTTGGGGGCTATAAATTCACCAAGATACTCATGGATGGAGGTAGCAGCATTAACATACTTTATTATGAGACCTTCCATCGCATGGGACTGACTGACAAAAAATCTTAAGCCGTCAAACACTGTCTTCCATGGTGTCGTGCCAGGTAAGTGGGCCTACCCAGTGGGTAAGATATCGTTAGAAGTTGCCTTTGGAGATGAGCATGATTCCAGGTCTGAGACTTTAACCTTCGAAGTGGTCAAGATTAAAAGCCCTTATCATGCTCTGTCTGGGCAGCCGACTTATGCTAAGTTCATGGCGAGGCCCTGTTATGTCTACTTGCAGCTTAAGATGTCATGTTACAAGGGCACCATCATAGTGCATGGGAGTCGCAAGGTGGCCCTAGAGTGTGAGGAAGGCGATGCGGCTTATGCCGAATTGGTTTGTACAACGGAGGAGCTGAAATTTTACAAGGATAATGTTGACCCGGCTGACATGACGTCCTTGAATAAGCCAACCACAGAGCATGGTCCTTCGTTAAAATTTAAGTCAGCAGATGATACTAAATTGATTGACTTCGTCCCTCGCGACTCATCTAAACAGTTCAGCATCAGCGCTAACCTGGATCCAAAATAGGAAAGCACGCTCATCGAGTTCATCCGTGAGAATCGGGACATCTTTGCATGGAAGCCTTCAGACATGCCGGGTGTACCGAGGGAACTCGTTGAGCACACTCTTAACATTGATCCGAAGTTTAAGCCGGTTAAGAAATTTCTTCGTCGGTTTAACGAAGAAAGGCGGAAGGCCATTGGTGAAGAGGTGGCCCGGCTCTTAGCGGCCGGGTTTATCATTGAAGTTTTCCATCCTGAGTGTTTGGCTAACCCAGTGCTGGTGCTTAAGAAGAACATCACTTGGAGAATGTGTGTGGATTACACGGGCTTAAACAAGGCTTGTCCGGCTGATGCGTTTGGTCTCCCTCGTATTGATCAAATCATTGATGCTATGGCGGGTTGCAAGCGTTTGAGTTTTTTGGATGCTTATTCAGGTTATCATCAGATCAAGATGGCAGTTAAGGACCAGGAGAAAATAGCTTTCATTACTCCATTTGGAGCCTTCTGCTATGTGTCTATGCCTTTTGGGCTCAAGAGTGCCCAGGCGACTTATCAGCAGTGTGTACAGAATTGCCTTCATAATCAGATTGGGTGTAATGTTCATGCTTATGTGGATGACATTGTGGTGAAATCCAGAAAGAAGGAGACCCTGATTGATGATTTAAAGGAGATGTTTGATAATCTCCGGGTCTACAAGATGATACTTAACCCGGCCAAATGTGTCTTTGGTGTACCAGCAGGCAAGCTCTTGGGATTTCTGGTTTCTAACAGAGGCATTGAAGCTAACCCGGAGAAGATCAAAGCCATCACTTCATTAGCTAAACCGGCGTGTGTCAACGATGTTCAGCGTCTGGCAGGTTGTATTGCAGCTCTAAGCCGGTTCATAAGCCGGTTAGGTGAGAAGGCTATTCCTCTTTATCAGATGATGAAGAAGACAGATCACTTTGTTTGGAGTAATGCTTCTAATCAAGCATTTGAGGATCTGAAAAAACAATTGGTTGAGCCGCCCGTGCTTGCTGCCCCTATTGATAAAGAGCCTTTGCTGTTATATGTGGCTGCTAACAGCCGGGCCGTCAGTGTAGCTATTGTGGTGGAAAGGAAAGAGGCGGGCAAGGAGTACCCGGTTCAACGGTTGGTTTACTACATCAGTGAGGTACTTATTGAATCCAAGTAGAGATATCCACACTGGCAGAAACTTGTGTATGGGGTTTTCATGGCAAGTCGGAAGCTCAAACAATATTTTCAGGGTCATCCCATTATTGTGGTTAGCTCTGCTCCTTTAGGAGACATCATTCAAAACATGGAAGCCACAGGCTGGGTTGCTAAATGGGCCATTGAGCTTGGACCTCACAGTCTAAAATATGTACCTCATACAGCCGTCAAGTCCCAAGCACTTGTGGATTTCATCAATGACTGGACAGAGTTGCAGGCGCCGGAGGAGAAGCCAGATAACACATATTGGACTATTCACTTTGATAGATCCAAGCAGTTGGAAGGCTCAGGGGCTGGAGTTGTATTGACTTCCCCACGAGGTGATAAATTTTCTTATATTCTCCGGCTGATGTTCCCTTGTACTAACAATGCAGCTGAGTATGAGGCCTTGCTCCATGGTCTTTGGATGGCTAAAGAGATGAATCTGAGTCGGGTGAGGTGTTTTGGCGATTCAGATCTGGTAGAACAGCAAGTTTCCGGTACTTGGGATTCTAAGGATCCGCACATGGCGGCTTATCGCCGAGAGGTTGATGCTATTGCGGGTCATTTCAAGGGTTATCAAGTTGAGCATGTTGATCGTCGGAAGAACAATGCGGCTGATACTTTAAGCCGGCTAGGATCTCAGCGTAAGCCGATGCCGCCTAACACGTTTCTGGACATTTTGCTTAACCCGTTCGTTAAATTGCCTAGAGAGGAGGATCTTGCTATTCCTGATCCGGAGGCGCAATTGGTGGTGGCTCTTCATGGTATTCCTGATTGGATGGTTCCGTATTAGGCTTACATGACCGGGGTGAGTTGCCAGAGGATGAGGTCTTGGCCAGACAGATAACCCGGCGGTCTAAGTCAATGACGATTGTCAATGGGGAGGTGCACCATCGCAGTGTCACAGGGGCATTTCAACATTGCGTCTCTCCTGAAGAAGGTTGTGAGATTTTACGATAGATCCACGAAGGAGATTATGGTCATCATGTTGGCTCTAAATCTCTTGTAGCCAAGGCTTTCCATCATGGGTTCTATTGGTTGACGGCTCATGCTGATGCTGAGGATTTGCTAAGCATATGTGACGGCTGTCAGAAATTTTCACGACGGGCTCATGTGTCGGCTCAAGAATTGAGGATGATTCCAATTACTTGGCCGTTTGCAACTTGGGGGCTTGATATGGTTGGGCCTTTTAAGAGGTCCAAGGATAAGAAGACCCACCTCTTGGTGGCAGTTGATAAGTTTACTAAGTGGGTTAAAGCAGAGCCGGTTAGTAAATGTGATGCGGCAACGACAGTTCAATTCATGAAGAAGGTGATCTTCCGTTTTGGCTTTCCACACAGCATTATAATAGATAATGGCACTAATCTTTCTAAAGGCGCTATGGAAGAATTTTGTCAACGGGAGCATATCCGGCTTGACGTTTCCTCTGTGGCTCACCCTCAATCCAATGGGCGGGCAGAACGAGCAAATGAGGAGATTCTGCAAGGTATCAAGCCCCAGCTTATGGTTCCTTTGCAGAGAACGCCGAGAAGTTGGGTGGAGGAGTTACCCTTAGTGTTATGGAGCATCAACACGACCCCCAACAGGTCTACGAGTTACACACCTTTTTTCATGGTTTATGGGGCAGAGGCGGTTCTCCCTAGTGACATCCGTCATGATTCACCCCGGGTGGCGGCTTATGTTGAGGTTGACAACAAAAAGGTGCGTCAAGATGCATTTGATTTATTGGATGAGGAGCGTGATCTCACGGCGGATCATTCGGCGATTTATCAGCAAGACCTACGTCGTTATCACAGCCGCCCGGTTAAAACCAGAACCTTTCAAGAAGGTGACTTAGTGCTCCGGCTCATCCAAGATCAGACAGATATGCATAAGTTGTCACCGCCTTGGGAAGGACCTTTTGTGGCCAGCAAGAATTTACATAATGGGTCGTACTACCTTATCGTCGTTCGAGACAACAAGGATGTAACACCCGGATATAATTTACCTAATATGTAATCCAACTCTTGCCATTTTCGGTGCTAAGTTATTTTATTTTCTCGGGTTCGGGTTTTTTGTCTCCGTGTGTTGTTGTCATTGTCATGCATCTCATATCATGTCATCGTGTGCATTGCATTTGCATACGTGTTCATCTCATGCATCCAAGCTTTTTCCCCGTTGTCCGTTTTGCATTCTGGCGCTCTGTTCTCCTCCTGTGGTCATTTCTACCTTCTTTTCGTGTGTGGGGGTTAAACATTTCCGGATTTGACCGAGACTTGCCAAGCAGCCTTGGTTTACTACCGGTAGACCGCCTGTCAAGTTTCGTACCATTTGGACTTCGTTTGATGCTCCAGCGGTTAACCGAGGGACCGAAAAGGCCTTGTGTGTGTTGCAGCCCAACACCCCTCCATTTTGGCCCAAAACCCACCAAAACCCTCTCCATCATCTAGAGCGTTCGATCACGATCGCGTGGCCAAAAACCGCACGTCATTTGGACTCTCCTAGCTCCCTCTATGCCTATAAATACACCCCCTACGAAATTCTTGGTTCCTCTCCCCGAAACCCTAGATCTGACCCTCCGCGCGCTGGACATTGTCTGCCGGCACCGGTCACGCCGCCGCCAGCCATTCCCGCGCTGCCACGTGGCCCCAGTCGCTGCCTCCCGCCGCAGGCCCGCGAAGCCCAAGGCTGGCCTTCCCCTTCGCGTCCGGGCCGAGGCGCTCGCCCGCACGCCGCCGCCGTCCTCCTCGAGTCCGGCTACATCGCCGGCCGCCACCACCCGACGCGCCCCGCGCCGGAGTTCCACGCCGCCCCGTCTCCAAGTCCGGTCGCCGGAGCCCGCAAGTCCGGCGAGCCGCGCCCCGAGCCGCGCCCGCGGCCACCGCCCTCTCCGGCCACCTCGCCGGCCTCGTCCCCCTCGTCCTCCGACCGGCTTCACTCCGGCGTGTTCTTCCTTGAGCTCCGGCAAGCTTTTCGGTGAACATCGGTTTCCGCGTGTGAACAGTGTTTCCAGATTTAGATCTAAGACGGTTGACTTTCCTCCCGAAACCCTAGATATTTTGCCACGTTCATTGCATCGTAATTTTGCATCCGTAGATCCGTTTTGGGCATGTAGCATATCAAAATGTTCGTCTCAGAGAGAACATCATTTTATCTCATTGCATCATTTTCATTTGAGTTCATCTTGATGCCCGAAATGCTGTTGGAAGAGTGCTATTTGAGTTAATTGTCAGATCTGCTGCTCCAAATAGCTATTTGTCATTTTTGCCATGATTAATGTGTGCATGATATGCCCCTGAGCTCTACATGTGTTTCGTTATATGCCATGCCATCTTTCCAGAGGTGCAATCCATGTATTTTTGTGATGTGTGTGGTGACTAGCACAAGCTTGCAAAGTGGTGCATTCGTTAATGCTGATTTCAGGGACTTAGCAATTCCACTAAGTCCTTGATCTGTTTTTATCAATATGCCATATGTTCATGTTGTTTCCTAGTGATCCGTTCCTCTTTTGAGGATGATCAGTCAGGATGATTTGTTAACCTTGTAGTGCTCTATCCATCCATGTCTTTTTTTGCAATTATGGAGCACCCTAGCTTGAGTCAATCGAGCTCTACTTTTGCTATTTCGTGAATCTGGGCAGATTGTCTACTTGTTAGCGATTTTGCCGAGGATGTTGTAGTTGATCCGTGCATGATATGTTGTTGTTCTTTCCATTTCTAGCTTGTATAATGTGTATTATTGATGGGTGCATGCTGAGAACTGATTATGTTTTTGCCATGTTCACATGCTTGCAATTGTATTTTCTGATCTCTTTTGGCTCAAGGTCACTAAGGGACTTTTGTTAAGCTCTTTGAGTAGCTCTATGCCATGCTTTGCTTTGCCATGTTAAGTTCCTGTAGCATATATGTTTCTTGCTCCAAAGGGTGCTACCTGATCTGAAATTCCAGACAAGTGTTAATTTCACTAAGTCTGAAATTTGTTTACCAATTGCACTTTTGCCATGCTTGTTTGAACCTGTTAATGGATGAATTGGCCGTAGCTCAGTGTTCATCTTTTGTTAAGCATCATGAATGGATCCCTGCCATTTATTTTGTTGCCATGTTTGGGTGTTGTAGCATGTTTAACATGTTGCATTTACATGGCTACTTGCTGTTTATAGCAGACCGTTGTCATATTCGTTTTGCTTGCCATTTCCAAACCGTGCATCCGATTCCGGTGTTCTTTATATCGATTTCAACCGAAATCACCTCACCTTTCCAGTGGCACTCTTGGATTTCCAAGTTGAGGCCAGGTTCATTCATCCCTTCTCAAATCTTGCATATGCATCACATATCGCATCCCGCATAGCATACCATGTTTGCATCATGTTGTTTGAGCTTTGCACGTGGTTGATTGTGTTCTTGTTGCTTGTTTGTCTTGTTTGGGTAGAGCCGGGAGACGAGTTCGCTAACAAGGAGCCTGTTGAGTTTGCTTTCGAGGATCCTGTCAACTCTGACAACTTTGCAGGCAAGATGATCATACCCTCGAAATCACTTCTATCTTTGCTTTGCTAGATGCTCGCTCTTTTGCTATGCCTATGCTACGATGCCTACCACTTTCTTATCATGCCTCCCAAATTGCCATGTCAAACCTCTAACCCACCATGTTCTAGAAAACCGTTGATTGGCTATGTTACCGCTTTGCTCAACCCCTCTTATAGCGTTGCTAGTTGCAGGTGAAGATTGGAGGCCATTCCTTGTTGGAACATTATTTTCTTGTTGGGATATCATTATATTATCTTGTTACCTTAATGCATATATATACTTGGTAAAGGGTGGAAGGCTCGGCCTCTTGCCTAGTGTTTTGTTCCACTCTTGCCGCCCTAGTTTCCGTCATATCGGTGTTATGTTCCCGGATTTTGCGTCCCTTACGCGGTTGGGTGATAATAGGAACCCCTTGACAGTCCACCTTGAATAAAACTCCTCCAGCAATGCCCAACCTTGGTTTTACCATTTGCCACCTAGCCTTTTTCCCTTGGGTTTCGCAAACTCAAGGGTCATCTTTATTTTAAACCCCCGGGCCAGTGCTTCTCTAAGCGTTGGTCCAACCTAGAGCACCGTGCGGGGCCGTCCCTTGGCAACTTGGGTTACATTGGCTCCCGTACACTTAGCTTATCTGGTGTGCCCTGAGAACGAGATATGTGCAGCTCCTATCGGGATTTGTCAGCACAGCGGGTGGTGTTGCTGGACTTGTTTTACCATTGTCGGAGTTGTCTTGTAGAACCGGGATGCCGAGTCTGATTGGAATGTCTCGGGAGAAGGTATATCCTTTGTTGACCATGAGATCTTGTCATGGGATAAGTTGGGACTCCCCTGCAGGGATTTGAACTTTTGAAAGCCATGCCCATGGTTATGGGCAGATGGGAATTTGTTAATGTTCGGTTGTAGATAACTTGAACCTTAACTTAATTAAAATGAATCAACCGTGTGTGTTACCGTGATGGTCTCTTCTCGGCGGAGTCCGGGAAGTGAACACAGTGTTGGAGTAATGCTTGCCGCAGGTTATTCTCTAGTTATTCGTTCGTGCTTTGCCTTCTCTTCTCGCTCTCTTTTGCGAACAGGTTAGCCACCATACATGCTAGTCGCTTGCTGCAGCTCCACATATTACCTTGCCTTACCTATAAGCTTAAATAGTCTTGATCGCGAGGGTGCGAGATTGCTGAGTCCCTGTGGCTCACAAATTACTTCCAAACCAGATGCAGGGCCAGACGACTCCGTCCCAGATGATGCGCTTGAGCTCAAGAGGGAGTTCGACGAGGACTCACGCCATTACTATGTGTCTTTCCCTGATGATCAGTAGTGGTGCCCAGTTGGGGCGATCGGGACCGTGTCGCATGTTGGGTTGATCTTTTATTTTGGCGCCATAGTCGGGCCATGAGTGATTGAATGATGTAATGCTATTTATGTACTTTGTTTGACGTGGCGAGTGTAAGCCAACTATGTACCTTTCCCTTTATTATCTATATTACATGGGATGTTGTGAAGATTACCTTACTTGCGACATTGCTTTCAATGCGGTTATGCCTCTAAGTCGTGCTCCGACACGTAGGAGATATAGCCGCATCGAGGGCATTACAAGTTGGTAATCAGAGCCTTCCCCGACCTTAGGAGCCCCCACTGCTTGATCGTTATTAACAGCCGTTGTTGAGTCTAGAAAAATGTTTTGAGTCATTTAGGAATTATATATCAGAGAGTTTAGGAATTCTTTTTACTCCCCAGTCCCTTCATCGCTCTGGTAAGGCATCCCGACGTAGAGTTTTGACTCTTCTCTTCTCAAATTTCACTAAAAAAAATTAGGATCACGCGGGTATCTTGGAATTGTTCCGATGGTTTTGTGACGAGAACATTGTTCTTGGTGCCTCCTGTCATTTAGGGGTTGTGGCAGTGTCCCGGGGAGTTGAGCTCCGAGGTGTTGTCGTCACAATTTTATCGTTGCAGTTCTAGAATACCTGAGTTTAGTCCGCCGACATCGAAAATCTCTTTTATGCAGTTGTTGGTGAGATAACCTCGACGCCACCCAGTACTGGGGCGGGAGTTCGGGAGTATTGCCATAACTTGTATAACGGATGCTTTTTGAAGGTTGAGGTAGATGGTTTCCGAAGTTTTTCTCGGTTATGTGTTGAAGGATGGATACAGCTGGATGTAGGATTTGCTAGGTTTGGGTGAGATATTATGCTTCCCCTGTATCCCCAACACCTGATTGCATAACCGGAAAGGTTCAGGAGTTTCATAGGTGGGAATTCTTGTAGCTCTAGTTCTTCTTCCACGGATATTTGGTTTGAGATTGGGATTTCTTACTGAGTATTCATTCTTGATCCGTACCTTGTTGATTTATTCCTCTACCTAAATTCTAAGTGGCTTCTCAATTTATGGATATGTGACCATTTGAAGTGGAATGCATTCGTTCTTATGTTCGGATGTGAAGACTATTTGTTGCAATTTCAACCCGCTTGATTCAGCTTCAATTTTATCTGTCAATGTGCTAATGGATGTCACCCTCTTCAGGATGGCTCCCGCTAAGAGCAGCAATCAGAATCAGAATCAGGATCCGCCACCACCTCCCCCTCCTCCGGAGGCATGGCAAGATGTGATGGCCGCAACCAATGCAAACACGCAGTTGATCATGCAAATTCTTCAAGAGCGCAATCAAGTGAACCAAGGCAACCAAGGCAACAATCAGAATCACTTTGCTACACTCAACCAGTTCCTTGCAAACCAGCCAAAGACCTTCAGCAATTGTGTTGAGGCAACTGATGCTGACGATTGGCTTGTGGACTTGTTCAAGCATTTCGAGTGCAGTAACGTCAGGCCTGAGGACTTTGTCAAGTTTGCTTCCTTCCAACTCAAAGACCAAGCTGCAGAATGGTTCCAGCAGTACAAGGATTTAGAGGAGGCCGTGTGATTACCTGGGATGAATTCCGTCAAGACTTCAAAGCTCATCATATTCCTCAGAGCGTGGTTGAAAGCAAGCGTGAGGAATTCTGCAACCTGAAGCAAGGCTCTTTGTCTGTCTATGACTACAACAAGTTGTTTCAGAAGCTCGCCCGCTTTGCTAAGCAGGACGTCCCTGACGAGAAGAGCATGATATACCAGTTCAGGGGTGGTCTTAGAGAAGAAATCCAGCTAGCTCTTGTTCTCTTTGAGCCCTTGAGGTATGATGAGTTCTACAACATGGCATTGAAGCAAGAGGCTGCTCAACTGAAGTGTGATGCTTCCAAGAAGCGAGTCAGAGATGCTACTCCTTCTTCCTCTACTCAAGTGGCCAAGCAGCAGAAGTATTGGCTTCCTCCTCCTCCGTTCCGTCAGCCGTATCAGCAGAAGAGCAAAGGTGGCAGTGGATCTTCCCACACACCCAACCCTGGCTTTCAGAACAAGACTTCGTCTCAAGCTCTAAGATCGAGTGCTCCGTATCACCATCCACTTTCAGAGGTCACGTGCAACAAGTGCCAACAAAAGGGTCACTATGCCAACAAATGCTTCAATCAGAGGTGTCTCCCTCCTCCTCCTCCTGTGAGATTGGCAAGTACAACTGTGGTCAAGCATAACCCCAAGCACGCCAAGGTCAACTTGCTGAATGCATCTCAGGCAGAGGACTCGTCAGATGTCATCATGGGTAACTTTTCAGTTAACTCTATTCCCGCAAAAGTTCTTTTTGACACTGGTGCATCGCATTGTTTCATGTCAAGATCATTTGTTTCCAATCATGACTTTGTTTCGCAAATGTTGGGTAAACCTATGGGAGTGGTTTCTCCGGCTAAGTCTATGAGGGCTACTTCAATAGTCCCGGATGTTTCTATCATGATGGGTGATTTCAAGTTTCTGGCTTCTCCAATGGTCCTTGGTAACTCAGATATTGATCTTATTCTCGGAATGGATTGGCTTTCTAAGCACAAGGCTCAGCTTGATTGTGCTGCCAGGCAGATTCAATTGACTCATTTGTCTGAGGATGTAATTGTCTTTGCCGCTAATGACGATACAATCCGTATGTTTTCTCTGAATGAGAAGGGTGAACTGGATGACATCTCGCAAATTCCAGTCGTTTGCGAATATCAAGACGTCTTTCCAGAAGAACTTCCAGGAATGCCTCCGCACTGGCCAGTTGAATTCATCATCGATCTTGAGCCTGGCATGGAACTGGTTTGCAAGCGTCCTTACAAGCTCGGACCTGAAGAGTTGAAGGAGCCGAAGAAGCAACTCGATATTCAAGAGCGAATGGGTCTCATTCGACCTAGTTCCTCTCCGTGGGGTTGTGGTGTACTCTTTGTGAAGAATAAGGATGGAACGTACCGACTTTGTGTTGATTACCGTCCATTGAACAAGAAGACTATCAAGAACAAATACCCACTTCCCAACATCAACGAGCTGTTCGAACAACTCAAAGGTTCCCAAGTATTCTCCAAGCTTGATCTCCGTATGGGTTATCATCAGATTCGAATCCGTGAGCAAGATATTCCCAAGACGGCTTTCAGGACAAGCTATGGTTCATATGAATACACTGTCATGTCTTTTGGTCTCGTCAACGCTCCTCTGACTTTCTCTCGCATGATGAACTTCATCGTCAACGCCTACACAAATGACTTTGTTTTGGTCTATCTCGACGACATTCTGGTCTTTTCGAAGAACAAGGAAGATCATGCCAAGCACTTGCGTTTGGTGCTCGATAAGCTCAGGGAACACCAGTTCTACGCCAAGTTCTCAAAGTGTGAATTTTGGCTCGATGAGGTTCTTTATCTTGGGCATATCATCTCTGCCAAGGGCATTGCAGTCAATCCTGAGAAGGTGTCTGCAATTGTGAATTGGGAACCACCTCAGAACATGAAGCAACTCCGTAGCTTCCTCGGTCTCGCAAGCTATTGTCGAAGGTTTGTTGAGAACTTTTCAAAGATCGCGAAGCCTCTTTCAAACCTTCTCCAGAAGCACGTCAAGTACATTTGGTCTCCGGAATGTGACATCGCTTTCAACAGTTTGAAAGAGAAATTGGTCACTGCGCCAGTTCTGACTCCTCTTGATGAATCCAAACCGTTCGAGGTCTTCTGCGATGCCTCTCTCCAAGGTCTTGGTGCAGTGTTGATGCAAGAGAAGAAAGTTGTGGCTTATACCTCTCGTCAGTTGAAGCCCAACGAGAAGAACTACCCCACTCATGACCTCGAGTTGGCGGCAGTTGTGCATGCTCTTTTGACTTGGAGACATCTCTTATTGGGAAGAAAAGTGGACATCTTCACTGACCACAAGAGTCTCAAGTACATCTTCACTCAGCCTAATCTCAACCTCGGGCAGACTCGATGGGTCGAATTGATTCAAGAGTATAATCCGAGTATCGAGTATACTCCAGGCAAGGCCAATGTGATTGCTGACGCATTGAGCAGGAAGGCTTACTGCAACAGTCTGATTCTCAAGCCTTATCAACCCGAGCTTTGTGAAGCTTTCTGCAAACTCAATCTGCAAGTTGTTCCTCAAGGTTTCCTCGCCAACCTTCAAGTCTCTCCTACCTTGGAAGACCAGATTCGCGAGGCTCAACTTCTTGATGCTATGGTGAAGAAGGTGAAGATTGGGATTGCCAAGAGTCAACCCAAGTACAAGTGCTACCGCCTTGATGACAAGGATACTCTCTTCTTTGAGGATCGTATTGTTGTGCCCAAGGGTGATCTTCGTAAGGTTATCATGAACGAGGCTCACAATTCACTCCTCTCCATCCACCCTGGGAGCACGAAGATGTATCAGGACCTCAAGCAGGCTTATTGGTGGACTCGAATGAAGCGCGAGATTGCTTAGTCCGTGAATGAGTGTGATGTCTGCAGAAGAGTGAAGGCAGAACACCAAAGGCCAGCTGGTCTCCTCCAACCTCTTGCCATTCCAGAATGGAAGTGTGACCACATTGAGATGGACTTCGTGACTGGGTTTCCAAAGTCCAAGTGTGGCAATGATGCTATATTCGTTGTCATCGACAAACTCACTAAAGTGGCTCACTTTCTGCCTATCAAAGTGTCCATCACTACAGCTCAATTGGCGGAGCTGTATACCTCTCGGATTGTCTCTCTGCACGGTATTCCATAGGTGATCTCTTCAGACCGTGGCAGCATCTTTACCTCCAAGTTTTGGGAGTCTTTTCAGAAGGCCATGGGCACCAACATCCGCTTCAGCACAGCTTTCCATCCTCAAACTAGCGGTCAAGTCAAGCGTGTCAACCATATTCTTGAAGATATGCTCAGGGCTTGTGTGATCTCCTTTGGCATGAAGTGGGAGGATTGTCTTCCATATGCTGAATTCTCCTACAACAACAGTTTTCAAGCAAGTTTGGGCAAGGCCCCATTCAAAATTCTGTATGGCAGGAAGTGTCGTACCCCTCTCAAGTCGTCTGAAACCGGTGAACGGCAACTTCTGGGAAATGACTTAATCACAGAGGCAGAGGAAATGTGCAAAGTCATTCGAGATAACCTTAAAGCAGCGCAATCACGCCAGAAGAGCTACTATGATAGTAATCACCATGATTTGGCTTTCGAGATCGGAGATCATGTTTACCTCCGCGTCTCTCCTATGAAAGGTACTCGTTGCTTCGGTATCAAAGGGAAGCTTGCCCCTAGATACGTGGGACCTTTCAAGATCGTCAGCAAGAGAGGCGATCTCGCCTATCAACTCGAGCTTCCTTCAAACTTTGCAAATGTGCATGACGTGTTCCATGTCTCTCAGCTTCGCAAGTGCTTCAAGACTCCTGACCGCACCGTCAACTTCGAAGACATTGATCTCCAAGAAGATCTCTCTTATCGTGAGCACCCCGTTGCTATTCTTGAAGAGACTGAACGCAAGACTCGCAATAAGTCAATCAAATTCCTCAAAGTCAAGTGGTCAGACCATTCCGACCGTGAAGCCACCTGGGAACGCGAGGATCACCTCCGTTCTGAGTACCCAGCGGTCTTCCAGTCCTAGATCTCGGGACGAGATCCTTTCGTAGTGGTGGAGTGTTGTAACACCCCGGATATGATTTACCTAATATGTAATCCAACTCTTGCCGTTTCCGGCGCTAAGTTATTTTATTTTCTCGGGTTTGGGTTTTTTTTGTCTCCGTGTGTTGTTGTCATTGCCATGCATCTCATATCATGTCATCATGTGCATTGCATTTGCATACGTGTTCGTCTCATGTATCCAAGCTTTTTCCCCGTTGTCTGTTTTGCATTCCGGCGCTCCGTTCTCCTCCGGTGGTCATTTCTACCTTCTTTTCGTGTGTGGGGGTTAAACATTTCCGGATTGAACCGAGACTTGCCAAGCGGCCTTGGTTTACTACCGGTAGACCGCCTGTCAAGTTTCGTACCATTTGGACTTCGTTTGATGCTCCAACGGTTAATTGAGGGACCGAAAAGGCCTCGTGTGTGTTGCAGCCCAACACCCCTCCATTTTGGCCCAAAACCCACCAAAACCCTCTCCATCATCTAGAGCGTTCGATCACGATCGCGTGGCCGAAAACCGCACCTCATTTGGACTCTCCTAGCTCCCTCTATGCCTATAAATACACCCCCTCCGAAATTCTTGGTTCCTCTCCCCGAAACCCTAGATCTGACCCTCCGCGTGCCGGACATTGTCCGCCGGCGCCGGACACACCGCCGCCTGCCATTCCCACGCCGCCACGTGACCCCAGTCGCCGCCTCTCGCCGCAGGCCCGCGAAGCCCAAGGCCGGCCCTCCCCTTCGCGTCTGGGCCGAGGCGCTCGCTCGCGCGCCGCCGCCGTCCTCCTCGAGTCCGGCTACATCGTCGGCCGCCGCCACCCGACGCGCCCCGCACTGGAGTTCCGCGCCGCCCCGTCTCCAAGTCCGGTCGCTGGAGCCCGCAAGTCCGGCGAGCCGCGCCCCGAGCCGCGCCCGCGGCCACCGCCCTCTCCGGCCACCTCGCGGGCCTCGTCCCCCTCCTCCTCCGACCGGCTTCACTCCGGCGTGTTCTTCCTCGAGCTCCGGCGAGCTTTCCGGCAAACATCGGTTTCCGCACGTGAACAGTGTTTCCAGATCTAGATCTGAGACGGTTGACTTTCCTCCCGAAACCCTAGATCCGTAGATCCGTTTTGGGCGTGTAGCATATCGAAATGTTCGTCTCAGAGAGCACATCATTTCATCTCATTGTATCATTTTCATTTGAGTTTATCTTGATGCCCGAAATGCTGTTGGAAGAGTGCTATTTGAGTTAATTGTCAGATCTGCTGCTCCAAATAGCTATTTGTCATTTTTGCCATGATTAATGTGTGCATGATATGCCCCTGAGCTCTACATGTGTTTTGTTATATGCCATGTCATCTTTCCAGAGGTGCAATCCATGTATTTTTGTGATGTGTGTGGTGACTAGAACAAGCTTGCAAAGTGGTGCATTCATTAATGCGGATTTCAGGGACTTAGCAATTCCACTAAGTCCTTAATCTGTTTTTATCAATATGCCATATGTTCATGTTGTTTCCTAGTGATCCGTGCCTCTTTTGAGGATGATCATTAAGGATGATTTGTTAATCTTGTAGTGCTCTATCCATCCATGTCTTTGTTTGCAATTATGGAGCACCCTAGCTTGAGTCAATCGAGATCTACTTTTGCTATCTCTTGAATCTGGGCAGATTGTCTACTTGTTAGCGATTTTGCCGAGGATGTTGTTGTTGATCCGTGCATGCTATGTTGTTGTTCTTACCATGTCTAGCTTGTATAATGTGTATTCTTGATGGGTGCATGCTTAGATTGTCATGCCTTGCTCTGTAGTGAGTGCATCGAGCTCGTAAACATGCCTACTTGATATCTGATTTGCATGCTCCAGTTTTTCACTAAGTCTGAGAACTGATTATGTTTTTGCCATGTTCACATGCTTGCAATTGTATTTTCTGATCTCTTTTGGCTCAAGGTCACTAAGGGACTTTTGTTAAGCTCTTTGAGTAGCTCTATGCCATGCTTTTCTTTGCCATGTTAAGTTCCTATAGCATATATTTTTCTTGCTCCAAAGGGTGCTACCTGATCTGAAATTCCAGACAAGTGTTAATTTCACTAAGTCTGAAATCTGTTTACCAATTGCACTATTGCCATGCTTGTTTGAACCTGTTAATGGGTGAATTGGCCGTAGCTCAGTGTTCATCTTTTGTTAAGCATCATGAATGGATCCCTGCCATGTATTTTGTTGCCATGTTTGGGTGCTGTAGCATGTTTAACTTGTTGCATTTAGATGGCTACTTGCTGTTTATCGCAGACCGTTGTCATATTCGTTTTGCTTGCCATTTCCAAACCGTGCATCCGATTCCGGTGTTATTTATATCGATTTCAACCGAAATCACCTCACCTTTCTAGTGGCACTCTTGGATTTCCATGTTGAGGCCATGTTCATTCATCCCTTGTGAAATCTTGTATATGCATCACATATAGCATCCCGCATAGCATACCATGTTTGCATCATGTTGTTTGAGCTTTGCACGTGGTTGATTGTGTTCTTATTGCTTGTTTGTCTTGTTTGGGTAGAGCCGGGAGACGAGTTCGCTAACGAGGAGCCCGTTGAGTTTTCTTTCGAGGATCCAGTCAACTCTGACAACTTTGCAGGCAAGATGATCATACCCTCGAAATCACTTCTATCTTTGCTTTGCTAGATGCTCGCTCTTTTGCTATGCCTATGCTACGATGCCTACCACTTTCTTATCATGCCTCCCAAATTGCCATGTCAAACCACTAACCCACCATGTCCTAGAAAACCGTTGATTGGCTATGTTACCGCTTTGCTCAGCCCCTCTTATAGCGTTGCTAGTTGCAGGTGAAGATTGGAGGCCGTTCCTTGTTGGAACATTATTTTCTTGTTGGGATATCATTATATTATCTTGTTACCTTAATGCATCTATATACTTGGTAAAGGGTGGAAGGCTCGGCCTCTTGCCTATTGTTTTGTTCCACTCTTTCCGCCCTAGTTTCCGTCATATCAGTGTTATGTTCCCGGATTTTGCGTCCCTTACGCGGTTGGGTGATAATAGGAACCCCTTGACAGTCCACCTTGAATAAAACTCCTCCAGCAATGCCCAACCTTGGTTTTACCATTTGCCACCTAGCCTTTTTCCCTTGGGTTTCGCGAACTCAAGGGTCATCTTTATTTTAAACCCCCGGGCCAGTGCTTCTCTAAGCGTTGGTCCAACCTAGAGCACCGTGCGGGGCCGTCCCTTGGCAACTTGGGTTACATTGGCTCCCGTACACTTAGCTTATCTGGTGTGCCCTAAGAACGAGATATGTGCAGCTCCTATCGGGATTTGTCGGCACAGCGGGTGGTGTTGCTGGACTTGTTTTACCATTGTCGGAGTTGTCTTGTAGAACCGGGATGCCGAGTCTGATCGGAATGTCTCGGGAGAAGGTATATCCTTTGTTGACCGTGAGAGCTTGTCATGGGATAAGTTGGGACTCCCCTGCAGGGATTTGAACTTTTGAAAGCCATGCCCACGGTTATGGGCAGATGGGAATTTGTTAATGTCCGGTTGTAGATAACTTGAACCTTAACTTAATTAAAATGAATCAACCGTGTGTGTCACCGTGATGGTCTCTTCTCGGCGGAGTCCGGGAAGTGAACACGGTGTTGGAGTAATGCTTGCCGCAGGTTATTCTCTAGTTATTCGTTCGTGCTTTGCCTTCTCTTCTCGCTCTCTTTTGCGAACAGGTTAGCCACCATACATGCTAGTCGCTTGCTGCAGCTCCACATATTACCTTGCCTTACCTATAAGCTTAAATAGTCTTGATCGCGAGGGTGCGAGATTGCTGAGTCCCTGTGGCTCACAAATTACTTCCAAACCAGATGCGAGGCCAGACAACTCCGTCCCAGATGATGCGCTTGAGCTCAAGTGGGAGTTCGACGAGGACTCACGCCGTTACTATGTGTCTTTCCCTGATGATCAGTAGTGGTGCCCAGTTGGGGCGATCGGGACCGTGTCGCATGTTGGGTTGATCTTTTATTTTGGCGCCATAGTCGGGCCATGAGTAATTGAATGATGTAATGCTATTTATGTACTTTGTTTGACGTGGCGAGTGTAAGCCAACTATGTACCTTTCCCTTTATTATCTATATTACATGGGATGTTGTGAAGATTACCTTACTTGCGACATTGCTTTCAATGCGGTTATGCCTCTAAGTCGTGCTCCGACACGTAGGAGATATAGCCGCATCGAGGGCGTTACAAAGGACTCCCGCACATCGGAGGAGGAGACCCGTCGGCCATGGAACATTGCTCATCTTCGGCCCTACTGTACTTGAGCCTCTGGCTCTCATGATGTATATATTATAAACAGTATAATAAAGCCAGCATCCCTGACAATTCAGGGCCTCTGTCGTTTCACTTCGTCAAAGCTGAGTCTTTATCATCATTTAATAGGCTCAACACCCACAATTTCAGGGATCAAAGAGAGTTGGATGCACAGCACAGCTCAAACATAGGTCCCTGATGAGCGCGATTCATCAGTGTATCACTTGGGGGCTTCCTGTTCAAACATAGGTGTATTCACCAAAGAGAACATAGTTGTCGGTACCCTCTTGATCGGCTCAATACCACACTTGTAAGCATGTCACTTGGGGGCTTCCTGTTCAAACATAGGTGTATTCACCAAAGAGAACATAGCTGTCGGTGCCCTCTTGATCGGCTCAACGCCACACTTGTAAGCATGTCACTTGGGGGCTTCCTGTTCAAACATAGGCGTATTCAACCAAAGAGAACATAGCGTTACAACCCTCTTGACCAGGTTTGTTCAAACATAGGCGTATTCGACCAAAGAGAACAAACTCTGACCGGGTCATCCTACCTGTAACCAGCTGCTTCAACTCCATCAGGCCATCCTGATTGACCCGTCGAACTCTTAATGATTAGTCTTTACGGTGTACTCGACCAAGATATGAGCTCGATAAGGTTCAAACAGCGGCTTGTCATGCGAGATCACGGTTTACAGATAGTCGGGGTGAATCCAGGCTTCATAAGCCGCCTTCCTTGGAACTTGGATAAATTGGCCCATGATGTATGCTGTTACTCTGACCCCGCGTACTCCTGATAAGTCTATAAAGCAAGATACGACTTTATGTGGGTTCAAATGTCGATTGGGTACTGTGAGTCAGGCTCACGGAACACACGAACAATCCAGTGGCTCCGGCTAGTTTCATCGAAGAAGACACTTTGGCTTGGCAGCCTACAAAAGCCTTGAATCTCTTTTGATTCCTTATTTGTATTTGTTTCTTGTTGTCTTCTGGTTTTTTATAAGTCGGGCTCAGCTGCCCTATTTACGGCTCGTATTTGAAGCATGTTTTGGGTTTATACAACCCGTCAGGAGAGCAGACTCTAAGTCGCCAGAGCGTAATGAATCCTATGGTCGGAATTATAGCTCTAACACCTATAAACTGCACGAAGCTGATAAGCCGGCAGTTTAAGTATATACCACAGGTATGTCATTTTACTTAATAATTGTTAGATTGGCCCTGATTATGGACTATTCGTCCTTAGTGGCCTTAATTGGGTATCATGACCCGCCCGGTGGTGAACCGCCAGGGCACTTGTGACTTATCTATGTGCAGGAAAATAAGCAGGTTTGCTTCACATAAGTCAATACTGTTATAAGAATCAAAGGATCATCTTTCAAATGGCGGCTCAACAATGTTGCTCAAAAACAGGAATGTGCATGATGGCACGACAGATTTAAGTTTTCACTACCCTATTACATGGCTTCATGAGCCGAATGAGATCAAGTGTTTTTTCAAAAGATCAAAAGTATCAACGGCCCGGCGGTTCATTCTTCTTGTCCTGGTTCTGGGTCATCCCTTGTCGGTTCTTCATCCTCCTCCGCTATCTGGAAGTTTGGTTTTGACCAATCAAAGCCACGCATGGCATAGAATTCAGATTCGTCATCAATAAGATTGGACGGGTCAATTTCAGGAGCGAAAGTGTGCTTATGAATTGGAGGAATTAAATCCATCACTTTATACGCAGGCGTATGCATCTTCTGATTCTCTGCGTTGTAAGACGGCTGATATTTGGAGAGATTAGTTTCTTGAGCAACGATTGCCACATGAGGACGGATTGCTTTAACACAACCAGCAAGTCTTGTTGATCAAAAGAAGTACCATCTTCCTTCAGACTTCAATACCCGCTGGCTACATCAGTCGAGTCTAACTCTAATACCCACGCCTTAGCATGGCTCAAGGCTGTCACAGCACCGGCTTTCGCACAAGACCGCTTTATCTCTTGAATTCTGGTGGGCAGGATTGAAAATATCTTCAACACATCACTTAACAGATTGGGTCCTTGATTAGCCGGGGAGATGGTAGCCAATGTACGCTGAGCTCCAGTATACAACTGATCGACAAGAGTATAGACTGCCTTGAGCTTCACAAGTGTGTCCTGGCTAAGGTTGCTACTCCTAGGACCTGAAGTAAATTACAGATCGGTTAAAGGGCGGTTTATATTACTGCGACAAGTATTCACTTTGGATGAATAGCAAGGTGACTCACCAAAGATAGCAGAAACCATCTGAGATACACGGTGTTTTAAGTTGGTGAGCTCAGTGGTTACCTCCTGAAGAGTTGCTTCTGGTTTCTCAGCTCGCTGCATTAAAGCAGTCTTCTCTTCAGCCCAAGTCTTTTTCTCCACTGTAAAATGGGTCTTCAGTTTCTCCGAATCATCCATGCTAAACTGGAATTTTGACTCAGCTTTCCGGGTCTCAGTTTCCTGAGCCGCCAGCCGGGTCTTTGCATCGTTCAATTGAGACTCCAGTTCAGTAGTAACAGCATGTATGAAGCAGAGAGTTATCAACACATTTATATAAGGATTACAACAATATAAGTCCCAAGTCCTTTGCAAGCAACAACACTTGGCACTTGGGGGCTAATGTCTATCAACGCAATTTTTCTAGGAAATGGCTCTTATGACTAAAGTCACAAGCACTTTGCAAGCAACACTACTTGGCACTTGGGGGCTAATGCATATTGCTTGCATCTTATTAATGATGAGCTGGTTGTGCTGTAAACAGTCTCAGCCGACTCATGTGGGCTATGCAGTTAAGCTCTACTTTCTTACACAATGATAAATAGGACCGGCTCATTCATGTTGATTAAACCGGCCCTTGGGGGCTACGGATGCAAAGTTAGACTGATTCAATATCCGATTTAATTTTAAATCGGACTTGGAGGGAGTCTATGACAGAAGCCTATGGATTCTTCTAATTCTATAGATTATTCAATCTTATCATACCAGAAGACTTGGGGGCTGGCAAGATGTACATAACTTATTTAAAGCCGGACGACATACCTCATATTTCTAGTGCATCTGTTTCACCATCTCAATTTCCAAATCGCGGCTGGCGTGTACTTGGTTGAGATAACCGGACAATATTTCACTGTTGCTCAATTGAGCATAGTGGGAAACATCAAACCTCACTTTCCGTCTCTCGATGACTTCTTGATTGGTAGAATGTTTGGCTAAAATAGTTGTGTTCCCCGGTTCAGTAAAACCAGTGCAGTGATCAGAACGTCATCAGCGTAAGTCTCTAACGGTTTAAGTGAGCTTGACGGTTCAGTATTTAAAGAGTCAATGTTGGTTTGATCAACAGAGAGGTCAGGCATCTCAGCTTGAGTGTAAGAAGCAGGTTCTTCTGGCTGTTTGTTGGAAGTTTCGGGTACAGGGACTTGCTGCTCCGGTTCAGCAGCTTCAGGTGCCTCAGTTGGCTTGGTCACCTTTGCCTTCTTGTTAGGCTTTTCTTGACCACTGCACGGGTTATGACAAGTCAGTATAAATATAAGAGTATAAAGAGCTTTAGAGTAAAATTAAGTGCTATTACCCAGGGGCAGTTTTACAAGTCAGCAACTCAGTTTGCGATGAGTCGCCAAAAGAAGAACGGGCAAGTTCCTGGATAATAGTCATCAATAGAGTTAAGTGATAGGCAAATAAGACCCGCTAGTAGGTTAAAGGAGTAAGTTAAAAAAGAACCTTGTTTTGCCGTTTTCAAGGAGCGGGAGTGGTCGGTAAACCGGAGGATAATTCTTCACCTCTGTTGGTCCGGGACTGACGTCGATTCTCGTGTTGTTGTCGTTTCAAAAGAAAGTGAGGATCTAAATAAGCCAAGGGGTGTGAAAACCTTACTTTCCGGGTTACTTGCCGAAGTTTCTGTCTTGGCAATGGTTCTTAGCCGGAGGAAATAATAGTTACCTCTTCTTCAACTGCTTGGCTGGCTCCCGTATCATCCTGATAATAGTCAGTGTCAATAAGATGGTTCAAAAACAAGCCAAGAGAGTCAAGGGCTACCTCCGACTTAGAGGTGTCATCCAGATTAAGTAGATCAGAGGCGCTTGGTTTCTTCTTTTTCTTGTTTGTCTTCTTGACGGTTTTCTTGGCGGCTTTCTTGGCAGCCCTGGCCTTCTTGGCAGCTTCATGTTCATATGTCTTCTTCCAAAAATCAGACTTGGCCTCTAAAAGTTATCAAAGGTTGAGTAAAATGTTTGAATAATGAGGTAAAGGTAAATAAGTTCAGAGACTCATGTCCGGTGGCGGGTTAAGCTTGCAGAAAGGGGCCAGACCCGTTTTAATGCAATCTTCTGGATCTTCATTCAGAAGGGACTTAACCATTTCGTTTACTGCCTCATCAGTTAACGGTGCAGAGTTGTGGCACAGTGGATCCTTTACATCACCAGTGTAAGTGCACATTAAGCCGGAGCGGCAACTCAAAGGGATGATCCGCCAAGAAACCTAGCACCTGACCAGGTCAACACCAGTTAAACCGTTTCCTAGCAGAGTTGTAACTTTTGCAATGGTAGGAGCAAGTTTTGCCCGTTCAGCGGTGGTAAGCTTCTCAGGAAGATTGTGCTTTGAGTCTAGATGCTTGACATAGTAACCCGGCAGTGGATTCTCGTCAGCCGGAGAGGTAGCTTTGCAGTAAAACCACGTCTGATTCCAATCCTTTGGGTGACTCGGCAGGAGTGCATAAGGGAAAATGGCGTCTCTTCTGCGCTGAATTGAGATTCCACCAAGTTCCAAGTTGGGTCCATTGGTGAACTCATTCTGGCGGTTCAAATAAAAAATTCTCTAAAGAGGTCGATGTTGGGCTCCTCTTGAAGGTATACTTTGCAGAAGACTTGAAAGTTACAGATATTTGACACGGAATTGGGTCCGATGTCTTGAGGATGGAGTTGGATGAAATGCAGAACATCTCGGAAAAACTTAGAGCCAGGCGGTGAGAAGCCTCGGTTCATGTGATCAGTGAATACAATGACTCCGCCATCCTTTAGCTGAGGTCTTTCCTCGCCTGGTTCAGGGGTGCGGTAATGCATAACACTCTTTGCGGGCAAGTACCCGACTTTGATAAAGTCTTTGAATGTGCCATGAGTGACGATGGAGGGGACCCAATTGCATGTATAGACTGTCTTTGGCGACATGGTGAAAGAAGGAAAACCTAAAGGGAGGAAGTAATTTGCCGGTTCAAATCAGTTAGTGAAATCACAAGTTAACAGTTGCAGTATATGTTCAGAATGGTGGCTTAAGTGAGGACTGATGATATATGATTAATTGTAAACCGGATATGTAAGCCGCCATGACATGTACTGGTATTCAAAGATCTGACAAGAGCAAAATTTTACTAATTATGGGGACAAACAAGTTTTGCAGATTGAAGCTATGAGATTGAATCTGCGGCAATTCAGGAAAAAGGAAATAAATCCTGAATATAAGGTGGTGGCAGCAGGAAAGTGGAGGTGCCTAGATGAGATCCGCTGTGACAAGGATATATTCTAGTATAAAAAATAGGTGCTAAAACTGCTACCGCGCGAGGTTTTTACTACTTCTAGATCAAAACTATGGATTTTGGATGATGAAGGGGAAGAATGGTGATGAATACTGATGAACAGAGAAACCCTAATGGAGATCTACTATAGCAGAGAAAGAGAGAAGTACTTACTGGATCTACGGAACAGTGAAGAGGCGCTACAGTTTTCTGGTCCCGTTCAAGTTGATGCAGCGGCCGAGGTCGAGGAAGACGATGAGCTTCGCGACGGCGGCAGTGTTCAGACGCGCAGATGTGTTGCGAAGGGAGGTAGAAGACAAGAAGGAGAATGAGAGGAGGGCAGTTGACCCTATTTATAATGAAGACAGTAATGGGTGGGTGTGAAAAATGAGGAGGCCAAATGATGATTATCCAATTAATTGAACGCCTCGATTTTCGGAAGGTCATTGAAGATAAAAGATCCGTTAAAGATATGTTATGTCACGTGCAAAGTTAATGGCAGATGACGTCATGGAGGGTTTCCGAAATTTCTGGAGATGACGTCATGGCGGGTTACACTATTTCACAGCAGATGAAGAAGGATTTTTCTAAGTGTCGAAGATTGACATGAACAAAGTTCAAATCAACCTGGGGCCTAATGTTGGGGATATGACTATCAGATATGACCCGCCCAGGAGGGGCCGGGTCATCCCTATGGCGGTTCATCTAAATAGATCCCAAGAGGATATTAACGATGGTGATTCATAGACAGGCTTAGTAAAAGGCCTAAACCTGAAGGCGGCTTAAGGCCCATGAAGTGTAAACCGCCATGTATGTGTAGACTTGTAATATAAGGCATGTAAGATAAAGTCACCGAGCTAGACACGTTGTATGAGCCGGCCGGGACTCTATAGGCCACAGGGCGTCAACCCATGAATATAAGGGGATGACCCGGCAGCGTCTTAGGACAAGAAACAACAAGTCGAAAGCCAGGCAAAGCGTGTTTTCTCCCTGGTAATCGAAACCCTAGCAATACCACCTCAAACTGGAGTAGGCCTTTACCTTCACCACAAGGGGCCGAACCAGTATAAACTCTCTGTGTCTTTTGTCCTGTTTAACCTCTTTAAGCTAACCTCGTCGCAATGGCTCCACAACTAAGTCCTTCTATGAGGACATCTATCGTGACACTTCCACGACACTATAGGTACCCCATTCCACGCCTTGATGATATGATTGATGAACTTAGCGGTGCCACTATTTTTTCAAAAATTGATGTTAAAAGTGGTTACTATCAAATCCGCATACAAGAGGGTGATGAATGGAAAACCGCTTTCAAAACAAAGTTTGGTTTGTATGAGTGGTTAGTCATGCCTATGGGTTTATCGGAAGCACCGGGTACTTTCATGCGTCTTATGAATTATGTGGTTCACCCTTACATTGGTGAGTTTGTTGTGGTCTACTTCGATGATATCCTTGTTTATAGAATATCTCTTAAATATCATGTCACCCATGTCCGCACCGTGTTGCAAACTCTTCGAAAAGAGCGTCTATATGCCAACATGGAAAAATGCCTTTTTGGCGTTGATAAGCTCGTTTTCTTGGGTTTTGTTGTGTCCTCTAAGGGTGTTCATGTTGATGACTCCAAGATAAATGCTATTAAAACTTGGCCCCAACCAACTAACTTGCAACAAGTGCGTAGTTTTCTTTGTTTAGCTAGTTTCTATCATGGATTTGTGAAGGACTTTAGCACCATTGCTTCACCTTTGCATGCCTTGAGTAAGAAAAATTCACCTTTTGTCTGGGGACCATCCCAAGATACCGCTTTCAATGAGCTTAAGAATTTGCTTACCCATGCTCCCGTGCTTGCTTTACCAAACTTTCACAAACCCTTTGAGATTCGTTGTGATGCTAGTGGTAATGGCATAGGAGGTGTGTTAACGCAAGAGAAGCGCCCCATAGCATACTTTAGTGAGAAACTTTCCGGAGTGCAACTCAATTACCCCATCTATGACAAAGAGTTATATGCTTTAGTGCGAGTTTTGCGTGAATGGGAGCATTATCTTCGCCCTCATGAATTTATCATTCATACTGATCATGAAACTCTTAAATACCTTAAGGGTAAAACTAAGTTGAACAAGCGTCATGCTAAATGGAGTGAGTTCATTGAGTCTTTTCCTTATGTCATCAAGTACATTAAAGTTAAGGAAAATGTTGTGGCGGACGCTCTTTCCTGCTTATGCATGCTTGTTACTCAACTTGATTTGGATGTCATTGGCTTTGAGCACATAAAAGACTTGTATGCACATGATCCTACTTTTGCTATTCCTTACGCCAAGTGTTCGACGCATACCTCTTGGGATCGTTATTACATCAAAGATGGATATATTATGAGAGCTAACAAACTTTGCAAGCCCGATTCTTCTCTTTGTTTGTTGATTTTGCGGGAATCTCATGGAGGAGGACTAATGGGACATTTTGGACGCGACAAGACTTTTGCTACGCTCTCCAAGAACTATTAATCGCCCAAGATGTTTCGCGACGTCAACCGCTTCACCAACTGATGCTCTACATGTCGCAAAGCTAAGTCTAAAGCTCAATCCCATGGCCTTTATACGCCTCTCCCAATTCCATATCAACCATGGGAACATATTAGCATGGATTTTGTGCTTGGATTGCCTAGAACTAGAAATGGAAAAGATTCGGTATTTGTCGTTGTGGACCGATTCTCTAAGATGGCACATTTCATTGCTTGCAACAAGATAGACGATGCTTCATATGTTGCCAATCTCTTTTGTAATGAAATACTTCGTCTACATGGAGTGCCAAAGACGATAGTCTCGGACCGCGACGTCAAGTTCCTAAGCTACTTTTGGAAAACCTTATGCGCCAAGCTCGGAATCAAGCTACTCTTCTCCACGGCTTACCACCCACAAATCGACGGCCAAACGGAGGTGACCAATCGCTCAGTCGCCGCTCTACTTCGCGTGCTAATCAAGAAGAACATCAAGGAGTGGAAGGAGTGTCTACCTATCGCCGAGTTCGCCTACAACCGCGCAAGACACTCAACTACCGGCAAGTCCCCCTTCGAGGTCGTCTATGGATTCAACCGATTGTCACCATTGGACATTCTTCCTCTACCACTCCAAGAGCGCATCAATATGGATACAAGTGCACTGTGAACCATCTCAAGAAGGTGCATGAAGATACAAGGCACACCATCGATCGCCAAGTACAACATCTTGAGACCAAGCTCAACATCAACAAGCACCCCATGGTATTCAAAATTGGTGATATTGTGTGGCTACACCTTCGCAAGGCTTCTGTCGGGGATATACCCCGCGGTATGATCCGGCCGGAGTTATAACCCGGCTGGGACTTAGTAAACCGCCAGGTGTTAAGACAGGTGGTAAACCGATTGGTGTTAAGTCAGACGGTAAAGCGACAGGTTGTTAAACCGGCTGACAGTTAAGACAGACAGGTAAAACAGACAGTTAACTCAGACGGTAAACTGATTGACAGTTAAGACAGGAGTTAATTCAGATGATAACTCAGCAGACATTCTTAAACCGGCAGACCATCTTAAACCGGCACTAGTTAACTCCCGGCAGACTATCTTAAACCGGCACCAGTTAAACTCCCCGAGACGTCATGAAGCCCAAGATGTTAAGAAGCCCAAGAAGAGAAGTCATAATGGTTAAGTCTTAAGTCTGAGTTGGACTCTACATGTAACCCGCCCCTTCAACATATATAAGGAGGGGTAGGGCTCCCCAAAGAGGACAAGTAAGGAGAAAAGATCTTAAAGGGTTAGGGTTAACTGGGAGAGCCGGTTTACGGCGACTTCCTCATGATCATAATGAGAGATAGTCTCAAACAGCACGTAGGGTTGTTACCAGATGATGTTTCTCGGGGCCCGAAGCTGTCTAAACCCTTGTCTTGCGTTGCGTCTCTCAATTCCGCTCAACCCCTCTCAAGCTACCACATAGATGCGTTGGCCCCACGACTAAGTCCTCACACTAGGACACTCGCGCACGGTGGTATTGAGTTCTTGAAGGGATTTCTCCAAGGGATCAAGAAGCTCGCAATTTCGTCAGATGAGGAAGAACCGGCAAGGTCATTGGTTATAACCGGGAACATGCTTAACTTTGGAGCTGGTATTTACAAGATTGAGATCAAGGGAAATTAGGGTTGCATCTATGCATCGCCACGTCCAACAGCCGGTCGAAAGCTGGCAGGAGATGTTTTTGGTTGTGCGCCTTCCGCACCGTCGAACCGCTGAAGACCGGCAAGGGATCAGTTTCGCCGAGATAAACCGCCACATTATGGTAATCTGCAAGTCGCCGTGGCTACTTCCAATACAAACCAGATTCGAGTTGATTGAAGACAGCGATCACGTGTCACGCACAGCGGCGGTTTATGGCCTCCTGAGATCTCCCGAATTGATCAACCTAGCAAACGTGTAGGATGAATCAAGTGCCCTTAGTGCTGATCGGGGTCACACACGTATAAATTAAATATCCGTAACGCCTGATGGATGCCCACCCACGTGGAGATCCCATGTGCAACCGCAGTACTTGCGTGAGTTCCAGGAAGAGATTTATAAAAAAAGGAGAGAAGGAGAAGCCACGATCTGGAGAGTATGAGCATGGACTCGGGGTCAACCGCCCCAGTTCGTTTTCGCCAAGTCGATGGCAAGTCACCCCCGGCCTCGATTCAGATGCCTCTGTCGCGGCCTCGCGCTGATCCGTCACCTCTGTCAGCACGAACTCGTGCCTTGACCCGCCCCGGGCCGTCCGGGTCCATCATTTGGCCGTCATGGCCATGGCCTCGCTCCGCCGAAAGCCGCTGCGCCGGTCCGACTCGCTATGCCACCGTTCTGCTTGGAGCCGCCTGTTGGGGAACGTAGTAATTTCAAAAATTTCCTACGCACACGCAAGATCATGGTGATGCATAGCAACGAGAGGGGAGAGTGTTGTCCACGTACCCTCGTAGACCGAAAGCGGAAGCGTTAGCACAACGCGGTTGATGTAGTCGTACATCTTCACGATCCGACCGATCAAGTACCGAACGCACGGCACCTCCGGGTTCTGCACACTTTCAACTCGATGACGTCCCTCGAACTCCGATCCAGCCGAGCTTTGAGGGAGAGTTCTGTCAGCACGACGGCATGGTGACGATGATGATGTTCTACCGACGCAGGGCTTCGCCTAAGCACCGCTACGATATGACCAAGGTGGATTATGGTGGAGGGGGGCACCGCACACGGCTAAGAGATCCAAGGGATCAATTGTTGTGTCTATGGGATGCCCCCTGGTGCACCGTATATAAAGGAGTGGAGGAGGGGAACGGCCGGCCCTCTCTATGGCGCGCCCTAGGGGAGTCCTACTCCCACCTGGAGTAGGATTCCCCTTTTCCTAGTAGAACTAGGAGCCCTTCCATGTAGTAGGAGTTGGAGGGAAGGAAAGGGAAGGGAAAAGGAGAAGGAAGGAAGGGGGCGCCCCCCCTCCCTAGTCCAATTCGGACCAGCCCATGGGGAGGGGTGCGGCCACCCTTTGAGGCCTTTCTCTCCTTTCCCGTATGGCCCATTAAGGCCCAATACGAATTCCCGTAACTCCCCGGTACTCTCGAAAATACCCGAATCACTCGGAACCTTTCCGACGTCCGAATATAGTCGTCCAATATATCAATCTTTACCTATCGACCATTTCGAGACTCATCGTCATGTCCCCGATATCATCCGGGACTCCGAACTCCTTCGGTACATCAAAACACATAAACTCATAATATAACCATCATTGAACTTTAAGCGTGCGGACCCTACGGGTTCGAGAACTATGTACACATGACCGAGACACTCTCCTGTCAACAACCAATAGCGGAACCAGGATGCTCATATTGGCTCCTACATATTCTACGAAGATCTTTATCGGTCAGACCGCATAACAACATACGTTGTTCCCTTTGTCATCGGTATGTTACTTGCCCGAGATTCGATCGTCGGTATCTCAATACCTAGTTCAATCTCGTTACCGGCAAATCTCTTTACTCGTTCCGTAATACATCATTCCGCAACTAACTCATTAGTTGCAATGCTTGCAAGGCTTTAAGTGATGTGCATTACCGAGTGGGCCCAGAGATACCTCTCTGACAATCAGAGTGATAAATCCTAATCTCGAAATACGCCAACCCAACAAGTACCTTCGGAGACACCTGTAGAGCACCTTTATAATCAACCAGTTACGTTGTGACGTTTGGTGGCACACAAAGTGTTCCTCCGGTAAACGGGAGTTGCATAATCTCATAGTTATAGGAACATGTATAAGTCATGAAGAAAGCAATAGCAACAAACTAAATGATCAAGTGCTATGCTAACGGAATGGGTCAAGTCAATCACATCATTCTCTAATGATGTGACCCCGTTAATCAAATGGCAACTCATGTCTATGGCTAGGAAACTTAAACATCTTTGATTCAACGAGCTAGTCAAGTAGAGGCATACTAGTGACACTCTGTTTGTCTATGTATTTACACATGTATTATGTTTCTGGTTAATACAATTCTAGCATGAATAATAAACATTTATCATGAAATAAGGAAATAAATAATAACTTTATTATTGCCTCTAGGGCATATTTCCTTCAGTCTCCCACTTGCACTAGAGTCAATAATCTAGTTCACATCGCCATGTGATTTAACATCAATAGTTCACATCACCATGTGATTAACACCCATAGTTCACATCGTCATGTGACCAACACACAAAGGGTTTACTAGAGTCAATAATCTAATTCACATCGCTATGTGATTAATACCCAAAGAGTACTAAGGTGTGATCATTTTTGCTTGTGAGGGAAGTTTAGTCAACGGGTCTGCCACATTCAGATCCGTACGTATTTTGCAAATTTCTATGTCAACAATGCTCTGCACTGAGCTACTCTAGCTAATTGCTCCCACTTTCAATATGTATCCAGATTGAGACCTAGAGTCATCTGGATCAGTGTCAAAACTTGCATCGACGTAACCCTTTACGACGAACCTTTTGTCACCTCCATAATCGAGAAACATATCCTTATTCCACTAAGGATAATTTTGACCAATGTCCAGTGATCTACTCCTAGATCACTATTGTACTCCCTTGCCAAACTCAGGGCAGGGTATACAGTAGGTTTGGTACACAGCATGGCATACTTTATAGAACCTATGGCTGAGGCATAGGGAATGACTTTCATTCTCTCTCTATCTTCTGCCGCGGTCGGGTTTTGAGTCTTACTCAACTTCACACCTTTGTAACACAGGCAAGAACTCCTTCTTTGACTGTTCCATTTTGAACTACTTCAAAATCTTGTCAAGGTATATACTCATTGAAAAACTTATCAAGCATCTTGATCTATCTCTATAGATCTTGATGCTCAATATTTAAGCAGCTTCACCGAGGTCTTTCTTTGAAAAAACTCCTTTCAAACACTCCTTTATGATTTGCAGAATAATTCTACATTATCTCCGATCAACAATATGTCATTCACATATACTTATCAGAAATGATGTAGTGCTCCCACTCACTTTCTTGTAAATACAGGCTTCACCGCAAGTCTGTATAAAACTATATGCTTTGATCAACTTATCAAAGCGTATATTCCAACTCCGAGATGCTTGCACCAGTCCATAGATGGATCGCTGGAGCTTGCATATTTTGTTAGCACCTTTAGGATTGACAAAACCTTATGCTTGCATCATATACAACTCTTCTTTAATAAATCCATTAAGGAATGCAGTTTTGTTTATCCATTTGCCAGATTTCATAAAATGTGGCAATTGCTAACATGATTCGGACAGACTTAAGCATAGATACGAGTGAGAAACTCTCATCGTAGTCAACACCTTGAACTTGTCGAAAACCTTTTTGCGATAATTCTAGCTTTGTAGATGGTAACACTACTATCAGTGTCCGTCTTCCTCTTGAAGATCCATTTAATCTCAATGGCTCGCCGATCATTGGGCAAGTCAATCAAAGTCCATACTTTGTTCTTATAAATGGATCTCATCTCAGATTTCATGGCCTCAAGCCATTTCGTGGAATCTGGACTCATCATCGCTTCCTCATAGTTCGTAGGTTCGTCATGGTCAAGTAACATGATCTCCAGAACAGGATTACCATAACACTCTGGTGCGGATCTCACTCTGGTTTACCTATGAGGTTCGGTAGTAACTTGATCTGAAGTTACATGATCATCATCATTAGCTTCCTCACTAATTGGTGTAGTAGTCAGAGGAACAGATTTCTGTGATGAACTACTTTCCAATAAGGGAATAGGTACAGTTACCTCATCAAGTTCTACTTTCCTCCCACTCACTTCTTTCGAGAGAAACTCCTTCTCTAGAAAGGATCCATTCTCAGCAATGAATATCTTGCCTTCGGATCTGTGATAGAAGGTGTGCCCAACATTTTCTTTTGGGTATCCTATGAAGATTTACTTCTCCGATTTGGTTTCGAGCTTATCGTGTTGAAACTTTTTCACATAAGCATCGCAGTCCCAAACTTTAAGAAACGACAGCTTAGGTTTCTCGCCAAACCACAGTTCATACGGTGTCGTCTTAACGGATTTAGATGCTGCCCTATTTAACGTGAATGTAGCTGTCTCTAATGCATAACCCCAAAATGATAGTGGTAATTGGTAAGAGACATCATAGATCGCACCATATCTAATAAAGTACGGTTACGACGTTCGGACGCACCATTATACTGTGGTGTTCCAGGTGGCGTGAGTAGTGAAACTATTTCACATTGTTTTAACTGAAGGCCAAACTCGTAACTCAAATATTTTACTTCTGCGATCATATCGTAGAAACTTTTATTTTTGTTACGATGATTCTCCACTTCACTCTGAAATTCTTTGAACTTTTCAAATATTTCAGACTTGTGTTTCATCAAGTAGATATACTCATATCTGCTCAAATCATCTGTGAAGATTAGAAAATAATGATACCTGCCACGAGCCTCAATATTCATCGGACCACATACATCAGTATGTATGATTTCCAACAAATCTGTTGCTCGCTCCATTGTTCCAGAGAACGGAGTCTTAGTCATCTTGCCCATGAGGCATGGTCCGCAAGCATCAACTGATTCATAATCAAGTGATTCCAAAAGCCCATCAAAATGAATTTTCTTCATGTGCTTTACACCAATATGACCTAAACGGCAGTGCCACAAATAAGTTGCACTATTATTATTAACTTTGCATCTTTTGGCTTCAATATTATAAAAATGTGTATTACCATGATCGAGATCCAACAAACCATTTTCATTGGGTGTATGACCATAGACGGTTTTATTCATGTAAATAGAACAACAATTATTCTCTAACTTACATGAATAACTGTATTGCAATAAACATGATCCAATCATATTCATGCTCAACGCAAACACTAAATAACATTTATTTTAGGTTTAACACTAATCCCGAAAGTATAGGGAGTGTGCGATGATGATCATATCAATCTTGGAACCATTTCCAATACACATCGTCACTTCACCCTTAACTAGTCTCTGTTCATTCTGCAACTCCCGTTTTGAGTTACTATTCTTAGCAACTGAACCAGTTATCAAATACCGAGGGGTTGCTATAAACACTAGTAAAGTACACATCAATAACATGTATATCCAATATACCTTTCTTCACTTTGCCATCCTTCTTATCCGCTAAATACTTGGGGTAGTTCCCCTTCTAGTGACCAGTCCCTTTGCAGTAAAAGCACTTAGTCTCAGGCTTAGGTCCAGACTTGGGCTTCTTCACTTGAGCAGCAACTTGCTTGCCGTTCTTCTTGAAGTTCCCCTTCTTCCCTTTGCCCTTTTCTTGAAACTAGTGGTCTTGTCAATCATCAACATTTGATGCTTTTCTTGATTTCTACCTTCGTCGATTTCAGCATCATGAAGAGCTTGGGAATCGTTTCAGTTATCCCCTGCATATTATAGTTCATCACGAAGTTCTAGCAACTTGGTGATGGTGACTAGAGAACTCTGTCAATCACTATCTTATCTGGAAGATTAACTCCCACTTGATTCAAGCGATTGTAGTACCCGGACAATCTGAGCACATGCTCACTGCTTGAGTTATTCTCCTCCATCTTTTAGCTATAGAACTTGTTGGATACTTCATATCTCTCAACTCGGGTATTTGCTAGAAATATTAACTTCAACTCCTGGAACATCTCATATGGTCCATGACGTTCAAACCGTCTTTGAAGTCCTGATTCTAAGTCGTTAAGCATGGCGCACTAAACTATCGAGTAGTCATCATATTGAGCTAGCCAAACGTTCATAACGTCTGCATCTGCTCCTGCAATAGGTCTGTCACCTAGCGGTGCATCAAGGACATAATTCTTCTGTGCAGCAATGAGGATAAACCTCAGATCACGGATCCAATCTGCATCATTGCTACTAACATCTTTCAACTTAGTTTTCTCTAGGAACATATATAAAACATAGGGAAGCAACAACGCGAGCTATTGATCTATAACATTATTTGCAAAATACTATCAGGACTAAGTTCATGATATATTTAAGTTCAATTAATCATATTACTTAAGAACTCCCACTTAGAAAGACATCCCTCTAATCTTCTAAGTGATCACGTGATCCAAATCAACTAAACCATAACCGATCATCACGTGAAATGGAGTAATTTTCAATGGTGAACATCACTATGTTGATCATATCTACTATATGATTCATGCTCGACCTTTTGGTCTCAGTGTTCCGAGGCCATATCTACATATGCTAGGCTCGTCAAGTTTAACATGTGTATTCTGCGTGTGCAAAACTGGCTTGCACCCGTTGTAGATGGACGTAGAGCTTATCACACCTGATCATCACATGGTGTCTGGGCACGACGAACTTTGGCAACAGTGCATACTCAGGGAGAACACTTCTATCTTGAAATTTAGTGAGAGATCATCTTATAATGCTACCGTCAATCAAAGCAAGATAATATGCATAAAAGATAAACATCACATGCAATCAAAATATGTGACATGATATGGCCATCATCATCTTGTGCCTTTGATATCCATCTCCAAAACATCGTCATGATTTCCATTGTCACTGGCATGACACCATGATCTCCATCATCTTGATCTATATCAATGTGTTGTCACATGGTCGTCTCGCCAACTATTGCTCTTGCAACTATTGCTATCGCATAGCGATAAAGTAAAGCAATTATTTGGCGCTTGCATCTTATGCAATAAAGAGACAACCATAAGGCTTCTGCCAGTTGCCGATAACTTCAACAAAACATGATCATCCTATACAACAACTTATATCTCATCACGTCTTGACCATATCACATCACAACATGCCCTGCAAAAACAAGTTAGACGTCCTCTACTTTGTTGTTGCAAGTTTTTACGTGGCTGCTACGGGCTGGGCAAGAACCGTTCTTACCTACGCATTAAAACCACAACGATAGTTTGTCAAGTTAGTGCTGTTTTAACCTTCTCAAGGACCGGGCGTAGCCACACTCGGTTCAACTAAAGTTGGAGAAACTAACACCCGCTAGTCACCTGTGTGCATAGCACGGCGGTAAAACCAGTCTCGCGTAAGCGTACGCGTAATGTCGGTCCGGGCCACTTCATCCAACAATACCGCCGAACCAAAGTGTGACATGCTGGTAAGCAGTATGACTTATATCGCCCACAACTCACTTGTGTTCTACTCGTGCATATTACATCAACGCATAAAACCTAGGCTCCGATGCCACTGTTGGGGAACGTAGTAATTTCAAAAATTTCCTACGCACACGCAAGATCATGGTGATGCATAGCAACGAGAGGGGAGAGTGTTGTCCACGTACCCTCGTAGACCGAAAGCGGAAGCGTTAGCACAATGCGGTTGATGTAGTCGTACGTATTCACGATCCGGCCGATCAAGTACCAACGCACGGCACCTCCGGGTCCTGCACACGTTCAACTCGATGACGTCCCTCGAACTCCGATCCAGCCGAGCTTTGAGGGAGAGTTCCATCAGCACGACGGTGTGGTGATGATGATGATGTTCTACCGACGCAGGGCTTCGCCTAAGCACCGCTACGATATGACCGAGGTGGATTATGGTGGAGGGGGCACCGCACACGGCTAAGAGATCCAAGGGATCGATTGTTGTGTCTATGGGGTGCCCCCTGGCACCGTATATAAAGGAGTGGAGGAGGGGAAGGGCCGGCCCTCTCTATGGCACGCCCTAGGGGAGTCCTACTCCCACCTGGAGTAGGATTCCCTTTTTCCTAGTAGAACTAGGAGCCCTTCCATGTAGTAGGAGTTGGAGGGAAGGGAAGGGAAGGGAAGGGAAAAGGAGAAGGAAGGAAGGGGGCGCCCCCCCCCCTCCCTAGTCCAATTAGGACCAGCCCATGGGGAGGGGTGCGGCCACCCTTTGAGGCCTTTCTCTCCTTTCCCGTATGGCCCATTAAGGCCCAATACGAATTCCCGTAGCTCCCCGGTACTCCCGAAAATACCCGAATCACTCGGAACCTTTCCGATGTCCGAATATAGTCGTCTAATATATCGATCTTTACGTCTTGACCATTTCGAGACTCCTCGTCATGTCCCCGATCTCATCCGGGACTCCGAACTCCTTCGGTACATCAAAACACATAAACTGATAATATAGCCATCATCGAACTTTAAGCGTGCGGACCCTACGGGTTCGAGAACTATGTAGACATGACCGAGACACTCTCCTGTCAATAACCAATAGCGGAACCTGGATGCCCGTATTGGCTCCTACATATTTTACGAAGATCTTTATCGGTCAGACCGCATAACAACATACGTTGTTCCCTTTGTCATCGGTATGTTACTTGCCCGATATTCGATCGTCGGTATCTCAATACCTAGTTCAATCTCGTTACCGGCAAGTCTCTTTACTCGTTCCGTAATACATCATTCCGCAACTAACTCATTAGTTGCAATGCTTGCAAGGCTTTAAGTGATGTGCATTACCGAGTGGGCCCAGAGATACCTCTCTGAGAATCAGAGTGACAAATCCTAATATCGAAATACGCCAACCCAACAAGTACCTTCGGAGACACCTATAGAGCACCTTTATAATCACCCAGTTACGTTGTGACGTTTGGTAGCACACAAAGTGTTCCTCAGGTAAATGGGAGTTGCATAATCTCATAGTTATAGGAACATGTATAAGTCATGAAGAAAGCAATAGCAACAAACTAAACGATCAAGTGTTATGCTAACGGAATGGGTCAAGTCAATCACATCATTCTCTAATGATGTGACCCCGTTAATCAAATGACAACTCATGTCTATGGCTAGGAAACTTAACCATCTTTGATTCAACGAGCTAGTCAAGTAGAGGCATACTAGTGACACTCTGTTTGTCTATGTATTCACACATGTATTATGTTTCCGGTTAATACAATTCTAGCATGAATAATAAACATTTATCATGAAATAAGGAAATAAATAATAACTTTATTATTGCCTCTAGGGCATATTTCCTTCACCGCCGTCTTCGCTTCTAAACCGCGCGGCTCGCGACCCCGAGTTGTCTCTCCCGTCTCCATGGTCAGACCGCCGGCGCCCCTGCCCCGTCGCCGTAAACCGGCGTCGCCTGTCACCTCCCGCTGCTCCCGCATCGCAGAGCCACCGTGGGCGCCTCCGCCCTTGCCGCGAGGCCGCCCTGTCGTCGAGAGTCGTCGGTGTCCGCCGTGGTTCTTTTGGCTGCTGATTCACCAGTCTGTCTCACTGTACGGGCTCGGGGCGTGCTAAACCGCCTTGCCTGAACCGTTGCGCCACCCTGCCATTTCAAATTGCCATCAGGCCGAGCAACCTGCTCTCGTTCTGCCTCTGCTTCAAACCGCCGCCGCCGAGTCGCCGCTGGCGCCAGAGTTGACCTGCCTCACCTCACTGCCCTGACTCCGCCTTGGGCCGTCGCGCCTGCCCTGGGCTCAAAGTCGCCGCCGTCGAGTCGCCGAATTGCTTTGTAAACTGGCCACCACAGCTGAGCAGGTCTCGCTAATGCCTCGCCGGCTTACTCCCGACGCGAGTCGTCATACAACCCGCCGTGTCTCCGCTCCACTCCACAGCCTTAAATCGCCGCCTGGCCATCTGCTGCTAACCCACTACAGCCGTATTTCAACCTCCGCTAATCTCCGCCGCCAGAAGTCGCCACCACTAAGTTGCTTCGCCGACGTGTCGAGCCACCCTGGCCTCGTGCCTCTGCCTCTCTAGGAAGGACTCCGCCATTACGGATGTTGAACCGCCGCTTCTACTGTGGCCCGGAGCATCTCCACTACCCCAGCGCTAAAGCCGCCACCATTGTCACGGCTCCGCTTCAAGTCGCCTGACACCCACCCCGTTCGGACTCACCTAAACTAATTCTTGCGTCGCTCCGTCTTTGCTTCTGAAGCCGGCCGGGACTCCGTCGGGCCACCGTGGCCTGCCTCTATTGTGACCCACCGTATCGAGCCGCCTTGCTAAGAGCCTCTACGACCCGCCGGCCTCATGACCGTAGCCTGCTTCTGAGGTGCTGCCCCAGAGCTGGCCTCGCTCTGCCCCTGCCAAGCATGGCCTCGAGCCGCCTAGCTGTTACAGACGCCTCCGCTACTGCGAACCTGCCGAGCTTGTCTGAAACACACCTAAGAAACTGAAACTGTGAAAAATCATTGTTTGAGGACACAACGATGAGTTGCTAGTGTTATTCAGGAAGGTTCACGTGATAGCCCATATTATAGGACAATAGTTGTTGGAGATGATTTCCAACAGGAGTATAGACTGTGTTTAAATTATTCACAGGTTTGGTGTGGAAGGTCAATGGCTCAGAAAGAAGTTTAAAGCACACAAGAGGAGGCATGCATCCAGCTACTAATGGAAAATGGATTATGGAATGAAATACCATTGGTGTTCTCTGATAGTCATCATGGATATTACATGGACCTTTCTTATTGAAGCATTTAAAGGGTCATTGGACGATGCGTGGACTGAAGAAGCACGAGATGCTATGATTGAACTGGGCTGTATTTTCATGCAAGCCTATGCTGCCGAGCCGGTCCACGCTCGTACATCCGCGTCAGGATTCCTCCAGAGCGCCTCTGCTCGCTTCCGCTGTAACACGCCCTGTTGACCCACCAAGCCTATGGTGAACCGGCCTCCCTCTGTGGAAAATCCCGCATCACGAGCCGCCTGATGCCTTTGCTCGCGAGCAGCCCCCGCACACCTCGTCGGCCTAGCCTTGGTGCGCCTTTGGTGTTGTACTCAGGCACCGGTTCATTTATGCTGCTCCCGCTGGATGACTGTGTCCACGCCGAGTCGTTTACTCTACAGCCGTTCGCCTGCAAACTGCTCTATGCCGCGGCCTTGCCGTTGACTTGCTTCTGAACGGCTGTGTAAAAAAAAGGTCTGATGACTACTGGCGAGTGGCATGCACGGTTGTAGACTGTGGTTATTGTTGATCAATCAAACACAGCCGCACTACTTGTCAAAGCTCAGCAAGATATCGAGAATGAGAACGGTGGCAGCATTTGGCAAGGTCCTCGAGGTAATTAGTACAAATTCCTTCGGATGTATGTAAGGATCAAACGGAATTCAGCAACAGTACTGAAAGGTTACCTACGGATGCCACATAACGATCATCTGCCGCCTAAAAATCAGGTGATATTTATCTTACATATTTTGTTAAGTACGTGTTGATTTCCTTCGACAAACAACTACTCCGCCCTGCTGTATTTTTTGTACGCAGGACAATGATTCACTACAAATGTGGTTTATACCACGAATATGGAGCGCGTACCGGCAACATTGCACCCGGTATTCATCCGTACCTCATTACCCGGTAAAGGGATGTGTGCAAGCCGCCGCCCTCGCGGCCCGAACTACTTTAACTCACCGGGGCCGTCCCTGCGAAGTAACTCGCCCGTCCGTACCGGCTTATAATATTGCGGCTGACTCATCTGTCTGCTCCCACGGTGGGCTCACCCATGATTGATTTCCATTTCACCATGGTGATCATTAACTCTGCGGTGGATAAATGCTGGCTTGACATATCAGGTCAAATCCATCCAGTATATTTTTATGTTATATATTGCTTTCTTTAAAAGAGCAATTACTTCGGCTTGCAAAGTTCTCTGATGCAGGACCCTAAACCGCCATATTGGTGCAAATTTAAAGGTCGTCAAAAAATTGCTGGCTTAACAAGAAGGATTCCGGTTTTAAAATTCGGCTCAAGGGAAAGCTGTCTCCCACAAAGCTTTGAAGCTCTCAATATCCGGTTTAAGAATTTCTGGTTCAAAAAAATAATCTCTCGCAAGTTCGAGCTCTCAGGAAAAATTAAAGGGACCAAAGAGAGTTTGCTGCAAAAGCAGAACTCAAACATAGGTGCCCCTTGAGCACAACTCACAGTATCATTTGGGGGCTGGGTCGTATTCGAATCGTAGCTACACCTCTTGATCTGGCTATCAAGCCAATATTATCATGATAGCACATCTCTAGTTACTGCGGTAATCCGGCTATCACGCCAAATATTATCATAAGGGGCCAAAGAGAGTCTGCTGCACAGCACAACTCAAACATGGGTATCCCTTGAGCACAGCTCACAATATCACTTAGGGGCTATGTTCGAACCATAGTTACACCTCTTGATAGGCTTAAAGCCACCAGGGAAATCACTTGGGGGCTCTGGTCGTATCCGAACCATAGCTTATACCCTCTTGATCAGCATTAGGGCACCAGGGAAATCACTTGGGGGCTTGGTCGTATCCGTACCATAGCTACACCTCTTGATAGGCATAAGGCCACCAGGAAAATCACTTGGGGGCTATGGGTTCGAACCATAGTTACATCTCTTGATAGGCATAAGGGCACAAGGAAAATCACTTGGGGGCTTGGTCATATTCAAACCATAGCTACACCTCTTGATCGGCGCAATGCCACAATTATGACTACTTGGGGACTCTGGTCGTATCCGAACCATAGCTTAAACCCTCTTGATCATACACATACATCATCATATATTGCATCATCATTACATCATCATAACATGTATCATATGAGCACGGATATACCAGTTTATATGGCAGGAATCGGTTGTCAAAACCAGGTTATATTATTCAAAACCTTTAATAGCCAACACGGCTAGATTTTTTATGGTTATCAATAACCAAGATTATGATTGAGGTTTTCAAAGTCGCTTTAGCTCAATGGCTATCATATTATCAAAGGATATGATTTATTCTACAATTGAAGGAATAGTCCCAAGTTGCTGCGGGCTTACGACCCGGCACTTGGGGGCTACATTATTCAAATTGGGATTACATCAAATACACGAGTTTCATGTCGCTGCAAGCATGCACCATGACACTTGGGGGCTAATGCAAAGTCATTGCTTGCTCACTTATTGAAGACCCGACTCATCACATCATAATGAGTCGGCCCTTGGGGGTTACCAATTGCTCCTGTCAACAACTCAAGGTACACAGATTTTCATCTCTTATTGAAGGATCCACTGCTCAGTTGGTAAAGCACAAGGCTCTTAACCTTGTGGACGTGGGTTCAAGCCCCATGATGGGGGTTACATCATATGATGTTATTTTCATTGAAGAATATATCAAGTCCCAGCTCAATATTATCTTATTGAGCCGGCCCTTGGGGGCTACACATTGCTACTCAAGTTTACATGATCATATTTACAAAGTCCCTGCTCATTATTGCATAATAACCCGGCCCTTGGGGGCTACACTGGTTGAAGTTTTTATGAGCATAAGGCAATTTCAAGTCCCAGGTTGCTGCAAGCATGACAACCCGGCACTTGGGGGCTACATATGTGGAATACTCAGTTCTGGCTGGTGATTAAGATGAACAAACTGGATTTCTTCAAGCTTGTGACATTCATATTGAAGCAAGTCTTAAGTTGTTGCTATGCTACCATCTTAAGACTTGGGGGCTACAAGTGATAGGCATATAAGAGGTACATTTTCAAGCTTGATGTTAACTACAATTATGACCCGGTGCCATCAATATTTGTAAACCGGCAATGATAAACCAGCAAGTTCAAGTCTTAAACCGGCAAAGTTCTACATTCTTAAACCGGCAAGTTCTACATTCTTAAACCGGATGGAGATCAAATGAGTATTTCAAAGGCCAATATTTTTGTTAAGCATTGGGAGCTGAAGTCAAAGGAGTTATTCTTCGTAATATTTCTCTGTGACAAACCAATGTCAGCAAATTGATTATGAAGCTGGCCTAATTGACCCGGATTTTATAGAAGAAGGAAGTAACAAGGACTTAAGGATGATCAGGATCAATTTAACATGGATAAATCCAAATTAAACTGGGGGCTAATGTCGGGGATATACCCCGCGGTATGATCCGGCCGGAGTTATAACCCGGCTGGGACTTAGTAAACCGGCAGGTGTTAAGACAGGTGGTAAACCGGTTGGTGTTAAGTCAGACGGTAAAGCGGCAGGTTGTTAACCGGCTGACAGTTAAGACAGACAGTTAACTTAGACGGTAAACCGGCTGGTTGTTAAACCGGCTGACAGTTAAGACAGGAGTTAAGTCAGATGATAACTCAGCAGACATTCTTAAACCGGCAGACCATCTTAAACCGGCACTAGTTAACTCCCGGCAGACTATCTTAAACCGGCACCAGTTAAACTCCCGGCAGGCAGTGGTAACTGGGTTGCCAGGAGTTATGAAGCCCGAGACGTTATGAAGCCCAAGATGTTAAGAAGCCCAAGAAGAGAAGTCATAATAGTTAAGTCTTAAGTCCGAGTTGGACTCTACATGTAACCCTCCCCTTCAACATATATAAGGAGGGCTAGGGCTCCCCAAGGAGGACAAGTAAGGAGAAACAATCTTAAAGGGTTAGGGTTAACTGGGAGAGCCGGTTTACGGCGACTTCCTCATGATCATAATGAGAGATAGTCTCAAACAGCATGTAGGGTTGTTACCGGATGATGTTTCCCGGGGCCCGAAGCTGTCTAAACCCTTGTCTTGCGTTGCGTCTCTCGATTCCGCTCAACCCCTCTCAAGCTACCACATAGATGCGTTGGCTCCACGACTAAGTCCTCACACTAGGACATCTGCCGTGAAAATTCCACGACAGCTTCCCTACCGAACACAAGTCTAAACTCCTACCACGAGCGGATGGACCCTTCAAGGTGCTTGCACGCTACAACAACAACGCTTACAAGATCGACCTCCCACGCGACAACTACAACGTGAGGGTCTCTCGCCCTACCATGGTGATGAAGAATTCGATCTTTGGTCAGATCTTTCCCAAGGGAGGGGAGATGATGCAGAGCATCCCAAGGTCATCCCCATGGACCTACCTACACAACACCACTTGGACCAATGACAAGAGCCCGTACGAGAGCTATCGAAGACGAGGTTAACTCTCTCCTTGTTGAACTTCCCTTCGACCCACTTGAGACATGGCTACTACCTCCAACGGATATGCTTTGTGTGTTTAGGTACCAAGGAACCAGCCTAGAAGAAGCTACGGTGCAAGATGGACATCGGGAGCATGAAGAGGAACCGCCCAGTCCAGAATGGGCGGTACTACCGCCCACACACGACGGTACTACCGCTGAAGGCCCCCAAGCCGCACTACCTGAAGGAAATATGCCCTAGAGGCAATAATAAAGTTATTATTTATTTCCTTATATCATGATAAATGTTTATTATTCATGCTAGAATTGTATTAACCGGAAACATAATACATGTGTGAATACATAGACAAACAGAGTGTCACTAGTATGCCTCTACTTGACTAGCTCGTTGAATCAAAGATGGTTAAGTTTCCTAGCCATAGATATGAGTTGTCATTTGATTAACGGGGTCACATCATTAGAGAATGATGTGATTGACTTGACCCATTCCGTTTATTGTAATACACACCAGAGTTATTCATGTTTATTGTAATACAGTTATTCATTTAAGTAAGAGAATAAATTGTTGTTCTGTTTACATGAATAAAACCTTATATGGTTACACACCCAATGAAAATAGTTCATTGGATCTCGATCGTAGTGATACACATATTCATAATATTGAAACCAAAAGATGCGAAGTTAATAATGATAGTGCAACTTATTTGTGGCACTGCCGTTTAGGTCATATTGGTGTAAAGCGCATGAAGAAACTCCATGCTGATGGGATTTTGGAATCACTTGATTATGAATCACTTGGTGCTTGCGAACCATGCCTTATGGGCAAGATGACTAAAGACTCCGTTCTCTGGTACAATGGAGCGAGCAACTGACTTATTGGAAATAATACATACTGATGTATGCGATCCGATGAGTGTTAAAGCTCGCGGCGGGTATCGTTATTTTGTAACCTTCACATATGATTTGAGCAGATATGGGTATATCTGCTTGATGAAACATAAGTCTGAAACATTTGAAAAGTTCAAAGAATTTCAGAGTGAAGTGGAAAATCATCGTAACAAGAAAAATAAGGTTTCTACGATCTGATCACGGAGACAAATATTTGAGTTACGAGTTTGGTCTTCAATTAAAACTATGTGGAATAGTTTCACAAATTCATGCCACCTGGAACACCACAGCATAATAGTGTGTTCGAACATCATAACCGTACTTTATTGGATATAGTGCAATCTACGATGTTTCTTACTGATTTACCACTATAGTTTTGCGGTTATGCATTAGAGACAGCTGCATTCACGAAAAAAGGGCACAATCTAAATCCGTTGAGACGACACTGTATGAACTATGGTTTGGCAAGAAACCTAAGTTGTCGTTTCTTAAAAGTTTGAGGTTGCAATGCTTATGTGAAAAAGTTTCAACCTGATAAGCTCAAACCCAAATCAGAGAAGTGCGTCTTCATAGGATACCCAAAAAGAAAAATGTTGGGTACACCTTCCATCACAGATCCGAAGGCAAGCTATTCGTTGCTGGGAATGGATCCTTTCTAGAGAAGGAGTTTCTCTCGAAAGAAGTGAGTGGGAGGAAAGTAGAACTTGATAAGGTAATTGTACCTTCTCCCTTATTGGAAAGTAGTTCATCACAGAAATCTATTCCTGTGACTACTACACCAATTAGTGAGGAAGCTAATGATGATGACCATGTAACTTCAGATCAAGTTACTACCAAACCTCGTAGGTAAACTAGAGTGAGATCCGCACCAGAGTGGTATGGTAATCCTGTTCTGGAAGTCATGTTACTTGACCATGACGAGCCTACGAACTATGAGGAAGCGATGATGAGCCCAGATTCTGCGAAATGGCTTGAGGCCATGAAATCTGAGATGAGATCCATGTATGAGAACAAAGTATGGACTTTGGTTGACTTGCCCGATGTTCGGCAAGTCATTGAGATTAAATGGATCTTCAAGAGGAAGACGGACGCTGATAGTAGTGTTACTATCTACAAAGCTAGAATTGTCGCAAAAGGTTTTCGACAAGTTCAAGGTGTTGACTACGATAAGAGTTTCTCACTCGTATCTATGCCTAAGTCTGTCCGAATCGTGTTAGCAATTGCCGCATTTTATGAAATCTGGCAAATGGATAAACAAAACTGCATTCCTTAATGGATTTATTAAAGAAGAGTTGTATATGATGCAACCAGAAGGTTTTGTCAATCCTAAAGGTGTTAACAAAATGTGCAAGCTCCAGTGATCCATCTATGGACTGGTGCAAGCATCTCAGAGTTGGAATATACGCTTTGATGAGTTGATCAAAGCATATAGTTTTATATAGACTTGCGGTGAATCCTGTATTTACAAGAAAGTGAGTGGGAGCACTACAACATTTCTGATAAGTATATATGAATGGCATATTGTTGATCGGAAATAATGTAGAATTATACTTCAAAGCATAAAGGAGTGTTTGAAAGGAGTTTTTTTTAAAGAAAGACCTCGGTGAAGCTGCTTACATATTGAGCATCAAGATCTATAGAGATAGATCAAGACGCTTGATAAGTTTTTTCAATGAGTAAATACCTTGACAAGATTTCGAATTAGTTCAAAATGGAATAGTCAAAGAAAGAATTCTTGCCTGTGTTACAAGGTGTGAAATTGAGTAAGACTCAAAGCCCGACCACGGCAGAAAATAGAAAGAGAATGAAAGTCATTCCCTATGCCTTGGCCATAGGTTCTATAAAGTATGCCATGCTGTGTACCAGACCTATTGTATACCCTACACCGTTTTTGGCAAGGGAGTACAATAGTGATCTAGGAGTAGATCACTGGACAGCGGTCAAAATTATCCTTAGTGGAATAAGGATATGTTTCTCGGTTATGGAGGTGACAAAAGGTTCGTCGTAAAAGGGTTACGTCGATACAAGTTTTGGCACTGATCCGGATGACTCTAAGTCTTCATCTGGATACATATTGAAAGTGGGAGCAATTAGCTAAAATAGCTCCGTGCATAGCATTGTAGACATAGAAATTTGCAAAATTCTTACGGATCTGAATATGACAGACCCGTTGACTAAAATTATCTCACAAACAAAACATGATCACACCTTAGTACTCTTTGGGTGTTAATCACATAGCAATGTGAACTAGATTACTGACTCTAGTAAACCCTTTGGGTGTTGGTCACATGTGGATGTGAACTATGGGTGTTAACCACATAAAGATTTGAACTATTGATGTTAAATCACATGGCAATGTGAACTAGATTATTGACTCTAGTGCAAGTGGGAGACTGAAGGAAATATACCCTAGAGGCAATAATAAAGTTATTATTTATTTCCTATATCATGATAAATGTTTATTATTCATGCTAGAATTTTATTAACCGGAAACATAATACATGTGTGAATACATAGACAAACAGAGTGTCACTAGTATGCCTCTACTTGACTAGCCTGTTGATCAAAGATGGTTATGTTTCCTAGCCATAGACATGAGTTGTCATTTGATTAACGGGATCACATCATTAGGAGAATGATGTGATTGACATGACTCATTCCAGAAGCTTAGCACCCGATCGTTTAGTATGTTGCTATTGCTTTCTTCATGACTTATACATGTTCCTATGACTATGAGATTATGCAACTCCCGTTTGCCGGAGGAACACTTTTTGTGCTACCAAACATCACAACGTAACTAGATGATTATAAAATGAGCTCTACAGGTGTCTCCAAAGGTACATGTTGGGTTGGCTTCGAAATTAGGATTTGTCACTCCGATTGTCGGAGAGGTATCTCTGGGCCCTCTCGGTAATGCACATCACTTAAGCCTTGCAAGCATTGCAACTAATGAGTTAGTTGCAAGATGATGTATTACGAAACAAGTAAAGAGACTTGTCAGTAACGAGATTGAACTAGGTATTAAGATATCGACGATCGAATCTCGGGCAAGTAACATACCGATGACAAAGGGAACAACGTATGTTGTTATGCGCTCTGACCGATAAAGATCTTCGTAGAATATGTGGGAGCCAATATGAGCATCCAGGTTATGCTATTGGTTATTGACCGGAGACGTGTCTCGGTCATGTCTACATTGTTATCGAACCCGTAGGGTCCGCACGCTTAAGGTTTCGATGACAGTTATATTATGAGTTTATGAGTTTTGATGTACCGAAGGAGTTCGGAGTCCCGTATGAGATCGGGGACATGACGAGGAGTCTCGAAATGGTCGAGACGTAAAGATCGATATATTGGACGACTATATTCGGACATCGGAAAGGTTTCAAGTGGTTCGGGTATTTTTCGGAGTACCGGGGAGTTACGGGAATACGGGGGAAGAAGTATATGGGCCTTATTGGGCTTTAGGGGAGAGGGAGAGGC
>NC_041388.1:472872712-472947984 GCF_002162155.2 Triticum dicoccoides | reverse complement strand
GCCCCCTCCTTCCTTCTCTTCCCTCCTCCCCTTCCTTGTCTCCTACTCCTACTACATGGAAGGACTCCTAGTTGGACTAGGAAAAGGGGAATCCTACTCCCGGTGGGAGTAGGACTCCCCTAGGGCGCGCCATAGAGAGGGCCGGCCCTCCCCTCCTCCACTCCTTTATATACGGGGGCAGGGGCACCCCATAGACACACAAGTTGATCCTCGTGATCATTTCCTTAGCCGTGTGCGGTGCCCCCTTCCACCATACTCCTCGATAATATTGTAGTGGTGCTTAGGCGAAGCCCTGCGACAGTTGAACATCAAGATCGTCACCGCGCCGTCGTGCTGACGGAACTCTTCCCCGACACTTTGCTGGATCGGAGTCCGGGGATCGTCATCTAGCTGAACGTGTGCTAGAAATCGGAGGTGTCGTAGTTTCGGTGCTTGATCATTCGGGCCTGAAGACGTACGACTACATCAACCGCGTTGTCATAACGCTTCCGCTGTCGGTCTACAAGGGTACGTAGATCACACTCTCCCCTCTCGTTGCTATGCATCACCATGATCTTGCGTGTGCATAGGAAATTTTTTGAAATTACTACGTTCCCCAACACTACCGTCCAACATCCGCTCCACTGCCGCTCAACCCGACAAACTCCTATGTTCGAGCGACCCGAGTCCAGTACTACTGCCCAGCCCGAGCTGCACTACCGCTACAGCGGTACTACCGCCCTAGGGTTCGGTACTACCGCCCTGCCTGCGCTCAGAGGTCGGGCCAAGGGCCCATGTATTTCCGTCTCACTTACCCCTTCGTGTACTTCGACTATATATACTCTCCCACCTCATCCTAGCAAGGGTAAGCGTTGTGATAGCTCATATTAGAGATAGAGCCTCGCTCATCCACATCGGATCTACTCCTTGAGAGAGACCGCGGCCCCTCTACGGAGAAGATCCCCTTGGATTCAAGACCCCCTTTTGGGTGGCCCCATCAAGACCTCCTTTGGAGAAGAACCGGTTACCGTGTATCATCCCTTGTTGATCATGGATCATGTATCTTCCTTTGTGTTTCGAGGATCTAGCATATGTGTGATCGTTCTTGTTGGTTTGAGTGATTCTCTCGTGTTTCCCCTCTTATTTCCCCCCGTGTTCTTCGTGTTCTTCGCGGGATCCACTCCTTTCGTGAAAGATCGGCCATCTAGGGTTCTACCCTACATCACTAGGTCAAGCGTATTCGCTCCCTGGTAATCGAGACATAAGCAATACCACCTCAAACTGGATTAGGCCTTTACCTTCACTGCCAGGGGCCGAACCAGTATAAACTCCTTGTGTTCTTTGTCTTGTTTAACCCCTTTAAGCTAACCCTGTTGCGATGGCTCCACAACTAAGTCCTTTTGCTAGGACATCTGTCGTGACAATTCCACGACAGGTGATGTTTACGTAGTGTTGCTTGGTTCTCCTACTTTTTCGATAACCTTGGTCTCATCACTGAGGGAAATACCTACTGTCGTTGTGCTGCATCATCCCTTCCTCTTTGGGGAAAGACCGACGTATTTCTAGCAGACATCAGGTACCCGTGGATTCGGCTAGCTGGGGAGTGTGATTGTCGGTGGAGGGGGGGTAAACCTTTACTTTTATCGCTTGGGAACCGCCACTAATGTGTTTAGCATGGAAGATATCGATAACTAATGGTTGCGAAGTAAATAGGAAGGTGCATTTCTCAAAATTCCATGTATCTTTGTTTTTAAAAATTGAGCTCTCGCACCACTGCAAATCCCTGCTTCCCTCTGCGACGGGACTGTCTATTTAATTTTATGTTGGGTCATCACCTTCTCAAATAAGCGCCAGATTCTGAGAGCACTACTGTCATCCTCATGCATTGTGTATAGTTAATGTTGGATGCATCATGACTGGATCTTTTCTACCATGAATTACAATGTTTAGTCGCTGCTTGAACTTTGGAGGTGCTCTGCATTTATGTGTCAGAAAGGGCTAGCGAGATACCATTGTTGTCATATTATATCATGATTGTTTTGACAAGGTGTTGTCATTTGAGATATTTTATTATTGCTCGCTTGTTTATTATGTCATTGATATGACTTAATATAATTTTTAAGAGTTACTGTTGACATGGTTATTATAATCTTTGCTGAAAACCTGGGTACTACTTAAGATTATTTATGTAAACAAGAGCAAAAGAGTTCTTAGAAGTTTTTCTTTTTCACTTACAGTTTATCAACTGAATTGCTTGAGGACAAGCAAAGGTTTATGCTTGGGGGAGTTGATACGTCTCCGTCGTATCTACTTTTCCTAATGTTCATCCTCTTGTTTTGGACTCTAATTTGCATGATTTGAATGAAACTAACCCGGACTCACGTTGTTTTCAGCAGAACTACCATGGTGTTCTTTTTTGTGCAGAAATAAAAGTTCTCGGGCTGAAACGAAACATTTTGGAGATTTATTTCAGAATAAAAGAAAAATACTGGAGCCAAGAACCACTGGAGGGGGCCCTGGGTGAGCACAACCCACCAGGGCGCCCCCCCCCCCTCCAGGAACGCCCAGGTAGGTTGTGCCCACCTGGTGGCGCCGCAGACCCTGATTCCGACTCCATAAATACCTATTTTTGGAAAAATTTGGGAGGAAGAATTGTCTTGTTTCACGATACGGAGCCGTCGCCACCTCCTGTTCTTCATCGGGAAGCCAGATATGGAGTCCGTTTTGGGCTCCGGAGAGGGGGATCTTCGATCTTCGTCATCACCAACCCTCCTTCATCACCAATTCCCTGATGCTCCCCACCGGGAGTGCGTAATTCCTTCGTAGGCTCACTGGTCAGTGAGGAGTTTGATGAGATTCATCGTGTAATTGAGTTAGTTTGGTTAGGGCTTGATCCCTAATATCCACTATGTTCTGAGATTGATGTTGATATGAGTTTGCCATGCTTAATGCTTGTCACTTTGGGCCCAGGTGCCATGATTTTAGATCTATATATAGATCCGATCTTGCAAGTTATATTCACCTATTACGTGTTATGATCCGTAAACCCTGGAGTGACAATAGTCGGGATACTTTCCGGTGATGACCGTGGTTTGAGGAGTTCATGTATTCACTATGTGTTAATGCTTTGTTCCGGTTCTCTATTAAAAAGAGGCCTTAATATCCCTTAGTTTCCTTATGGACCCCGCTACCACGGGAGGGTAGGACAAAAGATGTCATGCAAGTTCTTTCTATAAGCATGTATGACTATTTACGGAATACATGCCTACATTATATTTATGAACTGGAGCTAGTTTTGTATCGCCCTAGGTTATGACTGTTATATGATGAATATCATCCAATGAATCACCCGATCCAATGCCTACGAATTTCTCTTATATTGTTCTTGCTAAGTTGTTACTACTATTGTTACTGTTACACTTGCTACAAAATCATTGCTATCATTGTTACCACTACTGTTACTGTTACCACTACTATGAAAACTATCATACTACTTTGCTATTGATCACCTTCCTGCAGATATTTAATCTCCAGGTGTGGTTGAATTGACAACTCAGCTTCTAATACTTGCAAATATTCTTTGGCTCCCCTTGTGCTGAATCTATAAATTTGGGTTGAATACTCTACTGTCAAAAATTACTGCGATCCCCTATACTTGTGGTTTATCGAATCTTTGGTTTAGTTAGGCCAACTAGATCGATTTCTCTTGCCATGGGAAGAGGTGCTTTGTGATGGATTTGATCGTGTGGTGTTCTTTCCCAGTGACAGAAGGGGCAGCAAGACACGCATGCACCATTGCTATTAAGGATAACAAGATGGGGCTATTCCTATATGAATAAATCTCGTCTACATCATGTCATCATTCTTATTGCATTACTCCATTTCTCCATGAACCTAATACACTAGATGCATGCTAGATAGCAGTCGATGTGTGGAGTAATAGTAGTAGATGCAGGTAGGAGTCAGTCTACTAATCTTGGGCGTGATGCCTATATATTGATCATGCCTTGGATATCGTCATAATTATTCGATCTTATATCAATTTCCCAATAGCAATTTGTTTACCCATCGTGTGCTATTTCTTGAGCGAAGCCACTAGTGAAATCTGTGGGCCACGGGTCTATTCTTTATCATATTTGCTTCCCGGTCTATTGTTTGCCACTTTTATTTTCAAATCTATTATTCCAAAAACCCAAAAATACTTTGCTACACTTTTTATTTGCATCTTTTATTTTGTGTTTTATCGAGATCTATTTATCCAATCTATCACAATTTTTATCCTGTCAACTTGACAATTCCAGGCGTCGTTACCCGAAAAGGGATTGAGAACCCCTTATAAGCGTCGGGTTACAAGTGTTTATTCTTTGTGTGCAGGTACCGTTTACATAGTGTTGCTTGGTTCTCCTACTATATTGATACCTTGGTTTCATAACTAAGGGAAATGCTTACCGTAGTTGTGCTGCATCATCCCTTCCTCTTTGGGGAAATACCGACGTAGTTCAAGCGACATCAAAAGGAATTTATGGCGCCCTTGCCGGGGAGACATCATCAACATCTATCAGTTTTCTAATCACAAATCTCATCTCCTTGCAATTTACATTATTTGCCATTTGCCTCTCGTTTTAATCTCCCCCACTTCACAAAAAATTGTTGTTTTATTCACCCTCTTTTCCGTTCGCGTTTTCTCGTCAGATCTATTTTTGTTTGCAATATTGTTTGCGTAGTTGCGATGTCTCAAGAAAATACCAAATTGTGTGATTTTTTCAATACCAATAATAATGATTTTATTAGCACTCTGATTGCTCCTACCGCCACTAGTGCGGAGTCTTGTGATATTAATGCTGCTTTACTGAATCTTGTTATGAAAGAGCAATTTTTCGGTACACCTAATGAGGATGTTGCGTCCCATCTAAACACTTTAGTAGAATTGTGCGATATGCAAAAGAAAAAAGATGTGGAGACTAATATTGTGAAGTTGAAATTATTTCCGTTCTCTTTGCGGGATCATGCAAAAATTTGGTTTTCTTCTTTGCCTCGCAATAGTATCGATTATTGGGATAAGTGCAAAGATGCTTTTATTACTAAGTATTTTCCGCCCGTGAAAATTATTTCCCTTAGGACTCAAATCATGAATTTTAAGCAACATGAGCATGAACATGTTGCGCAATCTTGGGAAAGAATGAAATTTATGCTAAGAAATTGTCCTACTCATGGTTTAAATCTTTGGATGATTGTACAAAAAATGTATGTGGGACTGAATTTTGTTTCTAAAAATCTTTTAGATTCAGCCACGGGTGGTACTTTTATGGAAATTACCAACTTCCATAGGGTTTGGGTTTAGCGTCAGAGAATCAATGTTTTGAATGCTACACCCCTCTTAATAGTACGATGGTCCTATGACTCAATAAAGAGAAGAAGAACAACAAAATAAATGCTACGTCTTCACTTCATCTTCAATCTCCTCGGACAGGCACCAAACCAATTGCTTCACGTCAGCAATTTTTGAGGGGTCACTCTTGTTATCATAATCTTTGGTGATAACCTTCACTGCAATGCAAGGAGATTACCTTCGTCGTTTACATCAAACTCCTCGTGACTTCAGGGACCTGTTACTCTGTGTGCATTAGCGAACACATAAGTCCCATACTGTTTATGTCAACAAACTCGAAAACATAAGGGGCCTGTCATTGCACCAACAGTTGCTTCTAGACGTTGTGTTTAGTTCACTTCATCTCCATGCCTCACATGTGCTTCTAGGCATCATGTATTTACTTAATCGACGGCCAAATCATGCTTCCTAAATTTCACATATATTATGGATAAGATGCATGTCACCCCCTTGTCTTAATATGCATGACAATGTAGAAATCTTTAGTAACCCCATTTCAAGAAATATATGTGCTTCCACTATGTAAAAATTATGTTGAGATTCCATGATCATGATGCATCCAATTTTCATCATTCATTTGTATCTCACAATGCACCATTTCCTTCATACAAACCATAGTTATGATTCTTCACTGTGTATGGTTTACTTCATGTGTTTCATACTTGTGCTTCTACGTCATGTTTAGTTTGCCTCATCTCCCTGCTTCATATTGAGGCATCATGTTTATATCAAAATCAGACTACTCATGCTTCGTAAATTTCTGTAGGGCTAAGGAGAGCGAAAGATCATGCTTTATCGATGGTAAGTATGTCACGGTCACCGATGGTGGGCATGCCGTGTGGCGTGAGATAAACCATCTCAATGCAGTGTGTTTTGTCATTGTTTTGGAAGCAAACTAGCAAGACACACTTTGTCGAAGGTCAAGGGTGTTATTCCTTGGATGGTGCCAACCTCGCTACTCTTCACCAAGACTCTTGTGGCTCAAGATGTTGGCACAAGCAGATTTTTGGGGTAGTAGGAAGTCAGCAACGCTAAGTAGGACACGGTTGATGGAGCAGAGAAGGAGGGACTGGGACGGTACCGTACCACATAGTAGGCAGGAAGTATACATGTTATGTACTCCCTGCGTAAAGAAATATAAGAGTGTTATAAGAGTGAGCAATTAAAAGCATGGTTTGTAGCATTGGAAGCATGATTTTTACATGATGAAAGAAAATTTGAGTACACTTGTATTTCTTGGAATGGCATCACTAATATGTTTGAAGCATGTGTTCTGTGTACTCATGATAATGTTTATTTTGTAGATAATGGATGTCTTATTTCGTTAGAGCAATCCTATAGTCAATTTTATGTTAACCATAGCAAGTTTACTTCACTGTTTATGCAAAATCATTGATAAACACAAGCAGATTTAATTTTGCATTATACTGGATCAAAGTCACATGGAAGCAAATTTAAATGGGTCTGACTATATCACATCTAATATCTCAGATCTAAGTTGTGGCATCAGCAGAAGTAATTAAAAGCATGGTTTGTAGGGTTGGAAGCATGATTTTTATATGATGAGAGAAAATTTGAGTACACTTGTATTTCCTAGAATGGCATCCCTAATATGTTTGAAGCATGTGTTCCGTGTACTCATGATAATGGTTATTTTGTATATATGGATGTCTTATTTTGTTAGAACAATCCTATAGTCAATTTTCTGTTAAGCGTAGCAAGTTTACTTCACTATTGATGCAACATCATTAATAAACACAACTAGATTTAATTTTGCATTATGCTGGAACAAAGTCACATGGAAGCAAATTCAAATGAGTCTAACTATATCACATCTATCGGCCGCTGGAGCGTGGCAAAAAAAAAATCAAATGACAGACTTTGCTGCTTTGGAATCGAACTTGGAACTTCACATTGGGAAACACTAATGCCTACCACTCCAACTAATAGTTGTTGTTGAATATTTAGAAGCTGGAAGTGATTAAGAACATAGTACAGCATCAAGATTAGAAGACGCTTTTAAAAAAATGAAACCTTATTTGCAAATTGTCAACAATTTTGAAATGTCGAATATTTTTTAAACACAAAAAAATTAAAGCACTTTTTTCAAATGTGAATACATTTTTTAATTTCATTTTTTTAAATAAGAACAATATTTGGTATTCCAAATAATTTCTTCACGAACAAAATTTTAAAAAAATGCGATTTTTTTTTGAAAATACCCAAACATTTTAGCTTATTTTTATTTTTGAAAATTCTATTTTAAAAAAAGATGAATAAAATTAGTTTATTTTTGTTTTAATCATAAATTTTCAATAAAAAAATTGTTTGCACCATTTAAAAAATGGTCATACATTTCAAAAGAATGTTTGTGATGTTTAAAAGAATGTATTATTTAATGAAAAAAAGTTTGGGCCTCGATTATGAGTCCAGGATATATTTGCAACTAGGACAAAAAGAAGGTCGGGCCCCCAGTTGCGAGTCAAGGATGGGATTGCATCTGACACAAAAAAACGGCAGGTCCTAGTTGCGAGTCGAGGGTGGACTTATAACTCGGACAAAAAAAGACGGACCCAAGTTGCGAGTCAAGGGTGGACTTGCAACTTAGACAAAAAAGGGCGCGTCTGTAGGATCGAAAGTATGTCTAGAAGGGGGTGATTAGACTACTTGACCAAATAAAAATCTAGTCTTTCCCCAATTTTAAGTCTTGGCAGATTTTAGCAACTTAGGACAAGTCAAGCAATCAACCTACACATGCAAGTCTAAGAGTATATCAGCGGAATGTAAAACATTGCACATGAAGGTAAAGGGAGGACTTTGGAGGGAGCAAATGCAATGTAGACATGGAGATTTTTGGCGTGGTTCCGCTAGGTGGTGCTATCATACATCCACGTTGATGGAGACTTCAACCCACGAGGGTAATGATTGCGCGAGTCCACAGAGGGCTCCACCCACAAAGGATCCACGAAGAAGCAACCTTGTCTATCCCACCATGGCCATCGCCCACGAAGGACTTGCCTCACTTGGGTAGATCTTCACGAAGTAGGCGATCTCCTTGCCCTTACAAACTCCTTGGTTCAACTTCACAATCTTGTCGGAGGCTCCCAAGTGACACCTAACCAATCTAGGAGACACCACTCTCCAAAAGGTAATAGATGGTGTGTTGATGATGATGAACTCCTTGCTCTTGTGCTTCAAATGATAGTCTCCCCAACACTCAACTATCTCTCAAAGATTTGGATTTAGTGGAAAGATGATTTGAGTGAAAAGCAACTTGGGGAAGGCTAGAGATCAAGATTCTTATGGTTGGATTAGAATATCTTGGTCTCAACACATCAGTAGGTGGTTCTCTCTCAGAAAATGAATGGTAGAAGTATAGGCACGTTCTGATGGCTCTCTCCACGAATGAAGAGTGGGTGGAGGGGTATAAATAGCCTCCACACAAAATCTAACCATTACACACAATTTACCAAACTCGGTGGGATCGAATCATGAAACTCGGCCAGACCGATTTAGTTCAAAATGTGAACGTTAGGATTTTCGGTGGAACCAACATGTCAACTCGGTGAGACCGATTTTATTAGGGTTAGGGCATAACGTAATCTCGGTGAGACCGATCACATAAACTCGGTAGGACCGATTTCTGTAATAGGAAAACAGAGAGTTGATCAGGCAAACTCGGTGGGACCGGATCGCTCATTTCGGTGAGATCGAAATGTTACAAAAGGGAGACAGAGAGTTTGCATTGCGAACTCGGTGGGACCGATCGCTCATCTCGGTTGGGCCGAAACGTTACGAAGGGAAACAGATAGTTTTCAATCCCATCTCGGTGAGACCGAGATCCCTATCGGTGGGACCGAAATGACTAGGGTTTCTCGCAGTGGCTTTGTCAAGTGAACTCGGTGATGCCGGATAGATAATTTTGGTGGGGCCGAGTTTGACTTTTGGTTTGGGACATATGTGGATATGAGAAAGTGGTTGTGGGCTTTTGGAGCATATCACTAAGCATTTTGAGCAAGCAAGCCATTAAGCAACACCTCATCCCCTTTTAATAGTATTGGCTTTTCCTATGGACTCAATGTGATCTTGGATCACTAAAATGAAAATGTAGAATCTTGAGCTTGAGCCATGTGTGTCCTTAGCATTTTGAGGGGTCCACATTCCTTATGCATGCCATGCCAATTATTGAACTTTTTGAAATGATCATCTTGAAATAGCATTAGTTCAATGAGCTATATGTTGTTAGGAATTACCAAAACCACCCAGGGATAGTTGCACTTTCAATCTCCCCCTTTTTGGTAATTGATGACAACATATAGATCAAAGCTTCAACAAATGATAATAAGATTGAAATACATCATCGCTTTGAGAAGTATGTGATAAGCAAGAGCTCCCCCTAAATTTGTGCATTATTTGAAATTTTCTTTTGAATGCAAATGCACAATCGATTAGGATTATGGGTTTCTCTTCCATGTCACATACATCTTGGTGGAGCGCTCAAAATGATATAAGGTAAAAACATGCACTCCTCACCAAGCAAAGTGAATGATCATATATGAGATATAAAAGATAATATCATCCAAGCAAGCATTAAGGTAGGATATGATCAAACACATGATCACCAAGCAAAGTGAATGATCATATATGAGATATAAAAGATAATATCATCCAAGCAAGCATTAAGGTAGGATATGAGCAAACACATGATCATACAATTATCTCACACACAAACATAAAGAGTATTAAAGAAGCACACATAGAAGTATCAACCAAATAGCAAAAGATCAAAGAGGCAAAAACACTCTTTCTCGAAGCCTATGATCTATACATTTCTCCCCCTTTGGCAACAAGTTACCAAAAAGTTTGAAAATGCATAGTGATATGCGTATCTAGGCTTGGTCTTTGGGAGGTGGTGAGAGAGGACTCCAAGGATGAAAGCATCTGTAGACGTTGTTGGAGCTGGTGGAGTGGCAACTGGAGGTGGCACTAAAGTTGTAGCTGCTGGTGCTGAAGTAGTAGCTCTAGTGTCAGACATGGGCACTGCAGCAGATCTCTGACCTCTGGGCACTCTCTGAAAGGCATCTGTGGTAGCCTGCCCTTTCCTCTACTCTCCTTCCTCCTAGAGATGCTCAACAGCTATCTGCATCTCAGTCATTTTCAGATCAAGATCATAGGATTTGGTTTCAATGATCCTCTCCAAGCTCTCCTGATTTTTGTTCAGGGTGGCCAAGCACTTCTCAATCCTCAAAGTTGCTTGAATCAGATAAGCAAGCTGGTCTTGTTTTGTCTTTAAGAACGCTTGAGATGCCTCATCAACACTTGGCATCTTTGCAGCCTTCTTAGCCTTTGCCATCTCTTTCTTTTCTTGTGCTTGCACAGATGTGGGATCATCCTCATTCATCACAACAGTGTTGTCCTCAAATTATGGTCTCACAGTTAGATGCCCCTTGTCCAAAAGATAAGTATATGTGCCCATCTTGGAGTTGATGAGCACCTGAATATGTGGAGCGTACCCACAAGATCTTTTCTGATCAGCAGTTGTCTTCTTGATAGTTTCAACAATCAGGCTCATAACTTTGAACTTCTGAGGCACATCAAATATCTGCAACAAGTTGATTGAATGTCCTTTGATCATCTTCTAATCTCCGGATTTGGGCAACAATGTATGCCTCAAGATTGTGTTGATAATAGCTAGACCAGACAACAAGTAATGTACAGACCCAAGCTTATGTGTTTCCAATGCTTTGTCTGGGATCTCCTTGTACATGTTGGCCATAGAGTTGTGGTCTTTCTTCTTCTTGGCATAGACATCCAAGTCACCTTCATGCTCTTCAGGGGCATTTATCAACTTTTCCCACTCCTCAACAGTTGACTGGTACCTTGTACCCTTAGACATCCATACAATTCTACCATATGGATTAAAATGACTTGTGGAGTAGAATTGCATGATGAGTTCATCATTCCATTTGGTAAGCTCCTGTCCCACAAACTCGTCTACTCCACAAGATCTGAAACTCTCATGTACTCCTGGAAAGTGGTCTTCATTTTCATCGATGTATTCCCACGATCCACTTCATGTCACACACAATAGGCTTCTTGTCAAGCAAGATGGTTTCATAAAAATCTTGTTGTTCTTTTGGTGTGGAACCTGTAGTCCACTGCGGTCTTCCTCCTCACAGCATATGGATCAGACTGTCTCCAAAGTCTGAGACCTGCATCCTTCCTGATGTTCATGTCTTCTGCCACTGGATGGTTGTCATTATGATTTGAAATCTTTGGCTTAAGCTTTCTGAGCACTTGGGCTTCAGCATATTCTTCCTCAACTTCAGGCACTAGGGCCTTGTTCTTCTCTGTAGCTGGAATGTTCCTAGTGCTCCTCTTGGGCTTTGGATCTGGAGCAGAAGCTTTGGGTGCAGTCTTGGGCTTAGAAGGGGCAGCCCCAAACTTAATTGCATCCCCCGTCAGCTTTTAGGACTTGGGTGCTGGTGCAGCATCCTCTTCCTCTTCCTCAGCTAGATCTCTCATCATAGAGGATCTACCAATGACTTTGGCAACGGTCTTCTTGACCCTCTCCTTCCTTTTCTTACTCTCTCCAGCAGCCTCTTCAATTGCCTTAGAAGTTTCAACAGTTGAGACCCTGGCCTTTAAGGTTGGCACCCTCTTGGCAGGGGCCTTCTTGTGCATACCAGGTTTTGTTGTAGCAGCAGTTCCATATTCTTTCTTCAGCACTTTCTTCTTGGAACTTACTTCCTCCTCAGCAGCCACATAGTCATTATCCTCTGAGTCTAAGGTTCTCTTCTTCCTCTGCCTAGTAGCTGCCTTGGGTAAATTGCTTGGAGTGCTCCTGCTGCCATCATCATAGCTGCTAGAGGGACTAGTGCCCTCACTCAAGTTCACTTGCTCTTCTGATTTATTCTGGCTATCACTTTGGTTAGACATATTGGCAAGGAAAACTAACAGCAGACCCTGTGAATAGATGTAGATGAGATAGAGTGGATGAGCATCACAAAGTGCAGAGTTTTTGCAAAACGGATGAGTCAAAAACTTAGTTTTAGTTTTCCACAGAAAGCATTTTGGAGCTATCAATTTGTTAAACTCGGTCACACCGAAGCAACTTTTGGAGTCTAAACTAGTGAACTCGGTCAGAGCGAGTCATAGTTCGGTGACTCCGAGATTCCTAGGGCTTCACAGAGAGTTGAACTCGGTCGCACCGATTTGCAACTTTCAGTCAGACCAAAAAGTTCAGGTGTTATGGCCTAGGCCAACTCGGTGAGACCGATTTCCACAACTCGGTCTGTCCGAGATGGGTTCGGCAGAAACCTAACCCTAAATTTTTGAATCAAACCTAATCTAATGGATGTTTTCTCTGGATAGATTGATCTCATACTTGGTAAAGAACATGGCATTGCATTATGCTAATAATCGAAGTAAGGAATTAGCACAAAAGGTCGAACTCATACCCTAGTTCGGCGGTGAGTTTGCTATGGCGGCAACGGTGGCGTTGAAATCCATTGACGGTGATGGAAACCAGCGGCGGGAGGTCGCTGGCGACGAGAAGACAATCTGGAGACCCGAGGCGGCAGAGCAGGACACGAACGGGATGAGGGGTTTTGAAGAAATTTCCAAAATCTCACCCGTCGGTATATATATCCTGACCCTGTCAGTGTGACTGAGTGGAACAACTCGGTGGCACCGATATGTAGAATCACAAGAGGTTATTGCAACTCGGTGTGACCGAAAAGTTCTAATCGGTTGCACCGAGATTGAAAACCTAGATCAACTCAGTGAACTCAGTGTGACCGAAGTGGATGGATCGATCAGACCAAAATGCACAGAGAGGTTTTTGAAGTTTAAGTCTATGACGAATCGGGGACTCCAAGTGCTCCTCACACAGAGTGGTTCGAATCTGACTTGATCAAACTTTGTGATGTAGCATGAATAGAATTTGAGACGAGAAAAGCATAGATAGCTAGAGGAAGTTCTTAGGCATTCTTGTCCATCCATTTGGTAAAAGAAAAATAGCCAAACAATCAAAGAAACAAATGAATGTCCTTGAATGAGTAAAAATATGCAATCAACATGCTCACACAATAAAATGGCAAATGAAATATGTGGCAAGGCATGCACAAACACTCTAGCATCTATCAAGCAATTGGCGATGACTAGGTCATCTATATATGAGTATATTGACTTAGGAGTCAAATGAGAACATTTGATCATAGGTCATACTCATCGTTTAAGCACAAGTGAGGTTACCACTTTTACATAAAGCATTGTTGTGCTCACACCATTAGAGTTGCTTTAGCTCAACTTTAGAGTAAAGCTCCCCCTACATGTGATATCCCCCCTAAGAGGGATGAACTAACCTTGGGTTTTGTCGATGATGACTTCATGTAGATGTTGAAGATGTGGATGCTCAATATTGATGTAGATCATTTGGAGCAAACCATTTGAGTGAGTTGCACTTTCAATACCTACAGGGGTTAGTCCCACAAGGAACAAACAAGGATATCCATAGACATAGAGTGATGTTCACACAAGATGATGTCCATGAAAGCATTAAGTTACATTGTCCCTTGTCTTACCAACAAGAGGGTTTGTGACACCTTGAACTAGTGCAAGATGTGGAAGTTGTTTGCACTTGTCCTCGCCAAAATGATATGAGTGAAGTATGTTGGCGGAGTCACCCTCAAGAACTCTCTAGTTCTTCTTCTTCGGGATCCACATCATTTTGATGGGAATCCTTGGAGTTGTAGTTGTACTTGATGAAGTAGAACTTGATGTAGTCTTGGGAACCCACTTGACCAAGGCCTTAGGAGCTTCTTCAAATGCATCAATCTCCTCTTGAAGCTTGTCCTTGCTTTTGTGCTTGTGGTCTTGTGGTGGAAGATCATCTTGAGCTTGTGTCCCTTGGAAAGAAGTAGGATCATACTTCTCTTGTTGAGGAACAAACTTCATCTTGGGGTATTGATCTTCATCCCCCTCAACTCCATTGGCATTGAACTTTCGTTCAAAACCAACACCTTGATTCTTCCGGTGCCTTCCTTGCTTGCATACAATTTTCTCAAATTGCTTACTCCCGGCAAGGCTCTTGTAAACACCTTTCTCTATGATTCCCTTCAATAACCTATTTTCTTGCTCAAGTGTAACTTGGCTAAGAGAATCATTAGTGGAATCAAGAGAACTACTAGAAGCAACAACATTGGTTTTAACATGATTATTGTTACTACTAGAAGAAGAATCTTTCTTACTCTTGTTGCTAGATTTTACTTGTGGCATGTAAGTAGACAAGAGTAAATGCTTGGCAATGTAAGAAGAACTTTTCTTGCGAATATCATCATTGATTGCTTTTAAGAACCCATGCTCTTGCTCAAGTTGAGCTCTTCAAAGCGTAGCTTCTCATGAGTCTTTAAAAGCTCTCGATGATCTTCCAAGGTAGTTTCATGAGCTAACTTAAGAGTGTTTAGTTCTTTAGTTAGACGCTCAATCTCCTTCTTATCATCATCATTCGTTTTATCTTGATTAGCATGATCAATAGCAATTTCACCATAGTTTTCATCACTAGAGTTGTCAACAAGTAAATCATCATCACCTAGCAAATCATCTTCATCACTGTTGAAATCAACATACTCAGGGTGTGATAACTTTGGGCATTTAGCCATGAAGCATCTTCCAATTCCTTCATCATTTGGTGCGTCAAATATGTCATAGGAGTTGGTTGACACGAGTGCTATACCGGCAACACCTTCATCTTGAGTATATTCGGAGTCGGAGTGATAACTTCTCTTAGGGTGATTGTCGGAGTAGGAGCCGGATACCCATTCACCAACATGAGCTTGATGTCTTCGTTTTGTGTAGCTCCTTGATGAATTATCCTTCCTTTCTGAATCCTTGCTTCTCCGAGATGTTCTTCGTTCATAACGATCATCTCTGCTCCTCTCTCTTGGAGGTGATTCTTCTCTTCTACTTCTCCTTTTGGGTGAATCTTCTCTTCTTTTGTAAGGGGGCGTACACTCATTGGAGTAGTGTCCGGGTCTTCCACAATTGCAGCAATTACGCTCACGACTCGAAGATCTTTTGTCATTGTAGGACCTTGACTTGGAACTTCTTTGTTTGTTTCTATTCTTGTAGAATTTGTTCAAGTTCTCCACCATTAAGCTCAATTCTTCATTGGAAACTTGTTTCTCACTCGATGTTGTGGGAGCATCACATGAAGCTTTGTAAGCACCACTTGACTTGTTGTGGAGTTCTTCCTTATCCTTGAGTGACATCTCATGAGCAACAGTTCTACCAATGACTTCCGTTGGCTTGAGATCTTTGTAGTTGGGCATCATTTGGATCAAGGTGCACACGGTATCATATTTTCCATCCAAGACTCTTAGGATCTTCTTGATGATGAATTTGTTGGTCATCTCTTCGCTTCCTAAGCCGGCAATCTCATTTGCGATGAGAGCAAACCTAGAGTACATCTCAGCGACTCCTTCACCATACTTCATTTTGAACTTGTCAAGTTGACTTTGAAGCACATCCAATTTGGATTCCTTTACGGACTCCGTACCTTCATGCATATCAACCAAAGTATCCCAAATTTCCTTTGCATTCTCAAGGTGGCTGATTTTGTTGAATTCTTCGGGGCACAATCCGTTGAAGAGAATATCGCAAGCTTGAGCATTGTATTGCAACATCTTCATTTCTTCCACGGACGCTTCACGATCCAGTTCTTTTCCATCCTCGAAGAAATCACCTTGCAAGCCAATGCGCACAATAGCCCAAACAGCGGGGTTATGACCAAGAATATGCATTTTTCATCTTATGCTTCCAACTAGCAAAATTAGTACCATTAAAGTAAGGACCTCTACGGTGGTAATTTCCTTCGATGAACCCATACTCCCCTAGGTTGTGAAACCAAGGCTATGATCACCAAAGCTATGGAAATCAAGGCAAATGGAGACCAGAGCTCTAATACCACTTGTAGGATCGACGTAGGTCTAGAGGAGGGGTGATTAGACTACTTGACTAAATAAAAATCTAGGTTGTGTTTGATAGCAAGATATTGCAAAAACCAAAGTATTAAAAAACTACAATATTTTAGTCTTCAGATATAAGATACCACAGTTTTGATATATCAAAGTATTTTGAAGTATTGCGAATACTGTGACATGTTTGGTTAGTGCTTTATGCAGCAATGCAAATTAGCTAGCCAGTGGGTTGATAGTCGTTACAAACACGTGTGTTCCTAACTAGTTGTAATCATTCCATGGTTTGGTTGATCATAGATGATTAGTTGGGTATATGGATACTTGTGTTTTGTGGCCGGCACAGATGGAAAACATGCCACGAGCAAGTGCTACAGCAGCTCAGCTTTGCAGCTGCACGCCTGAGGAGCAAGCTCGCCCAGCAATCCAATTGGACTTGCTCGCTTCATTCCTCATGGTGAGCATGACAGGGCTGGACGGGAAACGATGGGAGGCAGGGATCAATGGCCGGGCACGGAGAGGCGATGTATGACATACTAATGATCAGCTATCAGATAGTGCGCCATGGCAGCGTAGCAGTGGTAAAGGTCGCGTGGAGAAGCTCAAGGACGAGATCCCACAGAATAAGGTCGTGGAGCAGAAGCAATAGGAGGAGGATGGAGGGGGCAACAGCGGCTTGGATCAGGGAGGAAGATGACGGCGAGGCATTTCTTTCGACAGCTCAGTTTTTAAAAAAAAGAGGTCCAGGGCTCTTTTTAAAAAACAGAGAAAATACTACAGTTTTGCAAATACTGCCGTATTAAAACCATCGTTTTTAGTGGCAGCCAGACACCCCATAGTAATTAAAACTATGGTAATCTTAAATACCAAAGTATTCTGAAAATACTTAGAAAAAACTAAGCTATCAAACAAGGGCCCTAGCCTTTTCCCAGTTTTAAGTCTTGGCAGATTTTAGCAACTTAGCACAAGTCAAGCAATCAACCTACACATGCAAGTCTAAGAGTATAGAAACGGAATGTAAAACATTGCACATGAAGGTAAAAGGGGGGAGTTTGGAGGGAGCAAACGCAATGTAGACACGGAGATTTTTGGCGTGGTTCTGATAGGTGGTGTGATCGTACATCTGCACGTTGATGGAGACTTCAACCCACGAAGGGTAACGGTTGCACGAGTCCACAGAGGGCTCCACCCACGAAGGGTCCACGAAGAAGCAACCTTGTCTATCCCACCATGGCCATCGCCCACGAAGGACTTGCCTCACTTGGGTAGATCTTCACGAAGTAGGCGATCTCCTTGCCCTTACAAACTCCTTGGTTCAACTCCACAATCTTGTCAGAGGCTCCCAAGTGACACCTAACCAATCTAGGAGACACCACTCTCCAAAAGGTAATAGGTTGTGTGTTGATGATGAACTCCTTGCTCTTGTGATTCAAATGATAGTCTCCCCAACACTCAACTCTCTCTCTCAAAGATATGGATTTAGTGGAAAGATGATTTGAGTGGAAAGCAACTTGGGGAAGGCTAGAGATCAAGATTCTTATGGTTGGATTGGAATATCTTGATCTCAACACATGAGTAGGTGGTTCTCTCTTAGAAAATGAATGGTAGAAGTGTAGGCATGTTCTGATGGCTCTCTCTATGAATGAAGAGTGGGTGGAGGGGTATAAATAGCCTCCACACAAAATCTAACCGTTACACACAATTTACCAAACTCGGTGAGACCGAATCATGAAACTCGGTCAGACCGATTTAGTTCAAAATGTGAACGTTAGGATTTTCGGTGGGACCGACATGTCAACTCGGTGAGATCGATTTCATTAGGGTTAGGGCATAACGTAATCTCGGTGAGACCGATCACATAAACTCAGTAGGACCGATTTCTGTAATAGGCAAACAGAGAGTTGGTCAGGCAAACTCGGTGGGACCGAATCGCTCATTTCGGTGAGACCGAAACATTACGAAAGGGAAACAGAGAGTTTGCATTGCGAACTCGGTGGGACCGATCGCTCATCTCGGTTGGACCGAAACGTTACGAAAGGAAACAGAGAGTTTGCAATCCCATCTCAGTGAGACCGAGATCCCTATCGGTGGGACTGAAATGACTAGGGTTTCTGGCAGTGGCTATGTCAAGTGAACTCAGTGAAGTCGGATAGATAATTTCGGTGGGGCCGAGTTTGACTTTTGGTTTGAGACATATGTGGATATGAGAAAGTGGTTGAGGGCTTTTGGAGCATATCACTAAGCATTTTGAGCAAGCAAGCCATTAAGCAACACCTCATCCCCTTTTAATAGTATTGGCTTTTCCTATGGACTCGATGTGATCTTGGATCACTAAAATGAAAATGTAAAGTCTTGAGCTTGAGCCAATGTGTGTCCTTAGCATTTTGAGGGGTCCACATTCCTTATCCATGCCATGCCAATCATTGAACTTTCTGAAATGATCATCTTGAAATAGCATTGGTTTAATGAGCTATATGTTGTTACGAATTATCAAAACCACCCAGGGATAGTTGCACTTTCAGCGTCCCTGTTACAAGTCGAGTGTAGACCTGCAACTAGGACAAAAAAATTGTTGGGCCCAAGTTGCGAGTCAAGGGCGGACTTGCAACTCAGGAAAAAAAAGTTTGGGCCCAGTTGCGAGTTGAGCGTGGGATTGCAACTGAGACAAAAAAGGTCGCGTCCCCATTATGAGTCGAGGGTGGACTTGCAACTAGGACAAAAAATGTTGGGCCCTAGTTGCGAGTCGAGGGCGGAAAAGAAGTCCGGGCCCAGTTGCGAGTTGAGGGTGGGATTGCAACTAAGACAAATAAAGTCGGGCCCCAGTAGTGAGTCGAGTGTGGACTTGCAACTGGAAAAAAAGGTCAGACCCCTAATTGCAAGTCGAGGGTGGACTTGAAATTGCGACTAAAAAATATCGGGTACCACTTGCGAATCGAGAGTGAACTTGCAACTGAGAGAAAAAATTTGGGCCTCAGTTGCGAGTTGAGTTGGACTTGCAATTGGGACAAAGAAGTTCGGACCCCAGTTACGAGTTGAGGGTGCACTTGCAACTGAGACCAAAAAAATGTCAAGGCCCAGTTACGAGTCAAGGGTGTGATTTCAATTGGGACAAAAGAAGATCAGCCTCAATTACAAGTTGAGGATGGACTTGCAACTGGAACAAGAAAAAAAACCTTTTTTGGTGGTGGACTGTCAACTAACAACGATCAGAAAAAACAATAATTTAAAAAAATGGAAAGGAGAAAAAATAAAATAAATAAAATCATGAATTGAAAAAAATTACGAATTTGAAACACACAAATGAAAAAGGAATGAATAGGGAAAAAGACAAAGAAATCAGAAAAACACAGTCGTTGCGCATGCACCACAAGCAGGATACCTACAAACACACAGGAGCACAAACAAAGCAACACCGCGTTGATCGGTGCTTAATGGATCAACGCTGAAGCGAACAAAATGCATCCTCCTATCGTTGAGTTTGACCAACTCTGTCCCGACTCATCAATCAAGACTTTGAACAAATGAAAGAATAGGCGCGTGACGTCCTCAAGCACTTTGAACAAACGAAAAAGAATCGAAGAACATGAATTTTGATGTCTAAATCATGTGGTTAGAAAGTTTTAGATGTGATGTAACTATTTTCACATTTAGATGTGAAATAGTAAATCCGAATTTAAATGATAATGGATTCAAATCTTCTTCCTATGGAAACAAATAGCTTGGCGTGAAAAGCAAGAATGGAGATTCATGTGATTTATGGAAGCAGTAGTTACAAAAAGATTTGTGAGATTGACGTGATTTATGGAAGCAGTAGTTACAGAAAGATTTGCATGGTTGGCATCAAGGAGTGAGGCAAGAGTGGAGCGTGTGGGAGCGGTAAATTGGAAGTTAGGAAGGAGCGGTAAATTGGAAGTTAGGAAGCAGCGGCAAATTAGCGATCGATAGCACCTAATAACTATATGGAATAATTACCAAATCCAAAGTACACCATGCTTCCAATCGGATAGCCTTCGACTGGTCTGATAGATGCAAACTACCAGTAGTCTAATGCCTAGTGGTGTCTCACATACAAACCAACACCTGCGAAACAGTGGGCCTATTCGCTTCCGTAGTTAATGTTGTCCCCTCGGCCGTCTACAGGTTTACCCGACAAAAGAATGGAAATAAGAACGTCTCCAGCTGCCCTCCAACAGGCCCCCAGGGTGCCTTTTTTACCGTCGGTGCAGAAAAAATCGCCCACCCACGCCCCCAGATCCTTGTTTTTCATCGTTTTGGGCCGAAATTACAACCGGCGAACCCAAGCAGAACCCAGCGCATCGGGGGGGGGGGGGGGGGCCTGGGGACACCGGCTGAAGCGAAAAGACGCGTGGACCCACACTGTCGGTGACGCCAGCCGATTTTCCCGCCGTTTTCCGCTTTTCCCTCCCTTTTCCTCCCCACCACCTCCCGTCTCCCCCGCAACTCCCGCCATTCTCCCCAGATCTGCCCGCCATGTCGTCGAAGAAGTATGCGCCCCTCGCCTAGCCACTGATTCCTCCTAGCCAAAGCCAAGGAAGCCGAGGGCGCCGATGCCAAGGCCCCGGGGCTTGACGAACGCCCAGTGGAAGGCCGGCGTTGATCGTCGGGTGGCGGTCACCAACGATCGGCGGAACAGGCTCAATGTGAAGAAGGCTAGGGACATGGCGGCGGCGCAGGAGGAGACGTCTCGTGCGGGCATGGCGAACGAGCGCCAGCTCCTTCCGCCTCAACAGGCCGGCCAGTACCCACAAGGCGCGTGGGGCAGCAAGCAGAGCGTCGCGTCGCCGGCCAACTTATCACTGCCAGTGTGGGGGTTCGCACCCTCACCTAACTACGCAGACGATGACGCGCTTGGCGGCTTCAACCCCAACATCACCTTCCGCATGGCTCTGTAACCCCCCCCCCCATCTTCAACCCCGACCCGCGCACGCCCTTCCCCGCGTTCACCGCCAGCCTCAACACCCAGTACGGATACTCGCCGACGTACTCAGGCTCGCTTGCCCCGACTCTGCGCCGTGGACCCCTACCCTTCACACCAGGCTCGGCCCAAAGTTCAGCAGCACCGATGTCGACAAGGACGAGATCATCACGAACGGCTCAGCCGCCGCCCCTTCGTACCCCGGGTTCCGCATGCAAGACGAAACGCTGGACACCGTCGTTGACATGGAGGACGTCGAGCACGACGATGCCGAGGAGGAGATGGAAGAGGAAGAACCGACGGAGCCAGCGGCCAAAGGGAGAAAGAAGAAGCGGCCGTCCAAAGCCAGGCCGGGCGAGCCTCGCGTCAAGTGGACGCCAAAGGAAGACAAGTGCCTCGCCGAAGCATGGAAGACTGTCAGCATCGACCCAATCACTAGCGCGAATCAGAACGCCGACACCTACTGGAGAAGGGTCAAGATGGCGTTCGACGAGCGCAAGTTGGTCGACCCCGGCTTCGCCAGCATCCACATGGATCGCGACGAGAAGGCCATGGCCAACCATTAGGCGACCATCCAGCGGGCCTGCAACAAGTGGCATGGGATTCAGGAGGAGGTCATTGCTCGCCCGGAGAGCGGCGTTAACGTCGAGCATCGGGTATGTCCATCGCTCGCCGGCCCAGCTCTTCGCCGACACTTGTTCTTCGTCTGTGTAGATGGTTAGAATGTTCGACATGTTTCGCTAGGACAACAACGACCAGGATTTCATGTTCCTTCATGTCTTCACCAGGATCGAGTCGTGCGAGAAATGGACAGAGTGCCGGCTCGCTCTCGCCAAGACCAAGGACAGTGTCTACAACCCGGACGCGCATGCCTTGGCAACGGCGGAAGGGCGTCATGATGGCAACAAGAAAGCCAAGGCGGCGAGAGACTCAGCGTCCGCTGCCAAACGGTTGCAGTCATTGATAGAGCAGTGCATCGCCGACGCCAGGAGTCACGCCGCCAAGAAGGAGAAGTCCGAGGTGAGGTGGTCGGCGCTGATGACGAAGCAGGGCGTCAAGCTCAACCTTCTCAAGACCATCGTCGTCGTGAAGAAGAGGAACACCGACCTAGCGTTCCTAATGGGAGCAAAGATGGCGACGATGGACCAGCAGGTGAAGGTGTGGTACCTGGCAGAGCGCAACCTCATCTTGAACCAGATGTCGAGACCGGCAATGACCACTACCACTACGCCCACGCCTACGCCCACACCAACGCAAGCACTGCAACTATGCCCACAACGCCCATGCCAACCTCTCCCACCCCTACAGTAGAGGAGCCTGCCAATTGAGTTCCATGTCTATTGTTCCTACCTTTTTGATCGCCGGACTTTGGCTATGATCGATCATCAAACTGTGGCATGATGATCGCCGAACTTGTGTCATTTTTTGATAGCAAAAAAGAGAACTTTGAATTTTTGGGTGTTTGGGGGCCAAAACCTGGGGGCGCGGCTGGGAACTTGATTCCCCTCATGCCGAAAAAACCACCGGCGCAAACGCGCAAAGGCCTTCCCCAGGTTCGCTGGTGTGCCAAACGGCTGGAAATGCTCTAACAACCCATTTGTGCATGAAAAGAAACAACCTGGTCTAGCTTGGAGAATCAAATGACTATAACATTCTCAGTCGCTACTGTCCAAGTTCAGATCTGGTCAAGGTACAACATTGCACCTTGATTAAAGGGCTATAATAATCGCAAAACACAAAAATAAATCAATTCTTTCCAGCTTTGCTTTATAGTGACATTCCATCATGGGTCTTAGAAGAGTGAAAATGTACACATGACAAACCAAACACCTGCAAAAGCAGAGGGCCCTATTCACTTTCATAGTCATCTTCATCTCCAAATGAGAAGACCGAAGCGTCTGCGGCGATGGCCTTGAACTCGCTCAAGCTGGATGATTCCACAGCAGGGGGTTGTGCTTTGGTGGAGCCGCTCTTGCTGCTAGCTTCAGTTTTGAGAGAGATAGCGTCAGCTGCCCTTGCAATTCCTTGATCGCCCGAAATGGTTATTTTCTCGATTCCGCTGGCAACAGCTGATGGCTCCTGTTGTGCAACACTTGTTTCAGAAGCTTTGGCTCCATTTGCTCCACCTTGACCACTGCTGGAGACCTCCTTCTTGCCCTTGGATGATCCATCTTCTGCTTCATTGTCAGAAAAAACATCATCCTTATCATCACTTCCAGTTTCTTTCTTGGACTCTACAGGTGCAGCATTGCTGTCTTTGGCACTGCTGCTCGTAGAGGAATCAGCATCAGACTTCTTATCAGCAGATCCATCAGCTGGTTTTTGTTTTGGTGGTTGTGAACCACTATAATCTACCAGAACGATCTCAACCTGGAATCCTGGTGACGGCAATTTTCTCTGGATACCATAATAGTTAGTTAAGAGTCTGAACAAAGGGCAACAAGGTGAACTCAAGATAAATGACTCATCACTGGGCAAAATGTTTTCTTCACTTACTAGTAGTAATATAAATCATTTTCATCAATGACAAATATAAAATGTACCAAGTCTGCTACAGCTCAACTAGAGCCAAACCTTGCATTACACACACGGCAACTCGTGGAATAAGGGTGCATTGGGTCTGTAGGAAATCTGCAGGAATTTCAAAGGAACATTTGTTCCTGTGGGAAAATTTTCCAACCTAAAGTTTGGGAGAAAGGAAAGGCGTGCATCTACTTGATGCCAGTGGGAGAAGGAAAGGCAAATAACATATTCATGGAACCATGATTAATAACAGGTGCACCAGTACCATTCCTTCGTTCTCCTGCAACCTCCCAAATCGCACGCTCCTTATGTTTTCCTGCGGTTTTTCGGCTCCTTTATTTTCCAGGTGTGATCCTTCCCCATTCCTACACTTATCATATTCCTATGTATTACACATAGTTCAAAAAAGCGCTAGGCGTTAATTGTGTGTTTTGCCACCTCCTTGCGATTTCTGACCAAAGCGCATGCTTATGCGCAATTATGTGCAGATTAAGCGCATGCTAGGCGTTTTGCTATCGCCTAGAGCTAGGCGCGCCTTTTTTAACTATGGTTTTACACAACCGTGTCCCGAACAGGGCCTAAAACTGTCATGTGGACTCAACAATATAAAGTGGATATTTAGCGTCCATCTTATTGAATAATTCAATATTTTTATTTTTGAAATGAACTTCCGTTAATGTATTAACAACTTTTAATATTGGACATTGGATGAAGCTAATCCGACGATACAGAGGTGGTAAATCTGAGCACTATTGACCGTTGGATATCATCTTCACTCCATCGGATTCTACCACGTGCACTGATGAGGACATCCCCTACTGCAGTTACACCCACACATCTCACAGGTACACCTGCTCAAGTAACAAAAAGACAAGGACCAATCACCAGAGTTCGCACACGTCATTTCAGGACTTTGAGGGAGCCATAATGACACATAAAGGCATGGACAAAGCACACACGATAACACTTCATAATTTCATCCATAATCATCCGTAGGTATTGTGCCACCTCACTTTTGGGCCAGGCCCATATAAAATCGAAATAAAGGGCAATAGGTAGTTTTTCGAGTTCGTATTAGTGGAGAAACCAACTTAAGGTTGATCCCCCCCCCCCTCCCTCCAGGGCATCATTTAGACTTGGGTTTTGTTTAGGTACAAATTCGCCATAGTTGCAAATTCATATATTTCATTTGTGTAACAACCAACCCAAGACCGCTTACGGAAACCCAACATTCAGCAGTTTATATTGCAAATCATAGTTCTTGCTTGTTCTTCGACTGCTTACAGGGACTGGAACTTTGTGATCAGGTTGACCGTGCCCTGGTGTGGTCAATAACAACTCCGGAATTGATTTAGCAATTACATAGGCGCAACCTCGTCCCATGTTGTAGTTTAATTATCCAAACTTTTTTTCTTGTAGATGAATTGTCACTCTTTTTTACTTTATGATTTAGAGTGCACAATATACACAAATTCGAAAACACCAAACACTTTTTTGTTCTAGAATCTTCCATACTTTAACTATCCAAACTTTTTTCCGAATGAATTGCCATTCCTTTTTTTACTATATATGATTTACAATGCACAATATGCACAAACCTCACTTCACAGGCACTTCTCATTTGTTCTAGATCCTTCCATACGTTAATTCCCCCAAGTTTGTTTCTTCAAAAATAATTCCATTCACTCTTACTTTACAAAAGACTCAAAAGTTATGACAGCACGTTCATAATTCCATTTGTCTTTGAAGATGCAATACTAGCTACTCAAAACTGCAATACGAGATACGTAAGGACGTGCGGGCTCGGGGTCCAGGACCTGGAGCGTGCCGGCCTAGCGCTGCGCCTGCGCTGGATGTGGTTCTCCCACACGGACGACGACCGCGGATGGCGAGGCCTCGACCTCCAGTTTTCCCGCGAGGAGCGCGCGTTGTTCTTCGCATCGACGACCATGGAGCTTGGCGATGGACAGACGGCATTGTTCTGGGATGACCGATGGCTCAACGGCCAGTCCGTGCGAGAGCTCGCGCCGGCACTCTACCAATGCATTCCCAAACGGCGACGCAAGTCGACAACGGTGGCCGCAGGCCTAGCGGGCAATGCTTGGGCTCGTGACATTCAAGGAGTGATAGGGATTCACGAGATTGGCCAATATCTCAGACTGTGGCAGGCCATGCAGCACATCAGCCTATCAAACCGGCCCGACCGAATGCTCTGGAGATGGACGGCTAGCGGCAACTACACGGCACGGTCATGCTACGCCGCAACCTTCCATGGATCCATGAAATGCCCCTCCTGGAAGCTTACCTGGAAGAGCTGGACACCACGTTGTGTTCATTTCTTCACTGGTTGGCTAGCCAGGACCGGTGTTGGACGGCGGAGAGACTAGCCCGTCGCGGCCTACAGCACCATCCACGATGCCTCCTCTGTGATCAGGCCCCAGAGTCAATGTGGCACCTGCTCCTGCGATACCCGTTTACGCGGCAGGTCTGGCACGACGTGCTGGCTTGGGCAAGGATACCTTCTCAACCGCCAAGCAATGAGCCCACCCTCACGGACTGATGGCAACGAATGAAAGGGCAGACCCCACATGCGCTACGGAAAGGCCTGCAATCTATCGCCATGCTCGTCCCTTGGATGATTTGGAAACAACGCAACGAGTGCGTCTTCGACAATGCGCGCCCCTCGGTTACCGCTAAGGATGGCAATGGGTCGGGTTTGGATCGGGTTGAACAATATAAAATCCATATCTATATCCATGAAGACAGTCTTTGCCCACCCATGAAAAAATCCACGGGTGAAAATTTGTGTCCATGTCCAAACCCGATGGATATCCATACCCATTGGATATCCACTGGGTCCTCTCAAGACATATAAATAAGACATAGCACAATGTTAACATAAGCTTCTTTGTTCTTCACCTCATGGTAGGCTAGGTTTCACTTATGGTAAACATCAACTTATGACAAATCAACGTCCACTAACAACCTAATATAATTTAGTTTTTTTTTCTAAAAGATGAGAATGATGAGTCATTTAACGAGGAGATAAAAATAAGGGAAGGTGCACTGTAGTATGTTACGGCGGGGATTGAATGTCAACTAATAGAAGTTATGACGAGGATTATGCAATTTCTTTTGCATGTTTTAGATAACAAAGTGGAAAATTCCAGTGGGACATTTGACTGTGGGGTAGGGATAACAGATTTTGACCCATTAAATCATACTATCGGGTCGGGTTTGGGTATACCCATGGGCACAAGATTAGATCCATGCCCTACCCACGAGCAATCGGGTCGGTTTTGGGCGCTGCCCATGGGCACAAAAGTATATCCAAACCCTATCCATTCGGGTCGGATATCCATGGGTATCCATGTCCATGGGTAAAATTGCCATCCTTAGTTACCGCACTCGTAGATAGGATTAAGGCCGAAGCCAAATGTTGGGCACAAGCTGGCGCTTTGGGTCTCAGGGTAGTCCTCCCCACTAACTGGGATGTCCACTGATAGGTTGCCAATCCATGTAACCACCACCTCCTAGGAGGATTGTATCTTCTCATCTTTTCTATGAAATGAAACGCAAAGAGTCCTTTGCGTTTTCTCGAAGAAAAAAAAGATACCTAAGGACAAATGTGCTGGATATATTTGACATTTTCATGTACTATATTATACCTTGCAGTCTTCAAATATTCTGTAGTTATAATTTGATTTTCAATGGGATGAACCACGAGAACTAAATCTACATCTACGCCATGCATATATGACTCCAAACTAACATGTTTACCTGTATATCCTGTGGTATATCGATATTCGTTCATACTTTGGTTATATCTATAAGCTCCTACGTGCAATTTGCATGTGTACCTACCTAGTCAAAATAATCAGTTGCCTTGTCAAAATCAGCAATGAAGCATCGATTACCTTGTCAAAATCATCAAAATCAGTTGGATTCAGTGTCACTCTGTTCTCCATCATTGTTGTATTTAGCCAGCTGAAAAAGACAAGTTAAGTGTAAAATATAATTAAGAATATAATTTATTTCCAGTTTCCCATGTAAGATTTTGATGCCATCAGATATATATCATATATATATGTAGATTTATGCAACTAAAGCAAGATACTTATGTAAAGGAATGATACATTATTAGAAAAAAGGAGCTTACCAGTAGAAATCTCCTTGCCGATCATGAAACTGAATCTTGAAATCACCAGCTACCTCTGCTAATCCAGGCTCCCCAGGCAACGCGAAAACCATAATTCCCTTCCTTGGTGCACTAAACCAGAAATCTTCTGGCTGAAAATGGGTTGAAAATTAAGTTACCAAATAGAGCAGAGAGAGACTTCCCACGCATTTAGAGAATAGATCAAATATATAATAATAGAAACAGCTTCTCTAGGTCATAGTGAAATAAGAGAGTTTGGAATATCTTTTGAGGTTTTTGGTACTTTGTTTTACGGAATGTCATGTGGTGGGCCTTGGAGAAACACAAAGTCCCAACAAAGTAAATTAACCTCATCAAGGACATGTACGATAACGTTGTGACAAGTATTTGAACAAGCGATGGCGAGACTGATGACTTCCCGATCAAAATAGGACTGCACCAACGGTCAGCTTTGAGCCCTTATCGTTTTGCTTTGGTGATGGATGAGGTCACAGGGATATACAAGGAGATATCCCATGGTGTATGCTCTTTGCAGATGATATGGTGCTAGTCGATGATAGTCGGACGGGGGTTAACAGAAAGTTAGAGCTATGGAGACAAATCTTGGAATCGAAAGGTTTTAGGCTTAGTAGAACTAAAACTGAGTACATGAGGTGCAGTTTCAGTACTACTAGGCACGAGGTTAGCCTTGATGGGTAGGTGGTACCTCAGAAGGACACCTTCCGATATTTGGGGTCAATGCTGCAGAAGGATGGTGATATCGATGAAGATGTGAGACATCGGATCAAAGCCGGATGGATGAAGTGGTGCCAAGCTTTTGGCGTTCTCTGTGACAAGAGTGCCACAAAAGCTAAAAGGCAGGTTCTATAGGACGGCGATTCGCCTCGCAATGTTGTATGGCGTTGAGTGTTGGCCGACTAAAAGGCGACATGTTCAACAGTTAGGGCCGGTGGATCGGCGCGGAGCAAAGGCCAGCTAGGCGAAGCAGAAGCCGGCAGGTCGATTGTTTGGCAGTGTGCAGTGGCATGTGGTAGAGGCATTGACTAAGGGGAGCAACACGTGGCGTGCGCGGAAGCAGCAGCGACCAGAGGCAGGCACGCGTGTGGACAGGAGAAGAAATCAGCAGCAAGCCAAGAGGATTATGGCGGCGCAAAATTGGATGGAGCATGAGTTGTGCGTGCGATTTTTTTTTACCTAGACTCTAATACCATGTTATGGATGCACCTTATCTCAATTGCATAGCCCAAGGGGGGTACAAGGAAAGAGACGTGGCCTAATAAGAACTCCTAGACCAATACTAATACTCCTTAACAGGTCTGTCCTTCTTTATATAGGAAAATCAGGAGCAATACGAGACCGGTTAGTTAAGCAAGAAATATTACAAAATATTATAAGCTATCGGTATATTAGAGGAGGCATGTATCTATTGTTGAGGAAGCAAAGAATCAACACAAAAAAAGTGTTCAATATTTGTTAGTTTCATTTCTCTCTTGGACCTAATATCATTTACAGTATGATATAACAACCATTACATTTCTTTACCAATGTAACACCCCATTGGTACTAAAAATGTTGGGCATACAACTGCTTCAAGCTATAGAAGATGGTACTAGGCTATGTTCATACAACTGCTTCAAGCTATAGAAGACAGTACTAGGCCACTGATTTTTTTAAGAACCTTCTTTAACACTATGTGGTTTCCGCTATGAGCTTACAAAAACAAAGTGGGCGCAATCAATAATATGAACAACCCGCACAGATATTCGTGATACTCAACCGATAATTTTCAGAGTAAGCAGAAAGCCACGAACTACTGAACATAAACAAGAATGTTTTATTAATGAACAAAAACCAGGGTGGTTTATTGATGGAAAGGCATACCATTAGTTCTTTCGTTCTTGGATGCTTCTTCGTAGAAAAAAGAACACCTGCATAATAGGTTATTACTCAATGCAGAGGAGAAAAACTGCTAATCATAGAAAAAGAACAACAAGCTACTCTTTTACTATATGATATGTGAGATGAACATTTCAAGTTCAATTCATGATGTAAGATACCATTGTGATTGGACACAGTAATTGATGGCCTGATCCAATAGGGGCACCTATGAAGGCGAAATCCCCTAAGCATGCACCTGGAAAGTGTGGCACATGCTTAATTATTAACAAATGAGATACATGCAGATCATACTGAAATCATGGAGGAAGTAGTGTGAACACCTGCGAGGCGGCTGATTTTCACCATTGAAGTAAATTAAAATACGCTCAAAGTACTTCACATATCTCTGTAATTTTTTCCAGCACATTAAGAATAATGCATTGTTATATAAATAAATTAAAATAATCCGAGGGTTACTCACAATCTGGCTTGGAAGAATAAGCCCTTTTCCATCTACACATCTTTTCTGATTGTAGTATTCAATGGACTCCTCCGCAGTAGGAAAGAACTGTCCATACATATGATGCACAAGCTTCCAATCTTATTAACCCTCAAAATTGGTAGAAGAATTGGCATGGCTAATTTTAATTAGCATGTAATGCAAATACTGATTTTACCTTTAGGTATACTAGAAGGCTGGAGATCATCAACCCTGTTCTTGCTTTCCCAGCTTTGCAATGGATAACCACCACATTTTCTATGTCTTCCTTCAGCCATGAGTATGCACTTTGGCAAAATGATATGACAAGTTGTATCGGAGGACAATTATGATCGTCAAAAGGAAAGCATGCAACCTAAAATATACACATCAAATATGAATATTGAACAAAAATGATTATTTCATTATCAAACTGTGTGAAGGAAACTGAAGCAAGTGATTGGAAATTTTCAAATTATTTCTTGGTGGTGACAGGACAGGGACATAAACAGATATATAAGCTGCCCATACCTTTCCCTCAAAAAGAGATGCATCGTACAGCCTTTCTGAGCAAAGGTTATACACCTTATATTTCCCCTGTAACATAATAATAAATATAGAGGTTAAAAGGCACAAATAGTTCAAGTAACATTTGTAACTGAACTTTGTAATTGATGTAAACGAAGATCAACTAGAAAACGTAATTGTCCTCCAATGACATTTAACTAAAATTTAACTACCTCAACAACATTTCACGAGATCTACCGAACTTAAAGAAACATGTGTTATAGGTTTGATCCACAGGAGTCCTTAACTGCAAAACTTCCAGTAGTATTGCACATTGGTAAAAATAGAGAAGATAGGTCTAACAATGCATAGAAGCAAAATATCATAGATGAATTACCACCCTCAAGCAAATGAAAAAGGCATTCATCACCTTAATAAAGATATGCATTGTACAACAGATGAAAAAGTTAGCTTGCATATTCATCATAATAGAAACGCTAAAACCCATTGCTTTTATGCAACACTTTGGCGTCAGGGTGCCCCCCAAGTCTAGGGCGTCTAGCCGCCTTTGACATCTACGAAAGGCATCCGCCTTGTCCATGTAATAGATATGTGTACTTCCTCCTTTATATAGGGGTATATTTGCATATATATAGCATGTGTATATTCTGGCCTCTTTGGCCCGTAGCAATACGGGGTCCAGTGGAGGATGACGACACCCAGGCAGCTGCCTCACCGGACTGCATCGCCTCTACTCTCTACTGTCGCCTCCACTGTCTCGTCTTGGTCTCCTATGGCCTGATAGTGGAGTATGCTGCTGTTGCTCCCAAGCTAGTAGCACCTCATGCACCCCAGCCTGCTCGGCTCTCCAACTCAGCATGGCCTCCCATAGTGAACAAGAGAGCATGTGTTACCAACATGTCAGCAAAAGGCAAGTCCGCTGCTGCTGCTGCCAATAGTTCCAAGCAAATTGTTGCCATGTTTCGAAGAACACCTGAGGATCTTGTAGATGAAAGGCACTTTGGGTGTTCTCAAAGCACTATGGAGTCCAGCACAAAGACTAAGGAAGAGAGGCACTATGTGTTAGGAGCTAGGGTTCTGCCGGTTCTAGGGCGGAGATTGTAGGGGAAAGATGGAGGAAGACGAGGTCGAGGGCGCGGCGGCCGGCGGCTGGGCGCCGTCCTTGCGTGGTGGAGAAGAGGCGGCGGCGGCGCAAGAGGCGGCTAGGGTTAGGTCTCCCGGCTCCCTAAGGGAAGCCAAGCAAATACTGATTGCTTCTTGCTTGATTAGATTGATACATCTCCTCTCCTTATATAGAGAGGTTTACTTGACTCCTAAGCAAACGACCCTAATAACGATAAGATAATTGGGCTAAGCCCCTAATAACAATAAGATAACTTGGGCCACAGCCCACTGGGCTAAGCCCCTAATATGCCAGTCATAACACTTCTCCCCGCCTGCACAAACAGCTCGTCCTCAAGCTGTAAGGCAGGGAAGCGCTTGCTGAACTCCTCGAGGTGATCAACCAGCATCAAACACCTCCGCGACAGCTGGGGCGGCCAGGTCGCCGAGCCCGGCGGCGACGGCGTCCTCCTCAATGTAGTCTGCAGCCTCCAGGTAGAAGAGTCGGGGGCAGACGTGGCCGGGCATGTAGGTCTCGTCGCAGTTGAAGCACAACCCTTGGCGGCGACGCTCGAGTAGCTCGGCCGAGGTGAGCCGGCGAAACGGGTGCGCCGCGGTCGCGGCAAGGGGTGCCGCGGAAGCCTGAGCAGGCCGACCCTGCGCGGGAACATCCGGCCAGGGTGGCAGCCCAGCGGCCCGGGACGGTGATGCCTGCTGGATGGCCACCGCGCGGCGCTCCAACGCGCGGGCGTAGTACATGGCCGTCTGGAGGTCCTGGGGTCCCTGCAGCTCGACGTCCACGCGGATATGATCTGGCAGACCGCCGACGAAGAGTTCGGCCCGCTGGTGAGCCATCACGCCGGACGCGTGGCACGCCAGGGCCTGAAAGCGGTCGGTGTAGTCCTGCACCATAGAGGTGAAGGGAAGGCGGCCCAACTCCGCCAGCCGGCTCCCACGTATCGGTAGCCCGAATCGAAGGAGGCAGAACTCACGAAAACGCTGCCATAGGGGCATGCCGCCCTCATCCTGCTCGAGGGCGTAGTACCACGTCTATGCGGCGCCGCGGAGGTGATAAGAGGCGAGCTAGGTGCGGTCCGACGCGAGCGTCCGTTGCCCCTGGAAGAACTGCTCGCACTGGTTGAGCCAGTTGAGGGGGTCCTCGGCGCCGTCGTAGGTGGCAAAGGCGAGCTTGGCGAAGCGCGACGGTGTCTGAGCATGACCGCCGTGAGTGTACGGCTCGGCGATACGGAGCAGCGAAGAGGATGGCGTTGGTCCGGTGTGCACAGGTGGTCCGCAGGAAAGCGGTGGCCCGTCGAAGCCAGCGTGGAAACCCGCGGAGCCGGAGGGCCTGTCGTACGGCAGGGAGGGCGCCGGCTGGTCCGCGGCCATGGTGTAGACTGGCGGCGGTGACGTCCCGGCCAACCAGACCGGAAGCTGGGAGGTGAGGGCAGGAACCGCACTTGCTGAATCGGCGCGCCCACCGGCGCGGTTGTAGTCAGCCATGGTGTAGACTGGCGGCGGTGACGTACGGCAGGGAGGGCGCCGGCTGGTCCGCGGCCATGGTGTAGACTGGCGGCGGTGACGTCCCGGCCAACCAGACCGGAAGCTGGGAGGTGAGGGCATTTGTTCTTCTGTGAGTGTGGCATACCATTTAATGCTACAAGCAGTAGACAATTTGAGGTTGCAATTGAAGCCCCTTGCCAATATGGTTCAGGGTACAAGCCTCCTAGTGCCTATGAACCAAGACCTGAGAGAGAGCCATTGCCTAATGATTGTGTCAAGGAAACAAGTAGGGGGCAACATGAGGCAGCATGGAAATAATAGAAGGAAACTCATGTCGGATGGCTGGTTGGATAGAAGGGAGCGCCATTTGATTAACTTCCTTGTTAATAAATAATCCAGAGGACACTTCTTGGAGTTGGCTGATGTGTCGCTTAATCCGGGCGTTGCATGTTGCATTGTAGCTCAAATAAATAGAGGAAAACGAGGTAGAAAAGTCGCAAGTACGCACATGGCGCAAAACATTGTCTGTGTGTGTGTGAGATAGAGTTGGGGTAGCACCAATTGAAGAGAAGCTTGTCCAACATCGTCTGAGATGGTTTGGGCATATTCAGCGCAGGCCTCCAGAAGCTCCAGTGCATAGCGGACGGCTAAAGCGTGCGGAGATTGTCAAGAGTGGTCGGGGTAGACCGAATTTGACATGGGAGGAGTCCGTTAAGAGAGACATGAAGGATTGGGGTATCACCAAAGAACTAGCTCTGGACAGGGGTGCGTGGAAGCTTGCTATTCATGTGCCAAAGCCATGAGTGTGTTGTGTGTTGAGTTCATCGTGCTCAGCTCCCATAAGCTCTTCCGGCCGACAATTGGCATCAGAGCCTTGTTAACCGGTGACCGGTGGACATGTTGAGCAGCGGAGGGCAGACAAACTCTCCCTCCCATGCCTCCAAGTCGCAGCCACCGAAGCCACTGGACGTGAGCCGCGACCACAGCCGAGTGCGGCGAGGGGGGAGCTGGTCATGCAGCAGGTCGTCCGGGAGATCGGCGGCGGCAGCAGGTCGTCCGGGAGATCGGCGGCGGCAGCAGGTCGTCCGGGAGATCGGCGGCGGCGGCAGTGGACTCTCCTTTCCCATGCTGAATAGGACAAACTACACCGACTGGGCCCTGGTCATGCAGGTGAATATGCAAGCACTTGTGGAACGCCATCAAGGACGACGACATCCCGCACCGTGAGGATCAGCAGGCGATGGCGGCGCTCCTAGCACTTTTAGGCTGCCACGGTGCCATTTCGGTTTTTTTCTTTATTTCCCGTTTCTGTTAGAGAGCTTAGCTCGGGTTTCTAACAAACTTTGAGCGAATCTTGTACTCAAGCACGATTCATTCGTGGGATAGAACGAACGCCATAGATCGTGGGCATTGCAGCTCGAATAGATAGAGGAGAAAGAAACAGAGAAATTGCAGGTTTGCACACGGCGCAGAACATTCACTTCATCGTGCTCAGCTCCGATGAGCCCTTCCAGCCAAGGGTAAAGAGAAAATGATGAGGCCTTAGTTGTGAAACTAAGGAGCTGCTTTAATGATGTACTTGCAAAAATGGTACTTGATGTCAATCTTCAAAACAAATTGATCAACATGGGGAAAAGAAACCCTCGTGAGTCATGTTGAATGCAGCATGTTAATTTTTGCAAGGTAATTCCAGCAATGTAATTTATGTACAGACTCTTCATATATGTTTACTTTTACATGTTAATTGTTTGGTGGTGTGCATATTGTGGTCAGACCATTGAGCTACAAAGGTTTGAAAAGCGTATTGTTAGTCTTTGTGCTTCATCATTTGGTTGTGACTTGTGACAGAAATTGGAGCACATTTGAATTTGCGAGTCAACTAGTAAACTCTCTGTATTTATTCAATAGTAATTTCAGCAAGCTAGTTATTCATTTTATTTGCTGTTTGTAGATCCATATAAAGAAAGGAAACACGTTACAATGGAAAAAAATGAATGATGTGTCTTTGTTTCATACAAGCAGAAGATGCATAGGTTTCAAAAGAGGTGTGAGAAGGCGGGCAACAAAAGCTGAGGTTTTTGATTGGGGCAATGAATGGGTTGACGCAACAATGTCACCACCAAAGGTGCTCGAGGGTGTCCTGATGACATTACATGGGAGGATGTTGGTGTGGCTATTGGTGCATCTTCGAACCTTTCGAGGTCGCAATCTTCCTAGGACAGCTACTACACTTCATAGGGGGGCGTCAAGCGTCTGCGTGGCATACATAAGGCAGCACAAGAGACTTACACCAACACGGCCAACAATTCTTGCAAAAGATGAGGAAGAGGAGTTAGAGCAATACTCAAGTATCCCCAACACAGAGGAGGATGATTGAGACTGTGATTGATGATGATAGTGTGAGCAATGATGACGATTCAACCAATGTTGACCAAGATGGTGGAGAAAACACCAATGTCACCATGGATGAGTTATATAATGGTTATTGAGACTTGGAGATGAAAGTTGAGAGTTGAGAGACATGAGAGAGTTGACAAGCCTTAAGCCTTTTGCTATGCTGGTATTATGTGGACGTTTTTTATGCCATTGTAGTAATGTTTTAAGAATCACCAAGGAACTAGCCATGGACAGGGATGCATGGAAGTTTGCTATCCATGTGCCAGAACCATGAGTTCGTTGCGAGATCTTATGGGTTTCACCTCTAGCCTACCCCAACTTGCTTGGGACTAAAGGCTTTGTTGTGGTTGTTGCTGTTGTTGTAGTGATGTTTAAGAATCGGGATTCATGACAAATGTCATGTGGTTAACTGGTTGTGCAATATATCATGCACTGCAGTCATGCTAGATATCTTGTTTTTCACTTTTGCAGTTTTGCTCACGTTTAGTTCTCTGCTTTTTCATTATCTGTGGACAAGTTATTAAGTTATAACATATTTGCTCATGTTCATGCCGCTGTTATGGCACTGCTAGGAGGGCGCGAGAGGGCCGGCCGGGGGCCTTTTGCCCACGGCCGGGCAAGATGGAAGGGATTTCCTTCTTAATTCTTGCTTGATTAGATTGATACATCTCATCTCTTTATATAGAGAGGTTTACGACTCCCAAGCAAGGCTTACTTGACCCCTAAGCAAGCGATCCTTATCTATAATTAACCATAAGACTAACGAGCTATACCGCCAGCCCAGGCCATTAGGCCCATTACGTACTCTAACACTACACCCCACCTGGACATGCAGCTTGTCCTCGAGCTGCAGCCTAACCAATTTATATCCATGACTCGACGTAACACAAACCTAACACCTAAAAACAAGACTTTTACATCTCGGCTTGTTTTATTACTCTCAACCTGAAATGGACTGGGACGATTTATTTTGGACCCCTTAACAAAAAGTGGACACCATCCGCACGTCGGACGTGCACGTGTACAGCCACCTGGATCCCATGGACACCATCTGGACAAAAGGAGTGCATGTGTATGGCCACCTGGAAGTGGTCGCAAGAGCGACCAGCAGAGGCGCCCTCGCGGCAGCCGGCAGACCTTCCCCCCGCCGGACGGCTGTTGGTCTGCACCGCACAGAGAAGAGTGGAGGGCTTGCGATGGAGAATGGCGAGGAGGGGTGCGCCCCCCCCCCCCAACCGCCGATATCGCAGACTTTGAGGTCGCTGCCCGCGGGGAAAACAGCATGCCCAAGATCCCCGACGCAGCAGACGAGATCGAGGCCCTTTGCACAGCGAAGCGCAGCTGGGAGGAGCGGCAGCTGCAGACCACGCATCTCCCGCACACGCCGACGCGCTAGGAGGCCGCGCGCAACACCGCCACCGACACGTGGCGGGTAGTGATCCAAGCCGGAAGCGGTGACGGTGACGGCGGGAACTTGATCTGCTGGATGGGAACGCCCTGGGGAAGCGGTAATGGCGACGGCGGGAACTTGATCTGGTGGATCGGGACTCCCGCCGACGCGGTCGATGCGGGGCCGGAGCTGACTAGCGGTGGCTGTTGCAGCGGAGCGCCGGGCGGGCCGGCGGTGGCGGTGGATGACAGCTGCAGCGGCCCGGCAAGCGCGACAGGGACGCCCTGGGGCTGCTGCAGCGGCTGCCACTGTAGCCAGGGCGGGCCGGTGGTGGCGGTGGATGGCAGCTGCAGCGGCTGTTGCAGCGGCCCGGCGAGCGCGGACGCCCTGGGGCAACGGCAGCGGCTGCTGCAGCGAAGCACCGGGCGCGGCGAAGGCCGCCAGGAGCAGCGGCTGCCACTGCAGGCAGGGCGGGGCGGTGGATGGCAGCTGCAGCGGCTGCTGCAGCGGCCCGGCGAGCGCGACGGAGGCCGCCTGGTGCAGAGGCTGCCATGGCAACCACGGCGGCGCGGTGGCGGCGATGGGCGGCGCAGCCGGGTGCGGCCCGTAGGACCCGGCCAAGAACAGGCGGATCTCCTGGACCGCCTGTGTTAGGTCCTGCAGCGTCCCGGACACCTCCTCCGGGGTGAGGACAGCGGGGGCGGGCGCGACGGAGGATCCCGGCGCGGGCAGGAGCGGGGCAACGGTCGTGGTGGTTGCCGGAGGCGACGAGGTGACCGGCAGTGAAAGAGACGGGTTGGGCAGCGGTGAAGACATGATCGAACCGAAGCTAGCTGATACCAAATTGTTATGGCGCTGCTAGAAGGAGGGCGCGAGAGGGCCGGCCGGGGGCCTTTTGCCCACGGCCGGGCAAGATGGAAGGGATTTCCTTCTTAATTCTTGCTTGATTAGATTATACATCTCCTCTCTTTATATAGAGAGGTTTACTTGACTCCCAAGCAAGGCTTACCTGACCCCTAAGCAAGCGACCCTTATCTCTAATTAACCCTAAGACTGACGGGCTATACCGCCAGCCCAGGCCAATAGGCCCATTACATACTCTAACAGCCGCTTTCTGTTTTGGAGAAGAGCAAGTGCAAAGAGGATGGGAGGGATGGATGCTATGTGGGCTCTACAACCAGCAATTTCAAGGTGTGTACTACCAAATTCTTCTTTATTCTGCTGCTCATAGTAGTTCAGAATTGTCTAATTGTGTCGCCTCACCTTACGCTTTAAGCGACTAAAAGGTGAGGCGGTACTAGGGCGCCTCGCTTCGCCTTACCGCCTTAAAAACATTGATCAAACCCCTTGATCTAGATACTTGAGGTGAACAAGTTATCAACTGTTCTGGCGCTAGTGTCTTCGAGAAGTTATTCCTGTGTCATATTCAGAGGGCATGCCTACACTGAAGCAAGCTGCTTCTTTTTGCGAGAAAGAGAAGCGAACGCATGTTATTAAGTTAGCAGCATGGTCAAGGTAGCAAGAAACATATGGACGCATAAACAAGTAAATATCAGACATATATCTGTAAGACACTCTTAAAAACCTGAAATTTATCATGTATGTTAAGAAGCTACCTTGTGATGCATTTCAAAGAACCTGATGACTTCCTCCATGTGGTTGCGATAAAAGCCCTGCAATAGAGGTATTGATGTGTTTAATTCTAGAGACAATACAAAGGAGCTCCAACTTCAAAGTGTGACACTGACCTCAAAATATCCGAAAATTCCTGAGCTCAAATCACCGGCAGGAAAACCCATAGCAATTATGTTCTCTGTAATATATGTCATGTCTAAATCAAATCCTCCTTCCTATTATAAGAACGAGAAATTTGTCAACATCTATTGTCTTGCTGCTATGGCCACAAAAGCTAAATTATTGAGTGAAACCATCCTGCCTACTGTTTTTCGTATAGTTTCTAAGGTGTTCGAGAAAATAACTGACTACCAAGGATCTTCTAAAGATAATCACACAGATCATTACTCTAATTCTCCAAAATAGTAAAGTTCGACCCTCCTCTCCATATAGCATTCTTGATTGTCCTTGCTATTATCAAAGTAGCAAAAGACTGATGAATTATCATAATCATGAGGCATGACACTGCTTACCGAACCCAGCTAAGAACATGCAAATATGAACCTTGAACCAAACGACATGTGACTTGTGAGAAGATGCATGCTAAATATGAACACATATTAATGTCTAAAACCTCCTAACATGGATGACTTGGTGCTGGAAGAAGGCATTTTCAACGACACACACCATCATTTTTCATAAGTCAGAAGCGAGCAATGGAGCAAACATAGCATTCAAGGAATTGTGTGCGAACTATTAGAGTTTCCATGATGAAAGAGGAACAAAATTGTTGCTCAATTAGAGGCATGTATGCTTGTCCTGATCATGTTAGTGCAATACTATAAGAACTGAAAAATAAAAGAAACGTGTTTGAAAGATATAAAGGTTCACCCAAGATTTCATATTCGAACACCTATAAATGTACCTGATATCGTCTCTTATTCTGTGAGACCATGTGGCGAGCCTTAACTTGCACTGCCTTAACAGCATTCTTAGAGGAATCCACAATGCCCCTTGTCAAGGAACCAAAAACACCAGCTTGTGCAGTAGTTGGGGTTGTGCTGCCTTCAGCACTCTCATCTTGATGTGGATCTTTTGGAGACAGCCGCAATCCAAGGCCACTAGCGAGACGGGAAACGGTATTTTTACCTGTTGGTGATTCTTGACCTGAAGAAGGCTGAGGGATTTTCAGATTTTTCGCCCAGGAAGATAAGCCTGATGTAGAAAACATGGATGATGGTGCCTCGCGTCCTGCAGCATCTTGTGTGGTGGCAGAAGTTGGAGCGGAAGGAGATGAAGGGGCAACAGGATTTGGACAGGCAGCCTGTGTCGCGGAATCATTTGAAAGAGCACGTGGAACAGGATCAGCAGTAGTAACGGCAGGAAGTGGAGATGAATCCTGGTTATCCATAGGAGTATCAGACGGGGTGAGAGATGGCTTGACTTGTTGTTGTTCCATGATTGACTAACGGAGTTTATTAATCTCAGGTGAACGAATGACAAGCCACATCTGCAAAACCATCATCATACATGGTTATAAGAAAGCAGCTCAATCTGCAAGTACAAATCATGTCCTCGACTAACTGCATATATTTTATTTACACAGAATTTGAGTGCATAACTACAATTTCACTCTTAACAAGTGCAAAAGATCTCATTCTAAACAATATGTTATGTTGCATCAACTCATCAGCCAAGCAATGTATCACTTTACACATTCACATATCTAACAAGAAGACAACTTAGAATAAGTATCATCTTATCGATATCACTGATTACTTACAACTGGGCAGGTTATTCCACATGTACAAGAACTGAAAATACAAATGAGAGCTCGTCCAGTGGCGGAGCGTAGTGGGGACAATTCCGGGCCCTGGCCCCCCCTTTCAAAAGGAAAATTTACCAAATACACTTACTTATCTGCTAATTGCTCTACTAATCGTCCGGCTTCTCTGATCATCCTAGCCTTTTCTATGCCATATACACTCATTTGGCCCCTCGTAATATTTGATTCACGCTCCGCCACTGAGCTCGTCCACACTAAAACTAACACGGGAACAAGAACCACAACCTGAGCTACCACGGAAGCGAGACACGTAGCTAACAAGAATCTTTAAGCCTAACAAGAAACTCACGACGAGCTCGGACAAAGCAACGTGTGAAAGAACCGCTCTGAATGGGATCTCTCGGGTCGGCTACGGACTCAAGAACTTATAATAGATGAGAAGCGGGGGGTGTGGCCTGGCCTTACCAGCAAGGTCCGGATCTGTGTGTCGTTCCTTCCCTCGAGGCTTGGCGAGTTGGCGACGACGGCGAGCTGCCTGATGGAGGCGGGAGGAGGGCGGTTGCTTCTTCGGCGGAGGTCTATGTGGGAAACAGAGAGATGGGGATCGCGGCCGGGTTTGGTGGGGTGCAGCGGGAGGAGACGACCCTGGAGTGGGTACAGGGGGTTAATTGAGAGGGGCGATTTGGAGCCCGGGCTCAGCTGATCCCGATATCTCCCTCGTCTGTTCCAGTATTGTGATCCGAACAAATCCAGCTGTCCTGGTGGTTGTGAATGCCGATTGTGTGCATGTTTTACTTGGCTCAGTGGTTAGGCATGCGGTTGTGCAGCCTAACGACCCGAGTTCAATTCCTAAAATTGACAGGTGATGCACTGGGGTTTTCCCCAATTTATTGAGAATCAAGTTTGGTGTGTGGTCCAACCACTCATCAAAAAAATCTTGATACTCATTTAAAAAAATTCTGAGGATCATGTTTATCTTGGTACTCATACTAAAATGGCCGTATGCATCCCTAGTTGGTGCAGAGGCCGGGGAAGTGAAACTCTCCCCCATTTTAAAGCAGTCCCCGGCTATTCAGTCGTCCTACATCAAGGTGCACGGTGACCCCCGTCAGCGCGCCATATTGATCGCCACGAGCGATATGTTGGAGTGAAAGAAACCATAATCATAATCCAACTCTTGGAGGCCTAACTTGAAGGTGGGCATGGTGATCGTGCCGTGATGTCAAAGGCGCATCCACCGTAGCCGGCGCCGGGGGTGGTGCCGACATCGCCTGGCCCGGCTCAGGGAGGGCCGGCCGAATCAGATTCTGATGCGGATCTGGATCAAGATGATCCTCGTTTGCGGCCAGCCAGATGGAATGTTCAGTTTGACGATGGCCAGCAGATCGGATCAGGGAGGGAAGGATTCATCTACTATCATGCGGACTCCCGATGGATGACGATACGAGATCGAGATCACGACATTCTCGCTGGCCGCTATTTGGATTGAGATGAGCAGATCCACGCAGGTGCATGTTTTACTATTGATTATTTTCATTTTACCGTTCGTGATTGTGTGCAGGAGAGTTTGCTCGAGGAGGAACCGATTGAATGTGTTGATCTTACGTCGGACTCAGAGAGTAAAGTGCCTAAGCCGGTCATCGGAGGTGAGATCGCGCTGTCTATGAGGGCTAGGGCGACTGGGGCTACTGGGGCGACTGGAGCGGCGCCCGCGCCGCTGGCGCCGATCGTTGCGGCCCAGCCATTGGCGCCGGGTGCGAGGCAGGTCGGAGGGCGGTTCTGGGTCCTAGCCGGATCTGCTGAAGGGGAGGAGGACGAGGGAGACGACGCCGGCGACTCAACCGACGAATATTCGCCTACGGCTTCCGACGTGATTTGTGAAGCTTTCAGGCCGGGGTATTCGGAGGAGGAGGTCGCCTCTATCGTTCCTGGGATCGTGCCGATTGACGATCCGGCGCGGCAGGGTCTTCTTCCGGAAGAGAACATCGAGGTGGTTCGCCGGATGGTTCATCGGAGGACGGCGAACTCTGCGATCCGGCCGTGGAAAGGTCCCATGCCAAAGGTCAGTCTTCCTAACTTAACCGTATTTGATCTTATTAAGCCGGAGTCCTGGACTTTGGTTCATCGTCGAAAATCATCTCGCCGGACTCGGGATCGAAAGCTGCCGGAGGTGACTGTCGCGGCGCTTCCGCCAGTCACGGAGACCCAGATCCGCGTGATCCGCCACGAGCGTTTGAATTCGCTCCTGGGCCGCGACTCGAGCTCTCTGCTGGATGGGCCAAGGGGGGCTCTTGGGCCTGTATCAACTGGGTATGAGGCCCAGTTAGATCAGCCGGCGGTTGGCTTACAGAACGGGGTACGATGCCTACGTACGTCGATCGTCTGTCGCCTGGGGAAGGCTAGGGTTCTTCTCTCTAAGCCGTCGCGTCGTACATTGCTGCCAGGGAGCGGCCGTGCTCGTCGAATCGCGCCACTCGGGAATATGGCTGGGCGCGGAACCCCGCCGGTCCTCCCACAGGCGCAAGACCCAGCTGCGACGGGCGGGGGTTCCGGCCGTGATGCTGGGGCGCCTAACCCTATTGCTGCCGGCGTTCATGCCACCGCCGCCGGGGGGCCTGGCCGTGGGGGGACTGCGCCATCGCCTGGACGTGGGATGCCACCGGCGGCCGTTGGTGGGCGAGCGGCTTTGGGCCGAGGGGCTGGTCGTGGTGGAGCGCCGCTGCCAGTCCCGCCTGGCGTCCGGGCTGTGCCCCCTCGTCCGGGATCTCTGCCTATGCATGCGGGGCGAGGTGATGGTGCACCGGCCGGAGCTGCTAAGGCCTTGGGGCCGGGTGAGTCACGGCCCGGGTCATCTCTTGCGGCAACCAATGCGGGCCGGGGTGCGCCTCCGCCGAGGGCTTCGGGGCGAGGGGCGGTTGCGCCAAAACCCCCGGTGCACAACGGCTCTAGACCAGCTGGGCAGACTGGTGACGGCCGGCCGCCGCCTATTTTCGTTTCGAGACCACCACAGCAACGGTCTAACACCGCGTTGACGAGAGCTACTGGGTATGCAGACTCTTCCGTACCACCCAGAGGGCAATGGGGGGATGATGGTTATGATGCATATGGAGAGGGTCAGCACCGTGGATCGTCATCGACGGGAGGTGGTCGAGGTTATGCCTGGCAGAGCGATGGCTCTGCTGAGATGCCTTTTCTGGGCCCATCGGGAGGCTTCGTGGAGGGCGCTTCGGGACCAGACGCACGGCAGAGGGGTGGCTTCCGTGGTCGCCGTCGTGGTCGAGGGGGTGGCCGCGGTTTCCGCAGACAGCATCTGACGCAGGATTCTGTCGATCAGCAGGCTTGCGGGGTCGAGGCTGATCCCGTTCAGGCCACGACCTTGACTGGTGAGGCTATGGAGGTAGTCACGGCCCTGGCCACCGCGGAGGTTGACATGACTGATTCGGCCGATGCGGAGAACAGGTCTGAGTCGGACAGGGCTTCTAAATGGGCACGTCGGAAAGAAAAAATGCTTTGTTATCGCTGTGGTGAGAAAGGTCACTTCATTATTGAGTGTGTGGCTGAGCTATGTGACACTTGTGGTAAACCGGCCCACACCTCGGGGGATTGCCCGCTTCTTCGTGACCAGGCTCCGGCACTTATAGCATATGGAGTATATTGTGCTGATCTGATGTTTTTTGAGTCACCAGCCGCGAGAGAGACTCCGGTTCAGCCGCAGAGCTTGACTACTGCGATTGTGAAGGTGACACAGGGTGAGGTTTCTGAGGCTCAGATTGTGCACAGACTTCAGGAATTGGCACCGGGAGACTTTCTGTGGGAGCTTGTTCTCATCGAGGAGCGGGTGTTCAGAGTCAACCTACCGTCAGTTGAGGACTTACGGCGGTTGCTGAGTTTTGGGATGTGCAAGGTACTAGGAACTAATTGTATTCTGGAGTTTCAAGAGTGGAAGAAGGTGGAGCCGAAGGGGAAGCCCCTAACTCAGGTGTGGCTGCGTTTTACTGGGGCACCGTCTGAGGCTCTTTCTGATGCTCGTGTGGTGGCCAGCTTGGGTACGTTGGTTGGTAAGACAGAGAAGGTGGACATGATTTTCACCCGCGCCCATGGGGTTGCCAGACTGCGAGTGGGTATTCTGGACATTGAGTTTGTCCCTGACGTGGTAAACTGGGTGTACAGGGGTGAGGTGTTCCCCCTGGAGATTGAGTTTGAGGATGCTGAGTTGTTTGCGGATGTCGATGGTAATAATGATATGGACACTAATGACGGAGATGATAATGCGGGGACCCGAAAGGATCCGACGGATGAGGATAATCGAGAGAGAACATCCGGGTCAGGATCAGGTGCTCAACAACCACAGACTGGTTCAGGGGTAGAGCCGGTCACATCTCCATCGATACCTAACAACACGCTGAGGTTCGGATCTTTTCAGCCAGCGTCGGCCCCGCCCAGGCTTTGGAGCGAGAGGGTGGAGTCTGAGGATGATTTTGAGCGCTCGCTTCCGGCGCTTGATTTTCTGCCTGGGAGCTCGGAAGGGCGCGAGGTCGTTGCGGCACCTTCGTTACCGTCGCTGGCCGGCCGTGGGGGTCACCGTCCGGGGAAGGAGGCTTTGGACCTTCCCTCCTCGGCGCAGGTTGCTGCAACCGTTCCGCTTCTGATCAGGGAGACTCAGGGTCACGTGGCACGGTCGGAGCCGGCTACGCCGCAGATTGTCAGCCGAGGGGGAGACAGTGTGGGGCAGGCGGCCTCACATCTCCTCTCATCGGCGCCGATCGCTGCGCCTCTTTCTGTGACGCCGCGCGGGAGCTCGAGGCAGGTGGCCCCGGGACATTCCGCGTCCTCAGCCGGGACGCCGTGCGGGAGCTCGGGGCAGGTGGCCCCGGGCCATACCGCATCCTCAACCGTGATGCCGCGCGGGAGCCCGGGGCAGGTGGCCCCGGGCCATACCGTGTTCTCAGCCGTGACGCCGCGCGGGAGCCCAGGGCAGGTGGCCCCGGGCCATATCGCGTCCTCACCTACTGGGATGGTATCTCCCGTTTGCGTGACGATTGGAGCGGAAGGAGTGCTCGGGCAGGAGGCCCAGGCACAGCCTTCTCCCGCTATCCGGCCTGGGAGCCCCCCGGCGTGGCTTCCTACGAGTGGAGCTACTCGTGAGGAGGTTATTACTTTTGGTGGCATTCCGGACCCGGTCTCTGAGGGAAGACGGATGAGCTCTCGTCTCCAGGATATCCCTGAGGTTGATGACATGCAGCAGAGGTGCGCTATGAGGGCGGCCAAGCTTCGTGACGTTGAGGTCACTACGGGCATGTCAGTCAACATTTCCAATTCTATTATGCATTTTTCTTCGGAGGAGATTATTAATAATGCAAACCAAATAGGGGTTTCGTTAGGGAATACTAATTCTGAAATTAGCAATTCGGTTAATGATCTTCTTGATCTAGAGGCGGAGCGCGCCTTAGAAACCATTCGTAACATAGCGGCAGTGAAACCTATGAACGATGCTGAGATAAATGCATTGGGGGTGAGAGTGCTTGATAATTGGTGTGCAGACCTTGATCCTGCCACTAATGAGTCGGATGAGGAGGAGGTTAGTGTTGAAGTTCTTGCGAATCAACCACCGGAGACCGGTTCTGAGGACCGGATGGTGGGTAATGATAAACCAAAACGTAAGTGGAAGCGGAAGGTGTATCCCGTTTCCGCGGTACGTAGGAGTGCTAGGATCCGTACGGCCAAGAAATTTCATGATGACCCATGAAAGGAATCTTTTGGAATAGCAGAGGTCTGAAGGACTTGGCTAAAAGAAGATTTCTCGCGGAGGCATCTTTGGAGCATCGATTAGATTTTATCGCTCTTTCTGAGACTGGTAGAGATAATTTTGCTCCTCAGTTTCTTTCCTCTCTTGTGGGTGGTGTGGATTTTGACTGGCATTGCCTACCTCCGCGAGGACGTTCGGGCGGAATCTTGCTAGGAGTGAGATGCGATTCCCTTGAGGTCCGGAGTGTAGTGATGGGTGACTTTGCGGTTAAGTTTCGGGTTAGGTCCAAGGTGGATGGTTTCAATTGGGCCTTGGTGTCGGTGTATGGTGCCGCACAGCCGGAGCTTAAACCGGATTTTTTGGCGGATCTAGTTCGAATTTGCGGGTCCGAGCAGCTACCGATGTTAGTTGGGGGAGATTTCAACATCATTCGGAGGAGAGAGGAGAAGAACAATGACAACTTTGACGGCAGATGGGCGTTTATGTTCAATACCATTATCGAGAGCCTAGATCTGAGGGAGATAGAGCTTTCCGGTAGAAAGTTTACCTGGGCCAATGCACTGCCTATCCCGACCTATGAAAAGCTTGATCGAGTCCTCGCGAGTGTGGAGTGGGAACAGAAGTTCCCTCTGGTTACGGTCCAGGCCCTCTCACGGGGAATATCTGATCACACACCACTGTTCGTCGACTCTGGGGAGCCGAACCATGTGGGAAACAAAAACACTTTCTCATTTGAGATGGCCTGGTTTGAACGCGAGGGGTTTATGGACCTTATTGCCAGGGAATGGGTTAAGGGAGTAGGGGGTAGGACAGCGGTTGAGCGTTGGCAGAACAAAATTAGGCATTTGAAAAGTTTCCTACGGGGATGGGCTAAGCATCTCAGCGGGGTCTACAAGATCGAGAAGGATAGGCTCCTTGATCTAATACAAGCCCTGGACATAAAGGCTGAGTCCGCGATTCTTATGCCGGCTGAGTGCCAGGCTAAAACAGAGGCGGAGAAGAGGTTGAAAGAACTTCTACGGGAAGAAGAGTTGAAGTGGGCGTTGCGAGCTAAGGTTCGGAAAGTAGTCCAAGGGGATGCCAATACTCAATTCTTTCATCTGATTGCTAATGGAAAGCACAGAAAGAAGCGGATTTTTCAACTAGAGCAGGATGAGGGTACGATCGTCGGGCAGGATAATCTCAAAACTTATATTACCGAATATTATAGGCAGCTTTTTGGACCACCGGAGGTTAACTGTGTAACACTCGATGAGTCCAGGACTGAGGATGTACCTCAACTGTCCAATGCCGACAATGATATCCTACTTTCCCCGTTCTCGGAGAAGGAGGTTTTTGATGCGATTGCACAAATGAAAAACAATAAGGCTCCCGGACCGGATGGGTTCCCGGCCGAGTTCTATAAAAAGTGCTTGCATTTTATTAAGGGGGGCCTGTTACCTATGTTTCACGATCTTTTCTCTGGACAACTTCAATTATTTAAATTGAATTTTGGAACTATTACATTGCTCCCTAAGAAATCGGAGGCTGTGAGGATTGAGCAGTTCAGGCCGATTTGCCTTCTCAATGCGAGTTTCAAAATCTTTACCAAAGTCGGGACCATTAGGCTCTCACAGATTGCATATTCTGTGGTGCAACAATCCCAAACTGCTTTCATGCCGGACAGAAACATCCTTGAAGGGGTGGTTGTCCTTCATGAAACGCTCCATGGAATTCACTCCAAAAAATTAGATGGGGTAATTTTTAAGGTGGATTTCGAAAAAGCGTATGATAAGGTCAAGTGGCCGTTTCTCCAACAGGCTCTGCGTATGAAAGGTTTCGACGAGGCATGGCGCCGGCAAGTCGAATCATTTACGCAAAAAGGAAGTGTGGGAATTAGAGTGAATGACGATATAGGTCATTATTTCCAGACTCATAAAGGCCTCAGGCAAGGAGATCCAATGTCCCCTATCCTGTTTAACGTTGTGGTGGATATGTTAGCAATCTTGATAGGAAGGGCTAAGGACAATGGTCAAGTGGGTGGTTTGGTTCCTCATCTTGTTGATGGAGGTGTATCCATCCTTCAATACGCAGATGATACAATCATCTTTATGGAGCACGATTTGGCCAAGGCGAGAAATATGAAGCTGTTGTTATGCCTATTCGAACAATCATCTGGGTTAAAGATTAACTTTCATAAGAGCGAGCTGTTCTGCTTTGGTAGAGCTAATGACGAACAGGAGTCTTATAGACAATTGTTTGGATGTGAGTTGGGGAGCTTGCCATTCTCTTATCTTGGTATTCCCATTCACCATCGAAGGCCGCTATTTGGATGGGGATGAGCAGATCCACGCAGGTGCATGTTTTACTATTGATTATTTTCATTTTACCGTTCGTGATTGTGTGCAGGAGAGTTTGCTCGAGGAGGAACCGATTGAATGTGTTGATCTTACGTCGGACTCAGAGAGTAAAGTGCCTAAGCCGGTCATCGGAGGTGAGATCGCGCTGTCTATGAGGGCTAGGGCGACTGGGGCTACTGGGGCGACTGGAGCGGCGCCCGCGCCACCGGCGCCGATCGTTGCGGCCCAGCCATTGGCGCCGGGTGCGAGGCAGGTCGGAGGGCGGTTCTGGGTCCTAGCCGGATCTGCTGAAGGGGAGGAGGACGAGGGAGACAACGCCGGCGACTCAACCGACGAATATTCGCCTACGGCTTCCGACGTGATTTGTGAAGCTTTCAGGCCGGGGTATTCGGAGGAGGAGGTCGCCTCTATCGTTCCTGGGATCGTGCCGATTGACGATCCGGCGCGGCAGGGTCTTCTTCCGGAAGAGAACATCGAGGTGGTTCGCCGGATGGTTCATCGGAGGACGGCGAACTCTGCGATCCGGCCGTGGAAAGGTCCCATGCCAAAGGTTAGTCTTCCTAACTTAACCGTATTTGATCTTATTAAGCCGGAGTCCTGGACTTTGGTTCATCGTCGAAACTCATCTCGCCGGACTCGGGATCGAAAGCTGCCGGAGGTGACTGCCGCGGCGCTTCCGCCAGTCACGGAGACCCAGATCCGCGTGATCCGCCAGGAGCGTTTGAATTCGCTCCTGGGCAGCGACTCGAGCTCTCTACTGGATGGGCCAAGGGGGGCTCTTGGGCCTGTATCAACTGGGTATGAGGCCCAGTTAGATCAGCCGGCGGTTGGCTTACAGAACGGGGTACGATGCCTACGTACGTCGATTGTCTGTCGCCTGGGGAAGGCTAGGGTTCTTCTCTCTAAGCCGTCGCGTCGTACGTTGCTGCCAGGGAGCGGCCGTGCTCGTCGAATCGCACCACTCGGGAATATGGCTGGGCGCGGAACCCCGCCGGTCCTCCCGCAGGCGCAAGACCCAGCTGCGGCGGGCGGGGGTTCTGGCCGTGATGCTGGGGCGCCTAACCCTATTGCTGCCGGGGTTCGTGCCACCGCCGCCGGGGGGCCTGGCCGTGGGGGGACTGCGCCACCGCCTGGACGTGGGATGCCACCGGCGGCCGTTTGTGGGCGAGCGGCTTTGGGCCGAGGGGCTGGTTGTGGTGGAGCGCCGCTGCCAGTCCCGCCCGGCGTCCGGGCTGTGCCCCCTCGTCCGGGATCTCTGCCTATGCATGCGGGGCGAGGTGATGGTGCACCGGCCGGAGCTGCTAAGGCCTTGGGGCCGGTTGAGTCACGGCCCGGGTCATCTCTTGCGGCAACCAATGCGGGCCGGGGTGCGCCTCCGCCGAGGGCTTCGGGGCGAGGGGCGGTTGCGCCAAAACCCCCGGTGCACAACGGCTCTAGACCAGCTGGGCAGACTGGTGGTGGCCGGCCGCCGCCTATTTTCGTTTCGAGACCACCACAGCAACGGTCTAACACCGCGTTGACGAGAGCTACTGGGTATGCAGACTCTTCCGTACCACCCAGAGGGCAATGGGGGGATGATGGTTATGATGCATATGGAGAGGGTCAGCACCGTGGATCGTCATCGACGGGAGGTGGTCGAGGTTATGCCTGGCAGAGCGATGGCTCTGCTGAGATGCCTTTTCTGGGCCCATCGGGAGGCTTCGTGGAGGGTGCTTCGGGACCAGACGCACGGCAGAGGGGTGGCTTCCGTGGTCGCCGTCGTGGTCGAGGGGGTGGCCGCGGTTTCCGCAGACAGCATCTGACGCAGGATTCTGTCGATCAGCAGGCTTGCGGGGTCGAGGCTGATCCCGTTCAGGCCACGACCTTGACTGGTGAGGCTATGGAGGTAGTCACGGCCCTGGCCACCGCGGAGGTTGACATGACTGATTCGGCCGATGCAAAGAACAGGTCTGAGTCGGACAGGGCTTCTAAATGGGCACGTCGGAAAGAAAAAATGCTTTGTTATCGCTGTGGTGAGAAAGGTCACTTCATTATTGAGTGTGTGGCTGAGCTATGTGACACTTGTGGTAAACCGGCCCACACCTCGGGGGATTGCCCGCTTCTTCGTGACCAGGCTCCGGCACTTATAGCATATGGAGTATATTGTGCTGATCTGATGTTTTTTGAGTCACCGGCCGCGAGAGAGACTCCGGTTCAGCCGCAGAGCTTGACTACTGCGATTGTGAAGGTGACACAGGGTGAGGTTTCTGAGGCTCAGATTGTGCACAGACTTCAGGAATTGGCACCGGGAGACTTTCTGTGGGAGCTTGTTCTCATCGAGGAGCGGGTGTTCAGAGTCGACCTACCGTCAGTTGAGGACTTACGGCGGTTGCTGAGTTTTGGGATGTGCAAGGTACCAGGAACTAATTGTATTCTGGAGTTTCAAGAGTGGAAGAAGGTGGAGCCGAAGGGGAAGCCCCTAACTCAGGTGTGGCTGCGTTTTACTGGGGCACCGTCTGAGGCTCTTTCTGATGCTCGTGTGGTGGCCAGCTTGGGTACGTTGGTTGGTAAGACAGAGAAGGTGGACATGATTTTCACCCGCGCCCATGGGGTTGCCAGACTGCGAGTGGGTATTCTGGACATTGAGTTTGTCCCTGACGTGGTAAACTGGGTGTACAGGGGTGAGGTGTTCCCCCTGGAGATTGAGTTTGAGGATGCTGAGTTGTTTGCGGATGTCGATGGTAATAATGATATGGACACTAATGACGGAGATGATAATACGGGGACCCGAAAGGATCCGACGGATGAGGATAATCGAGAGAGAACATCCGGGTCAGGATCAGGTGCTCAGCAACCACAGACTGGTTCAGGGGTAGAGCCGGTCACATCTCCATCGATACCTAACAACACGCTGAGGTTCGGATCTTTTCAGCCAGCGTCGGCCCCGCCCAGGCTTTGGAGCGAGAGGGTGGAGTCTGAGGATGATTTTGAGCGCTCGCTTCCGGCGCTTGATTTTCTGCCTGGGAGCTCGGAAGGGCGCGAGGTCGTTGCGGCACCTTCGTTACCGTCGCTGGCCGGCCGTGGGGGTCACCGTCCGGGGCAGGAGGCTTTGGACCTTCCCTCCTCGGCGCAGGTTGCTCCAACCGTTCCGCTTCTGATCAGGGAGACTCAGGGTCACGTGGCACGGTCGGAGCCGGCTACGCCGCAGATTGTCAGCCGAGGGGGAGACAGTGTGGGGCAGGCGGCCTCACATCTCCTTTCATCGGCGCCGATCGCTGCGCCTCTTTCTGTGACGCCGCGCGGGAGCTCGAGGCAGGTGGCCCCGGGACATTCCGCGTCCTCAGCCGGGACGCCGCGCGGGAGCTCGGGGCAGGTGGCCCCGGGCCATACCGCATCCTCAACCGTGATGCCGCGCGGGAGCCCGGGGCAGGTGGCCCCGGGCCATACCGTGTTCTCAGCCGTGACGCCGCGCGGGAGCCCAGGGCAGGTGGCCCCGGGCCATATCGCGTCCTCACCTACTGGGATGGTATCTCCCGTTTGCGTGACGATTGGAGCGGAAGGAGTGCTCGGGCAGGAGGCCCAGGCACAACCTTCTCCCGCTATCCGGCCTGGGAGCCCCCCGGCGTGGCTTCCTACGAGTGGAGCTACTCGTGAGGAGGTTATTACTTTTGGTGGCATTCCGGACCCGGTCTCTGAGGGAAGACGGATGAGCTCTCGTCTCCAGGATATCCCTGAGGTTGATGACATGCAGCAGAGGTGCGCTATGAGGGCGGCCAAGCTTCGTGACGTTGAGGTCACTACGGGCATGTTAGTCAACATTTCCAATTCTATTATGCATTTTTCTTCGGAGGAGATTATTAATAATGCAAACCAAATAGGGGTTTCGTTAGGGAATACTAATTCTGAAATTAGCAATTCGGTTAATGATCTTCTTGATCTAGAGGCGGAGCGCGCCTTAGAAACCATTCGTAACATAGCGGCAGTGAAACCTATGAACGATGCTGAGATAAATGCATTGGGGGTGAGAGTGCTTGATAATTAGTGTGCAGACCTTGATCCTGCCACTAATGAGTCGGATGAGGAGGAGGTTAGTGTTGAAGTTCTTGCGAATCAACCACCGGAGACCGGTTCTGAGGACCGGATGGTGGGTAATGATAAACCAAAACGTAAGTGGAAGCGGAAGGTGTATCCCGTTTCCGCGGTACGTAGGAGTGCTAGGATCCGTACGGCCAAGAAATTTCATGATGACCCATGAAAGGAATCTTTTGGAATAGCAGAGGTCTGAAGGACTTGGCTAAAAGAGGATTTCTCGCGGAGGCATCTTTGGAGCATCGATTAGATTTTATCGCTCTTTCTGAGACTGGTAGAGATAATTTTGCTCCTCAGTTTCTTTCCTCTCTTGTGGGTGGTGTGGATTTTGACTGGCATTGCCTACCTCCGCGAGGACGTTCGGGCGAAATCTTGCTAGGAGTGAGATGCGATTCCCTTGAGGTCCGGAGTGTAGTGATGGGTGACTTTGCGGTTAAGTTTCGGGTTAGGTCCAAGGTGGATGGTTTCAATTAGGCCTTGGTGTCGGTGTATGGTGCCGCACAGCTGGAGCTTAAACCGGATTTTTTGGCGGATCTAGTTCGAATTTGCGGGTCCGAGCAGCTACCGATGTTAGTTGGGGGAGATTTCAGCATCATTCGGAGGAGAGAGGAGAAGAACAATGACAACTTTGACGGCAGATGGGCGTTTATGTTCAATACCATTATCGAGAGCCTAGATCTGAGGGAGATAGAGCTTTCCGGTAGAAAGTTTACCTGGGCCAATGCACTGCCTATCCCGACCTATGAAAAGCTTGATCGAGTCCTCGCGAGTGTGGAGTGGGAACAGAAGTTCCCTCTGGTTACGGTCCAGGCCCTCTCACGGGGAATATCTGATCACACACCACTGTTCGTCGACTCTGGGAGCCGAACCATGTGGGAAACAAAAACACTTTCTCATTTGAGATGGCCTGGTTTGAACGTGAGGGGTTTATGGACCTTATTGCCAGGGAATGGGTTAAGGGAGTAGGGGGTAGGACAGCGGTTGAGCGTTGGCAGAACAAAATTAGGCATTTGAGAAGTTTCCTACGGGGATGGGCTAAGCATCTCAGCGGGGTCTACAAGATCGAGAAGGATAGGCTCCTTGATCTAATACAAGCCCTGGACATAAAGGCTGAGTCCGCGATTCTTATGCTGGCTGAGTGCCAGGCTAAAACAGAGGCGGAGAAGAGGTTGAAAGAACTTCTACGGGAAGAAGAGTTGAAGTGGGCGTTGCGAGCTAAGGTTTGGAAAGTAGTCCAAGGGGATGCCAATACTCAATTCTTTCATCTGATTGCTAATGGAAAGCACAGAAAGAAGCGGATTTTTCAACTAGAGCAGGATGAGGGTACGATCGTCGGGCAGGATAATCTCAAAACTTATATTACCGAATATTATAGGCAGCTTTTTGGACCACCGGAGGTTAACTGTGTAACACTCGATGAGTCCAGGACTGAGGATGTACCTCAACTGTCCAATGCCGACAATGATATCCTACTTGCCCCGTTCTCGGAGAAGGAGGTTTTTGATGCGATTGCACAAATGAAAAACAACTCCCGGACCGGATGGGTTCCCGGCCGAGTTCTATAAAAAGTGCTGGCATTTTATTAAGGGGGGCCTGTTACCTATGTTTCACGATCTTTTCTTTGGACAGCTTCAATTATTTAAATTGAATTTTGGAACTATTACATTGCTCCCTAAGAAATCGGAGGCTGTGAGGATTGAGCAGTTCAGGCCGATTTGCCTTCTCAATGTGAGTTTCAAAATCTTTACCAAAGTCGGGACCATTAGGCTCTCACAGATTGCGTATTCTGTGGTGCAACAATCCCAAACTGCTTTCATGCCGGACAGAAACATCCTTGAAGGGGTGGTTGTCCTTCATGAAACGCTCCATGAAATTCACTCCAAAAAATTAGATGGGGTAATTTTTAAGGTGGATTTCGAAAAAGCGTATGATAAGGTCAAGTGGCCGTTTCTCCAACAGGCTCTGCGTATGAAAGGTTTCGACGAGGCATGGCGCCGGCAAGTCGAATCATTTACGCAAAAAGGAAGTGTGGGAATTAGAGTGAATGACGATATAGGTCATTATTTCCAGACTCATAAAGGCCTCAGGCAAGGAGATCCAATGTCCCCTATCCTGTTTAACATTGTGGTGGATATGTTAGCAATCTTGATAGGAAGGGCTAAGGACAATGGTCAAGTGGGTGGTTTGGTTCCTCATCTTGTTGATGGAGGTGTATCCATCCTTCAATACGCAGATGATACAATCATCTTTATGGAGCACGATTTGGCCAAGCCGAGAAATATGAAGCTGTTGTTATGCCTATTCGAACAATTATCTGGGTTAAAGATTAACTTTCATAAGAGCGAGCTGTTCTGCTTTGGTAGAGCTAATGACGAACAGGAGTCTTATAGACAATTGTTTGGATGTGAGTTGGGGAGCTTGCCATTCTCTTATCTTGGTATTCCCATTCACCATCGAAGGCTGACAAACAGAGAGTGGAAGTGTATTGAGGACCGATTTGAGAAGAAACTGAGTTGCTGGAAGGGTAAACTCATGTCATACGGAGGCCGACTAATCTTGATTAACTTGGTGCTCACGAGTATGCCTATGTTTCTCTTATCGTTCTTTGAGGTCCCAGTGGGTGTGAGGAAAAGACTGGACTTCTATAGATCACGTTTCTTCTGGCAGGGTGATGAACTTAAAAGGAAATACAGGCTAGCTAAATGGGATATTATCTGTCGACCGAAAGACCAAGGTGGGCTTGGTATTGAGAATCTTGAGGTTAAGAACAGATGCCTTCTCAGCAAGTGGCTCTGGAAGCTTGCCTCTGGGACTGACGCCATGTGGGCACAGATCCTTCGTAGCAAGTACCTTCATTCTAGAACCTTGTCTCAGGTAACGGTTAGGCCGACTGACTCGCATTTCTGGAGAGGACTAATGAAAGTCAAACAATTATTCTTTAATAGGACTAGAGTCGTACTTGGAGACGGGGTTACTACACGTTTTTGGGAGGATACTTGGCTTGGCGATTCACCCTTGGCCGTTCAATATCCGTCTTTATATTGTATTGCTCAACGACGTGAGGTGTCAGTGGCGATGGTATTTCAGTCTATCCCCCTTAATATTCACTTTAGACGAGCGCTTGCGGGCAATCGGTGGGAGGTTTGGCTCCATTTAGTTAGGAGACTGATGGAGGTTCAACTTTCTGACCAACCTGATGAATTACGCTGGAGTTTGACTAGGTCTGGAATATTTACAGTTAAGTCAATGTATATTGATGTCATTATTGTGAGTTCCATTCCAACTTCCAAGAACGTCTGGGATGTCAAAGTTCCTTTGAAAATAGAAGTGTTTATGTGGTTTGTTCATAAACAAGTGATTCTAACAAAGGACAACATATTAAAGCGTAATTGGACAGGACCTACTAGGTGTAGTTTCTGTGACCAGGACGAGACGATTAAGCATCTCTTTTTTGATTGCCCGCTGGCCAAGGTTCTTTGGCGGACGGTTCACATTACTTTCAATATCACTCCACCCAATATTGTTAATGCGCTATTTGGGAGTTGGCTTAATGGGTTTGAGACTAATTTAGCAAGACATATTCGGGTTGGAGTTAGCGCTTTGTTGTGGACCATCTGGCTGTGCAGAAATGATTTGGTGTTTAACAGATCATCACGGGTTCATTTTTTGCAGGTTATTTTCCGAGCTACGGCACTGATCCGTTCGTGGTCGCCACTCACTACGATGGAGGCCAGGGAGCATTTGGTTACTGCGTGTATCCGATGGGAGACGGTAACTCGGGATATCTTCAACCGGTTTGGATGGAGGTCATGTAATAGGATAGGAAATTAGTTTACCTGTCTTATTCTAGCCAGCCGGTTGTGGCGCATTGTTCTTGGCTAGTATGTGTTTCTAGCCTTTTGCGCTCTATGTGAGCTGCCTTTTATCTCCAGATTTGAGACCTTCGGACCTTATGGACACCTATTTAGTTAATAAAGAGGGCCGTATGCATCGCTAGATGCAGAGGCCGGGGAAACCCCCTTTTCGAAAAAAAACGGGCTGTTCTTGGCGGATTAAAAAAAGATCTGGACGGCAGATGTTCCCCCTTCACCTTCGGATTTTGTTTTCCCCGTCCAATGAAACCTTTATCTGACGGATGCATTGCTGTATTTTTGAAACTAATGCAGGATCCGGCTGCTGATGAGTTGGAGACGAGAACGAACATGAGTCGGAAGAGGAAGCGGGTGCTTGTGGACGAATACATCCCGAGCAATGACAAAAAGCGTCGACCTGGCCGTACCCTTGTACTGGTAACGATGACACCACCCCATGGTGGGTATGTAGTTCCCCTCGTTCCGCCAGGCCGTCTTGCGGAATCGACTGTCCTTCGAGGTAGAGTCGTTAGGTGCACTTGGAGTTGTCATCAGATCGTAAGCCTTGGCTTGCAGTACTACCCAATAGTGCATAGATCAGGCATGGCTAGTTTGTTGACCACTGTGTGGAGTGGCGAGGCTGATAGAAGGTTCTACGCTTGGCTACTGAGTAGATTTAGGTGGGAGGACATGAGTTTCACCTTCCCGGACGGACAAATTAGGTATTTCACTCCCAGGTCGATTGTCCATACCTTGGGTCTGAAGAATCATGGCCGTCGAGTAAGCATGCTTAAATTAAAACCCAAACAGAGGCAAAACCTAACATTGAGAATCAGAACAATCCTGGGGATAGACAATAGGAGAAATGCCAAAGATGGAGGGCTAACGATCCATGCTGTCAGTGACGTTGTCAACAGTTTGAAGTCACTGAATCTTGACCAGCATCAGACCAGGGTTTTCGAGATGGCATACTCACTCTTAGCAGCTTCTACCTTTGTTGGACCAAAACTGATGCGGAGCATCCTTCCATCATCCCCATGGACTCTACACCGACACATCAAGCCTCACGTGGACCTATGACAAGAGCGAGAACACGTGCTTTGGAAACCAAGGTGAACTCCTTCCTACTTAGCTTGCATATGGATACGCATGGAACATTGTTGCTACCTCACCAAGATACACTATGTCTCATTAGGTACGAAGAGGAACACCACCTAGAGGCTCAGGAGCACACCCAAGGAGAAGAGGAACCACCCCAAGGCCACGCGGACCAAGACGGAGTGCAACAGCAGCAACATTGGAAGTCCCAGGTGACCCCGTGCGCACGGGCCCCTGAGACCCCGTGCCCACGGGCTGTCCAGAGAGTTGGCGCTGAAGCACCCCGTGCGCACGGGCCTGTACCGTGCCCACGGGACCCCCGTGCGCACGGGCCCAACTTACCCCATGCGCACGGGCCTCCCAGGATGGACGACTGAGATCCCCAAACTGAGCCCCTCTTCATCTACTTCGACCCCAAGACTATATAAACCGTACCTAGTGCTATGTTTAGGGTTAGCAAAGTATGAGATGAGATATTTGTGAGCTTTGCTCCTTCTACCTTCCCATTTGTGGAATCAAGACCCCTTTGGGAAGAATCCTAGTGGATTTCAAGACCTCCTCTAGGAGAAGACTATCTTCAAGACCTCATCTCCTAGGAGTGGGAAGAACTTTGCCATTGTATCTTTCCTTTGATTGTGCTTGTGACTTGTGGATCTTATTATGCTATTCTAGTGGATGTGTGATTGGGGAATTGATTGAGTGATTTCCTCTTTGTGTTCTTGTGAGTTTGCCCTTTTCCCCCTCCAAGTGTGAAAAGATCCCCCTCTAGGATTTCATCCTATATCATTTTGGTATCAAGAGCAAGGTTGATTCACATCTTGGAGTCCCTTCCCCCCAATTGCTAGCTTGATTTTGTTGTTTTTCGTCCTAATTCGAAAATCCCCACAAAAATAGCCCCAAAAATTTTTCTTGCAATTTGTTGGATCTTGTGAGATTTGGTTGTTTTGATCCACGAATTTGGAGTTTGGCAAGTGGATCTACCCATCTTCCTGCTTCCCCACCTTCCAAATCCTCGGAATTGACCTTATCTTGGAAAATACCCACGGATCCGGAGCTGTTCACCCGCTCGCAGCACACCTCGTGCACACGGGCCCTCGAGACCCCATGCACACGGGACCCCGTGCACACGGGCCTCACTTACCCCGTGCGCACGGACCTTCCAGAAACTTTCGGCCATCTTTGTTTTGCACCATTTTGCATCCATACCAACACTCGTGTTCTTCCGCACTATTTCTCGTGGTTGTTTGAGTTTCGGACCACGGTTTCTCTTGTGTCCTAAGGTGTTTAGGCTACTTAGGCGCATTTGGACATCATCATCGCCGCCACTCGATCATCGGCTCGGACGGTAACCTCGACGACATCTCACCCTCGCTTTTGCCTTGATAACCCGAGCCATTTCGCGTCACTTACCCATCGAGACTAGCAAGTGAGAATTGTCGGGCCACGCTATTGTGCACCGTAGTGATCTTGTTACCATCTTAGTGCCATAAGTCTCTCCCGTGCATTTCTTACATACTTGTCTCATATCATACTTGGCTCTAGCTTAAAAAAAGCTTTTAAGCAAAATAGGAGCAACAAAGAGCTTGTAAGCAATAGCATCGAGTCATTTTCGCATATCATCTTCGACACCTCATACGCAGCATAGTTGGGATTGAAGACGACACGTTTCTCTTATAGGTTGGTGCACATGCTTATGTAGCCCATTCGAGCAATCGAGCTAGCGTCTCTCTAGTATTCGCACAACAAGAGCATTTTCCGTGGTTGCACATTTGGAGCTCACCCCTTGGTTGTGCGGATCCCATCTATCTTCCGTGTGTGTTTTCCTAGTGATATCATTGGGTTTGATCTATTTGTTTTTACTTGCATTTTTGTGAATCTTCTCAACCTTATCGATATCTTGACTAACATTTGCTTGAAATTTTTGCCACCATCCTAACCGAGCTCCTCCATAAGCCTTTTATTTGTAGGTGTGAGAAACAATTCCCGGTACCAATTCCCCTATTATAGCATCGTGAGATCGTACTTGTTACATCCATAATCTTCAGAAAAGGTAACTTTGGTTTTGTTCTCTCATTTGTCCTACTCACCACCACTTGCTCATGATGGATAGGCCAAGTACTTCTACCAACCCACTCTTCATGGAGCAAGACGACAACATGAACTCCTTCGTCACCAAGAGTCACCTCTTTGGTGCACAACGTGCTTTGCATCAAGAGCAACAAGCTATGAGTGACTGCATTGACAACCTTGCCACCGACTTGCGACTTTCCGAGAAACGTACAAGGGACTACTTCGACTACAAGCTCGACGATCACAAGCAAGAGAATGACGCAAGGATGGACGAAATTCGTGCTTTGTTGCTCAACCGCTCGTCTTCCACTTCAAGAAGGAGCCATTCAAGCCGCCACTCCGACTTCACCCTCTCCGGCTCAAGTACACCGACATCAAACACTCTTCATCGAGCCGCGCGCACCGACCGTCAAGCAAGACTCAATCCACTTCGAGACACCGACTCTCAAGAGCGCCGACAACGTCAAACTCAAGAGGCCTTTGCGCTAGCACGAGAACGGCAACAACAACGTCAACATGAAGAGGAAGAATGTGCTCGTCTCCACCAACTTGCACAAGATGCGGAGACACAATGTCAAGAACAACAACTCCGTGACGCTCAAGCACTTATGGCGCAACAAGCTCTACGCGATTCGAGTCGAGCCGTTGCCGACCGAAGCCGTCAAGCCCGTGAACAAGATGAAGCACTTCGCAAAGAAATTCAAGAACAAAGATTTCAAGCTTGCGTGCATCGTCAAGTTCCTCTTCGAGCTCGCGAAGCCCCCCCACAAGCTCGCCAACACTATCAAGTTCATCAAGAGCATGAAGACAATGGAGATCCCCCACGACAAGAGCAACATGAGGTTGACAACCTTCCGCGTCAAGAGCACCACGAGTTGAACAATCACCTACAACATGGGCGTCATCATCCCCGACCCCAATACAATGAAGAGCAACGCTATGGCAAGCTCAAGTTCACCATGCCCAAGTTCAACGGAAGCAACGATCCCGAAGAATATCTTTCATGGGCATTGAAAGTTGACAAGATCTTCCATTTGCACAATTATGAAGAAGAGAAGAAGATCGCGATGGCATCCCTTGAGTTCCAAGACTATGTCCTTATTTGGTGGGAACAAGTCATTGAGTGCCGAGAGGCAAGAGGTGATCCACCCATCACTACTTTGGCGCAAATGAAGGATGTCATGAGAGCACACTTCGTCCCTACCTACTACAACCGCGACCTCTTCAAGAAACTTCAACAACTCAAGCAAGGAACCAAGAGCGTTGAAGAATACTACAAGGAGATGGAGATTGCAATGATAAGAGCCAATGTCACGGAGGACGATGAACAAACAATGGCACTCTTCTTGAATGGCCTCAACCATCCCATCAAGAAGATCGCCGACTTCCAACCATACTCAAACCTCATCGAGCTAGTGCACCAAGCCACCAAAGCGGAACACCAAGTGCAAGATGATTTCAAGTATGCCAAGTTCTCGTCCAACACCTACGGCTCCTCTTATCAAGCTCCCGCGACTTCGGCAACTCCTAACTCAACTAGAGCAGCACCAAGTACCGGCGACAAGTCAAGTTACAAGAAGACTTCGACAAGTGCAAGTCGTCCTCCTACTACAAGCAACTTCAAGACGAAAGCTTCATCGTCATCTACTCCAACCGATGAGACCATCAAGACAAGTTCCATCAAATGTTTCACATGCGGAGGCCGAGGCCACAAGTCCTTCGAGTGCACAAACAAGCGCACCATGATCCTCAACGACGACGGAACCTACGACTCCATGAGTGAAGGAGAAATGGAAGCCCTTGAGCAAGTGGCCATGCACCGACAAGTAAACAACGAAGACGAAGATGATCAAGTCTTTTGTGATGAAGATTCAAGTCCCGCTCTTGTTGTCTCCAAGGTCTTGACTCTTCAACATCAACAAGACGAAGATCAAAGATGCCATATCTTCCATACAAAGGCCGGCATCAATGGACGGTCCGTCAAGGTCATCATCGATGGAGGTAGTTGCCACAACTTAGCAAGTGAAGAACTATGCTCCAAACTTCAATTGGTCAAGACGGAGCACCCTCACCCCTACAAGGTTCAATGGCTAAGTGACACTGGCACCATACAAGTCGAGCATCGAGTACACGTCTCTTTCAAGATCGGCGCCTATGAAGACACTTTGGAGTGTGATGTCCTTCTGATGACCGTTTGCCATCTTCTTCTTGGACGGCCATGGCAATTTGACCGAGGTGTCATTCACAATGGGCGTACCAATCACTATAGATTCAAAATGAAAGGGAAAGAGTTTGTACTACGTCCTATGTCTCCAAGCCAAGTGCTCGCCGACAAGCAAAACACCCATCGTGGAGAGAATAGTGAGAGAGTGAGCCACCAAAAAGAGAGTGAGCGCCACAAGCCCAAATTGAGTGCCTCCACGATGAGCGACAAGAAAAACTTAGTCCTATTTGCCACCAAACGTGAGATGAGAGAAGTGTGTGATAACCCATCGTGTCCTACACTATGTCCTATTGTGCAAGGACGAGGCACCAAAAACTAACACCTCTCACAATCTACCTTTGGTGTTATCTTCTCTATTGCAGGAATTTCAAGATGTTTTTGCCGATGAGCTACCTCCGGGACTACCTCCTCTACGAGGCATTGAGCACCGCAGAGACCTCATCCCCGGAGCACCGCTTCCGAACAAAGCTCCCTACCGCGTCAACCCCGAAGAAACCAAAGAAATTCAAAGGCAAGTAAAGCATCTCATAGACCATGGTCATGTGCGTGAAAGTTTGAGTCCTTGTGCCGTACCGGTCATCCTTGTGCCAAAACGTGACGGTAGCTTTCGCATGTGCTCTGATTGTAGACCTATCAATGCTATCACCGTTCGCTATCGTTATCTCATTCCACGCCTCGATGATATGCTAGATGAACTTAGCGGTGCCACTATATTTTCCAAAATTGATCTTAAGAGTGGTTACTATCAAATCCGCATACAAGAGGGTGATGAATGGAAAACCGCTTTCAAAACCAAGTTTGGTTTGTATGAGTGGTTAGTTATGCCTATGGGTCTCTCGGAAGCACCGGGCACTTTTATGCGCCTTATGCATCATGTCTTTCGCCCTTATATTGGTGAGTTTGTTGTGGTTTACTTTGATGACATTCTTGTGTTTAGCAAATCTATCAAAGAGCATGTCACCCATGTCCGCACCGTTTTGCAAACTCTTAGAAAAGAGCGCCTCTATGCTAATATGGAGAAATGCCTTTTTGGTGTTGATAAGCTCGTTTTCTTGGGTTTTGTCGTTTCTTCTAAGGGTGTTCATGTAGATGAGTCCAAGATCAATGCTATTAAGACTTGGCCGCAACCAATCAACTTGCATCAAGTGCATAGTTTCCTTGGTCTTGCGGGTTTCTATCATCGCTTTGTGAAGGATCTTAGCACCATTGCCTCGCCTTTGCATGCTTTGAGCAAGAAGAATGCGCCTTTTGTTTGGGGACCATCCCAAGATACCGCATTCAATGAGCTTAAGTATTTGCTTACTCACGCTCCCGTGCTTGCTTTACCCAACTTCGACAAACCTTTTGAAATTCATTGCGATGCTAGTGGTAATGGCATCGGAGGTGTGTTAACGCAAGAGAAGCGCCCCATAGCTTACTTTAGTGAGAAACTTTCCGGAGCGCAACTCAATTACCCCATCTATGACAAAGAGCTATATGCTTTGGTCCGTGTTTTACATGAATGGGAACATTACCTTCGTCCCCATGAGTTTATCATTCATACCGATCATGAGACTCTCAAGTATCTTAAGGGTCAAACTAAATTGAACAAGCGTCATGCTAAATGGAGTGAATTCAGTGAGTCTTTTCCCTATGTCATCAAGTACATCAAGGGTAAAGAAAACATTGTCGCGGATGCGCTTTCCCGTATATGCATTCTTGTCACCCAACTTGAATTGAATGTCATTGGCTTCAAGCATATCAAAGAATTGTATGAGCATGATGAAACTTTTGCCACTCCTTATGCCAAGTGTTTGTCTAATACATCTTGGGAACGCTATTACCTCAAAGACGGCCATCTTATGAGAGCTAACAAACTTTGCATCCCCAAGTCGTCCCTTCGTTTGTTGCTTTTGCAGGAATCGCATGGAGGAGGCTTAATGGGACACTTCGGGCGCGATAAGACGTTCGTCACGCTCTCGAAGAGCTACTTTTGTCCAAAGATGGTTCACGATGTCAATCGTTTCACCAACCGGTGTTCTACATGTCGCAAAGCTAAGTCCAAAGCTCAATCTCATGGTCTCTATATGCCTTTACCAATTCCATACCAACCGTGGGAAGACATTAGCATGGACTTTGTACTTGGTTTGCCTAGAACTCGAAATGGCAAGGACTCTGTGTTTGCTGTTGTGGACCGTTTCTCCAAAATGGCTCATTTCATTCCTTGCAACAAGATAGACGATGCTTCACATGTTGCAAATTTGTTTTGTAGGGACATATTACGTCTTCATGGAATGCCAAGGACAATTGTCTCGGACCGCGACGTCATGTTCTTGAGTTACTTTTGGAAGACCATATGCGCCAAGCTTGGAATCAAGTTACTTTTCTCCACGGCATACCACCTTCAAACCCACGGCCAAACGGAGGTGACGAACCGTACACTCTCCACTCTACTACGAGTCTTGATCAAGAAGAACATCAAGGAGTGGGAGGAGTGCCTACCAATCGCCGAGTTCGCCTACAACCGTGCAACACATTCGACTACCGGCAAGTCCCCTTTCGAAGTCGTCTATGGATTCAACCCATTTTCCCCATTGGACATTCTTCCTCTACCTCTACAAGAGCGCATCAACATGGACGCGAGCGACCGAGTGAACCACCTCAAGAAGATGCATGAAGATACAAGGCACGCCATAGAGCGCCAAGTACAACGACTCGCGACCAAGCGCAACGCCAACAAGTCCCCAATGGTGTTCCAACCGGGTGACCTAGTTTGGGTACATCTCCGCAAGGATCGTTTTCCCAAGGAGCGCAAGTCCAAGCTACTTCCAAGAGCCGATGGCCCATTCAAGGTACTCGCACGCTACAACGACAACGCCTACAAGGTCGACATCCCACGAGACAAGTACAATGTGAGCGGCACATTCAACGTCAAAGACTTGGCCAAGTACCATGGTGATGAAGATCACGATCCGTGGACGGATCTCTCCCAAGGGGGGGGGGAGATGATGCGGAGCATCCTTCCATCATCCCCATGGACTCTACACCGACACATCAAGCCTCATGTGGACCTATGACAAGAGCGAGAACACATGCTTTGGAAACCAAGGTGAACTCATTGCTACTTAGCTTGCATATGGATACGCATGGAACATTGTTGCTACCTCACCAAGATACACTATGTCTCATTAGGTACGAAGAGGAACACCACCTAGAGGCTCAGGAGCACACCCAAGGAGAAGAGGAACCACCCCAAGGCCACGCGGACCAAGATGGAGTGCAACAGCAGCAACACTGGAAGTCCCAGGTGACCCCGTGCGCACGGGCCCCCGAGACCCCGTGCCCACGGGCTGTCCAGAGAGTTGGCGCTGAAGCACCCCGTGCGCACGGGCCTGTACCGTGCCCACGGGACCCCCGTGCGCACGGGCCCAACTTACCCCGTGCGCACGGGCCTCCCAGGATGGACGGCTGAGATCCCCAAACCGAGCCCCTCTTCATCTACTTCGACCCCAAGACTATATAAACCGTACCTAGTGCTATGTTTAGGGTTAGCAAAGTATGAGATGTGATATTTGTGAGCTTTGCTCCTTCTACCTTCCCATTTGTGGAATCAAGACCCCTTTGGGAAGAATCCTAGTGGATTTCAAGACCTCCTCTAGGAGAAGACTATCTTCAAGACCTCATCTCCTAGGAGTGGGAAGAACTTTGCCATTGTATCTTTCCTTTGATTGTGCTTGTGACTTGTGGATCTTATTATGCTATTCTAGTGGATGTGTGATTGGGGAATTGATTGAGTGATTTCCTCTCTGTGTTCTTGTGAGTTTGCCCTTTTCCCCCTCCAAGTGTGAAAATATCCCCCTCTAGGATTTCATCCTATATCAAAAACAGTCATACTCATCTTTGCCCTGGGAGATGTTTGCGTGCGTGTTGTGCAAGGATGGGACTGGTGAGTTTGATCTAGCGGAGTGGGCATTTCAGATCATCAGAGCAGCTGTGAAGAAACTTCGAAAAGATTTAGATGCTGGAGTCAGGACTCTGATAGTAGGAGGCAGCCACCTGGCACTGATGGTAAAAGTGACATTTCCAAAATAAAAGTTTAGATGTCTTTATCATTTCTTGGTGTGGTGTGGGGCACCTAAATATTGATCTAACATCTAAGATTTGCTTACTGTTTTGTTTTCATGTGTGACAGCCTTGGTTCTTCGACTGGGTTGACTATGGGGTGTATAATGTACAGCAGCACACAGTCCCGCCGATCAGCGTGTACACAGCTGAGATATGCAGGAGGCTTATTTTTCTCACCAGGGAGTACCCAGACGTTTTCCCAGTAAGTAAAACAATTCCTTTTCAATATGCGTGACCCCCTGTATTAAGGTTGCTACCAAAAAGAACACATGTATCATTGAAAAAAACTTTTCTTTCTTCCTGGATAGACAAAGCCCCATGATGAATTCGACAATCTGGTTGAAGACTGGCATGATGTAGTTGGCGAGCCTGGTGGATTCCTACGCCATGAAGGTAAATTGTGACATTGTTGAAGATGCAGCTTGTTTTTTCTCCATGTTAAGGTGGTTGCAAAAATATGAAGAAATAAGTTGTATTAACAATGATCTGTTATGCTATGAAAACATTAAGGTCAACGAGAGGCGCTCCGAGCAGCTGAAGCGCTCATCGCTGCAAGCCAACAAAATTGCAGCCCATCTCGAGAAGGGCACGTCTATGAGGGGGGAGGAGGTGTCTCAGACACAAACACTCGCATAGATAAAGGTAAAGGGGTAGCTGACAAAAGTTCGAGCTCATCAGACAGCGACAGCGATGATGAACCGCTTGATCCGAGCATTCGGCTAGCAAGGAGGATGCTTAGAGCTGACAGGAGAGGTTCGTAGTCGAGCTTTTCAACAATGTAGGTTGTGCCTGGAAATGATAAAAATGGTTAGATTTTCGACTCCTCCATATGACAAACACGTGTTCGCGCTCTCGAGTGCAGGGGAGAACATAGGTGCTCCACCCTCAAGCGTACGGATCCCCGGTGTGGTTGGGGGTACGCGTGCTACAGGCAAGTTGTCTACTATAAGAAAACACATGTTTAGAATGCTAAAAAAATGTTTCATTGCATTTTTCAAAAAAGTCGTGAAGCTGACTGCAATTGTTTTAACATGCAGGTCCACGTAGCCTTAACCGATTCAGACAAAGGCTGGTGATGGGAGGCAACAGCAACAATGAAGGTGGTACAAGCAATACCGGTGTTTTGGTTGTCAATCAAGACCGACGAGCTTTGCTACGCAGCAGGGGGGATCTCAGGGTCGAGCTGTCTGAGATCGAGGCTCAAGCAAAGTCTGACCTCGAGTGTGAGTCTTTCAAAACTGCTTTTCAGCATGCACTACACGCAACTGTGATATCAAGTGAGTAGCCCGGGGGTAGCAACCGGTACTTAAACATATGTTGCATCTATTTTTACAGATGCTCGATCGCATGGGGTTATTAAAGGTAGAAAGGGGAGGCCTGGCTGTATTGGAGTGGGCTGTCCACATGGAGCCAACACCGAGGAAATGAAAGACCGTGTGCGCAACTTGGCTGCAGCTGCGCTGGCTGTAGTGGAGCAAGCTATCGACAATCCAGGACTGTTTGAAGGTACTGAGCTTGTAGCAAATAATGTAACCATTTTTCGGTAGTTTTGGCAACGGTGATAAAAATAGCACAAATGTTGGCTACAGGGATATTTGACCAAGCCAGAGAGGTGCTATCGGGCGTAGGTGTTGAAGGATATACAGAAGGTAGCAGTGCCCCAATTAAGCCACCTTGTGTTACTTACGTGTTTCGTGCTTCACCAGTTGGTATCCGTACTAAGTTTACACTGATACGGGGTTGACTCATTGTACAACAAATGGATCTCAAAGTAATAGAAACTGCAACAACGCAAACCAACTTGTTAATGATGATGACATCAATTGGGAAGATCTGGAAAAGGAGACCCATGAACTAGTGGAACTGGAACAACCTCAGACATGCAATGCTGCACAACTATGCATCGTCGGGCCTACTGCTAATGGTGACAGCATCAACATAGGGGGGTGCTGGGGATGGAGGTCGCGAGGGAAATACACAACAATCTGACGTGGACAGCAGTGGGGGAATGTCTGTAGATGGAGGTATGATTTTGCTGGTTAATTTACTATATGCTTCTGAAACGCTGCCGACGAAAAGGTCCCATAAGAAAAACTTACATTTCCTTCCTGGGTTTCAGGTACTGCTGATGATTTGTTGGACATAACATCACTGGTACCAAGTGATTGTATGGAAGAAGACGACGATGGAATAGGTGTGCAAGCTTAACTTCAAATCAATACGACCAAGAAGAAAAATGTCTCTTGTGTGAGCCTAATTGGATATATGAAAAAATTGTTTCCTGACCATTGAACACATATCGTTTTTCAGAGTTGGACGATGAGTTCCTAGCTGTGGCAACACAGGTGCCAACAGATTACACGATGAATGACGAGATGATGAATGAGGAAATAAATTTGGGTGGGTTGAATAACTTAACGGACATGCTTGTTGCACTGAATGCATGCATCAGATGGGTAGCATGGATCATAGGTACTACTCGGATGCGATTTGCTAACCGATTCACTATGCAACTTAAAACATGGGAGGGGGGGAGAAAACTTGCTAACCTCTTTCCTGTATGTTCCAGCAACAATGGTGATTGGAAGTGCAAGGCCGGGAGATGAAGAAGATGAAGACCCTCCTTTCAATGGGCCAATCTTGTTGGGATGGCATGGCACACAATACATAGAAGATGCCCGTCCCAGCAGGGATGAGATTCTTGCCCGGCTCAAGCACATGACCTGTCTGCGTGCCCTTGATCTTCAAAGAACATGTGGTCCTCCACATCCCTTTCAACGTGACGGCAGAGGTAGATTGCCTATGCGAAGACGAACAAATTTTTTTGTCCAGGCGTGATCCTTGTCGCGCGTCGTGGAGTTCTGCTCATGTTTCCTTTTGTGGTGTAGATGGTGGTGACGATCCTCCTGGGAGTGGGATGTCATTGCAATAAGATGGGTCAGCGTCTCGCTTTCATCAAGAAGTGGCGTTCATGGCCCCACCTGTAAGTGGATATGGGATTTAGTCGGTTTGACCGCACATCGGTTCTCTTCCCTTCCCTAAATCCCTATCCCCTTCTGCATTCGCCTTCCACCGTGTTGCCGCCGCCGCCATCGCGCTCGCCTCCTCTTCGATGGCGATGCCGCACCACACCTAGTTGCCCGTCCACATTTGCTCCTCCTCACGCCCTCTCCTCTGCGTCGTTGTGTCGGTCCCTGAGCCTCGCCTCACCTCTACCGGTCTACGGTGCTGGCGCCGGGATCCGTTTTGGGCGGCGCTTGTTCGCCTCGGCTCAACGTTCGTAGAAGATTCTTCCTTAACCTCCTCTCCAGCGCCACTTGTCGTGGTTCTAAGTCTGACAATAGAATGGGGGGTAGGAATGTAGAGGCAAGATCCTAGCTATGGAGGAGTTGTACACGCGAGTTTTATGAGTTCAGGCCCTTCTCGGAGGAAGTAACAGCCCTACGTCTCGGAGCCCGGAGGCGATCGACTAGATTATACACGTGTGAGTTACAGGGGGTGTGAACCCTTGTCTCTGAGGAGGGGGGTGGCTTATATAGAGTTCGCCAGACCCCTCCTGCCCTCAGTTACAAAGGGTTTAAGGTACATAAAAGTAGAGACGTTACTGGTAACGCCTGTAATAAGAGTATATAAATGACCATTAAAGCTATGACTTAAATCCCGACCGTTGCAGAGTGAGCGGCTCTTGATCTTCTGGTAGTCGAGTGGTTGTTCGTACGGTCGAGTGTAGGGCTGGAATTCAAGCCGAGTCAAGCCAGCTCGGCTCGACTCGCTAGAGCTCGTTTCGTTAACGAGCTAGCTCGACTCGACTCGTTATTATAACGAGCTCAAATCCAAGATTGGCTCGACTCGTATAACTCGCGAGCTGGCTCGTTTAGCTTGTTAAGCTCGTTAAAGATATGAACATAAACCCTCAAATATTATAAAAATAATTATGTATATATTAAACATATATATCACTAAACAATAGTAATTTCCTTGTAACGCATGAGTCTCCTAGGCGGCTGGGCCTTCAACAGCTAGGCCTTGTGTTGTGCATCTGGGACATAGGGTGCTGAGTGGCTGACCTTTTTTTGTATTGGAAGTGGCTGATCTTTTGTACCGAGCCTAACGAGTTACACGAGTACTCGTGAGATTGGCTCGTTTAACTTGGTCAATAAACGATCTTAAACTAAAACTCGGCTCGACTCGTTATTCTTCGAGTTCGAGTCGATTCGAGCCGAGTCACGAGCTACTCGTTTAGCTCGCGAGCTTCGAGCTTTTTTTCCAGCCCTAGTCGAGTGTCTTCAAGACTGTCGAGTGGAACATGGCTTTATGGTCGAGTGGACGATGATTTTTCTTCGACTGCTCCTGGTTCTTTAAGGGATGTCCTTGGGGAGGGTATCTTGATCAGATCCATGACCCTACCCTAGGTACATAGCTTCATCATTAGCCCCTGAATGGATCAGGGTTTGAGTGAGGAAGGAGTTGAGAACACTTCCGACTCATTCTTCATGCTATGAGTATATCTTGATCTGGATCAATGAACTGAGGGGATAACATCAACTTCTTTTTTAGTCGCCTTGGTCCATTCTTAGTTTTTGTCGAGTGAACTTTCACGGTAGAGTTCCGAATGACGACATGGAGGATGTTTTCCGTCTGACAAGTTGCTCTGCTCTCCGCGGATTTCGTGGGATTCGAATTTTGGGAAGCACGCCGGACAGGGAGGCCGTGGTAATCGGGACGGATTAGGCAGGTCGCCTCGATCCCCGCACCACCTTTTTTGCCACGTATCGCGCGCGTGACTGTTGCGGGATTTGTTTAGACCGTCTAGGCCTACAAGTCAGTCACTCGGGAATGACCTTATAAAAGACACCAGACCGGGCCTTTGAACAGTGCGCCCTCATTCTCTTTCTTCTTCCTCAGACTTCTCCGCCGCGCCCGCTTCCGCTCTCGGCGTCGCAACCTTGCTCAGACTCGATTCGCCGCCATGGGAAAAGAGAAGACGGTGGCGTTGGAGCGTGCGAAGAAGGCGACCGTGAAGGCGAAGGGCAAGAGGACCAGCCGGGGCGGATCCTCGTCAAGATCTGGACTGTCGCCGGGCTGGATCCAGGGCGACTGGATCCGCTTGATGATCAACCAGGACGACCTCGATGACCTGGTGGAGGGGGACTGATCCCCCACGAATCGGCGCGGCTCCCGGGGAACGAGACCGAGCCGCAGCCGCGGGAGGGTGAGTGCGTTCTCCTCGCCACTCACGTCGACCGCGGGTTTTCTTTGCCTCCCCATCCTTTCTTTTGTGGCTTTTTGAACTTCTTCGGGGCTCAACTCCACCACTTCACTCCAAACACCATAGTTTATCTGGCTGCCTTTGTGTCAATGTGCGAAAATTTCTTGGGTTGTCGACCGCACTGGGGTCTCTTCAAACACATATTCACCTGTCGCTCCCAGTCGGTCAAGAAGGCCAATCCGAGTGATGAGAGGACACACGTGATCCAGATGTGCGGGGGCCTTGGGATCCAGATGAGGAACAAGAGTACCTTCCCAGCAATGATCCTTCCCGACTCGGTCCGGGGCTCGCGGTCGACTTGGTTTTACTGTAAGGACCAGCCGACCCCGGGTCAGTCGACTGGACTTCCCCCCTTTTCCCTGGCTTGAGTGGAGAAGCCCTCCTCCTTGAGGGTGATCCCAGAAGAGAAGGCGCGGGTCAAGGCATTGGTCGAGCGGGTCGTCCAACTTGTCCGCGACGGGGTGACTGGGATGGACCTGCTGGAGGTCTTTCTCAGTCGACGCATCCAACCGCTTCAGGCCCGTGACCATCCGATGTGGATGTACTCGGGACTCGAGGACTCCACTCGGATCCACTTGGAGGACGTGAGCGAAGACACGGTGGAGAAGTGGCTGAGGGGAATCACCAACAACAAAGACAACCCCCGGGGGTCTAGGAGGGTGATTCCATTCGACCACTCGCGCCAGCCGGAACAGGTATGATTCTGCTTAGCCAAGTATCTTCTCGATTCACTGTGTGACACCTTGTTGATGGTCGACTGTATTTCTTTTGCTCATTGTCCTTTCAGGCTCTCATTGATATGTACTCGATGCCCAATGGAGTGCAGGAGCAAGACGTCAAGGAAGGAGCGAGCGGGGGCGAGAGTGGCGAGTGGCACTCGGATGCAGAGGAGGACGAGGAGAGCGACGACTCGAGTGATGACAAAGAGGTCGACTCGCCTCCTCGCAGAGAGAGATCCAAGCACGCACATGACCCGGCAAGCACCCCGGTCTTGGCGACCGCGCCGACTGGGCAATCTTCAAAGCACCCCCGGACGTCTTCTCCAGCGCCGATTGAGAAGGCTCCGAAGCAGCTCAAGGTTGTGCCGCCTCCCGCGCCAAAAGCATCGAAGGCCACCTCCTCCAAAACACCAAAGGCTTTGCCCAGAATCAAAGTGACTGTCCCCACCATCTCCGGGTAATGATGTGATCTGTTCTTTTCGTCGACTCGAGCAACAGAACGTAACCGACTGAGTGTGGACATTTGCAGTGCTGCTACATCAGGAACCTTCTTCCTACCAGTACCGAGACGAGGAGATGGAAGATGCGGTTACCTCCAACCCAGGTAAAAACTCTTATGATCTTGTTCTTAATTACTTGGTCGATTGAATTCTAGCGGTTCACTTGGGGTCGACTGAACTTCTCTGCAGCTCCACCCAACGTCATCGATCTCCCCGATGATGACGAAGATGTGGCTCCTAGGCCCAGAAAGAATAAAAAGGTAGCGGCTGGTAAGACGTCTCAGCAGGGACCAACGACAACACCAACCATCCGTCAATCTGAAGACGCGGGCGGGGCCTCTGTAACTTTCGCTGTACTCTTGTCAAGTGAGCGCCCCGCACCGTCGACTGTACCGGTGTTTCCTTCAGTCGTCCAATCTCCCGCCCCGGAGCTCCAAGCTTCTGCACCTGGGTCATCTGCCCCCTTCTTCACCAGCTACCCTGTTCCAGAAAGCCAATCGAATGCGGCTGCGGAAGCCATCCGTCAGGCTAATGTGATGATGGAGCGGATGAAGGCGGTGCACGAGAATAGCCAGGCTGCTTACGATGCCAGTGCTTGCTCTCCGAGCCAATGTCCAAGTAAGTAGACTTTCGACTGACCTTGTTCTATTAGGATATGCTACCCAAAATATTTTCTTCCATACAATCTCATGTTGTTTGCGTCGAATCTGTACACCCACTGGGTGTTTTGTTGTCTTTGGTATTTGCACTCTTCCACTCGGTCTGGGCGAGTAGGATCTGAACCGGTGGGGGCACGCTAAGTGCACCCACTGGGTGTAGTCCCCGAGACCGCAGTCGACTATTGGCAGTCGACTGGGGTCTGAGTTCTTTCTTCCTTTCTTTTCTTTCACTCGACCCGGGCTGACCGGTCGAATGAGATCTGAACTGGTGGGGGCACGCTAAGTGCACCCACTGGGTGTAGTCCCCGAGACCGTAGTCGACTGGGGTCTGAATAGTTTTTTACTTGACCCGGGCGGACCGGTCGAGTTGGGTCTGAATCAGCGGGGGCACGCCAAGTGCACCCGCTGGGTGTAGTGACCCGGCCGGACCGATCTCTTGTTTGATCCGATTGCTTCTTTCGTAGAGAAAATGAAGTTGGCTCTGGAGAAAAAGGACTCGGACCTCCCAGCTGCGCAGAAGCAAGCCCATGATAAGATTGCCCTTGCAGGCCAGAAGTTGGCTTCAGACGAAGCGTTGGAAGGGAGGTGAACAAGCTGAAGTCCTGTCTCAATTAGTCTAACCGAGAAGTGAGTTGTCTGAAGAAGGATAAAATTGCCCTGAATGAAAAGCTGGAGTCTGCGGTCCACAAGAGGAATGACACGGAAGCTTATATGAGAACTCTTGCCAAGAAGCTCTATCTTATGCTGGAAGGTACTCCTTTTAAACCGACTGTGTTGATGCTTGCAAATGAATCCTGTCCAGTCGACTCACAAATTTTTTGACTGCAGAATTCTGTCGAGACTTTGACGAGGAAACCGGAAGGGTTGAGACGGGTTTGGACCCTATCGCTTCGCTAGTTTGCGACGAAACTGCCATGAACGTGCTCCGACTAGAGTCTCATGTCACCAGCGTCACAAGTTACCTCGCGTGTCTGAAGGTGGTAGTCTCACGAGTCGACTCATTGCTCTGGCCAAGGGCGACGCTTCAAAATGACCTGGAATCTCTGATGGCTCGACTCGACGAGATCCCTAATCGAGTGCAAGAATGGAAGAAATCCTCCGCCCGGTGTGGTGTTGTCCTTGGTGCGAGTCCACTGCAAGGAAGCTCGTGAAGACAAGCTGGCGGCGATCAAGGTCACTAACACCAAAAGGCATGACTTGCAGTCCTTTATGGAGACTTTCATCGCTGCTGCCACTCGGATCGCGGATGGGATCGACTTCAACAAATTCGTCGAACCTGCTAGCCCTCCTCCTGCTGAGTGAACAAACTTATGAAATTTGAATCTGTCTTAAATTTACCTCGGAATGCCGAGTGATTGCTGTAACCGTTAAACTCCTTCGGGCTTGATGCTCGAATACTTTTGATTTGCTACTTGGAACTTTAGGATTTATCCGAATTGCTTTTGAGCATACTGGCGATTGCTTTTGGGATCTGCTCTGTTGTGTTTGTGGCGTAGCACGGAGGAGAAGGTTGCAGTCGACCTGCGCTTCGTCATCCTTGCAGACAAGGATGGAGCGTATGTTGTATAGCTCGGAGAAGAGGGCTGCGGATGACCTGCGCCTCGTCATCCTTGCAGACAAGGATGGAGCGTACATTGTATTTGTGGCGTAGCTCGGAGAAGAGGGTCGCGATTGACCTGCACCTCGTCGTCCTTGCAGATTTTATAAACTTAGGCGAGCACTGGACTGCAGCTAAGCCCCCGAGTGGGAGGATTGCTCACCACTCGGTAGGATTTTACAAACTTAGGCGAGTGCTGGACTGCAGCTAAGCCTCCGAGTGGGAGGATTGCTCACCACTCAGTAGGATTTTACAAACTTAGGCGAGTAATGGACTGCAGCTAAGCCCCCGAGTGGGGATTGCTCACCACTCGGTAGGATTTTACAAACTTAGGCGAGTACTGGACTGCAGCTAAGCCTCCGAGTGGGAGGATTGCTCACCACTCGGTAGG